>NC_058080.1:447249002-447849002 GCF_014858855.1 Bufo gargarizans
TAAACAGGCTGACATTATAGATGTGAATATGTCACCTGAATTTAACTCCTGCTGGCCCCGTCTGCCGTCTGCGCCGTCCCGTTCAGTATTTGGCGCAGGTGCAGTGAGAAAGCCGCTGAGTTAAATTCAGGTGACATTTTCACCTCTATAATGTCAGCCTGTTTAATAGCGAAAATTAGGGATGACAAAAACCCTTTAGATTATCATCTGCCTCCAATATACTCTAGTTGTCCCTTATTGCACGTTTAATCCTATACTGTATTGATTGTATCCCTTTTTCTCTCAAAGCCCGGTACATTTTATTCTGCTAGCCTTGTGGAAAGGCCGGCAAATACCATAATGGTAGTTTGGGGATAAGTAAATTGGTAACTTATATAGTTTCCGAATTGCCTTCCAAGACATAATCGTATCCCTTAGAAGTATTGCGCTTTTGATCTCTTCCAGGATATCCCTAAGCCTAGTGTGTAAAATTGTAGGCAGTTCCCATGGATAGACCATCTCCATTTCTAGGGGTTCAGCTGAGAAATGGGATGTGCCCCATATCTAGTCCCCACCATACATATATTATGGATGTTGTCTCTTTAAAGATGGTGCCTGCCCCACTCAACACACATCACACCCTCTCTACTCACACAGTGGACACCCAGGGCTAATGTCGGCGTTGCAAGGGTCTCAAAACATCTGTGGCGGGCCCAGCCCCAATGAATATGTCCCAGATCTCTAAGTCGCCCCCCCCCCCATCCCCCTACACACTGCATTTTGAATTCTGCATACACATACCTCTTAAATCCTCTGCCTCCCAAGTGATGTCTCCTCTGATGTAGATCTTCTCTGTCATCATCTTCTCCATTTGGTCCGTACAACTACTTTCAGTTGCTCCATGTCTCTGCTGAGTGTAACACACATACATCTTAGCTTCCTCACATTTCTATCATCATACCACAACCTGGAGTCCCCACAGTGTTATCCTGCTGCTCGCTGTGCTCCCCAAAAGCCCCAAATACTATCCTGAAGAAAAATGAGTGCCCCCATAGTAATAGTGCCCCTCAAAGTCCAACCAATAATAATTCCCTTCTAGAATGCCCTCATTAGTAATAATGCCCCCTACAGTGCCCCCTACAGTGCCCCCAACTGTGATAATGCTCCCTAAGAATGCCTCCATTAGTAGAAGAGCCCCCAGTATTAATAATACCCTCACAGAGCCCCCAGTAGCCCCCAGAAGATTTCTAAAGTCCCTTCAATAGAGCCCCCACTAGTAAAAGGATGCCTAATGTCCCCTGGATTTATAATACCCCTACAGTGCCACCAGTATTTATACTGCCACCTACTGTTATAACGCTCACCCTGAAGTGCCCCCAGTTTTTATAATGCCCCCAGCAGTGTCCCATGTAGTTATATTCCTCCCTCCACCATATATTCTCACATAAATAACGTCACACCATCTCTCCTGCCCCCCTCCAAAATACAGTCCTTTGTAAATAACATAATTTTCCTCCTTTTAGCCCCTCAAATATATAGTCCCATGTAAATAACACTATTTCCCTCCCTCCGCCATAGAGTCCCATGTAAATAACATTGCACCATGTCTCCAGCCCCTCCAATATACAGTCCCATGTAAATATCATCCCTCTCTAACTACAGCCCCCTCCAAAATACATTACTGTGTAAATAACATCACCTTCTCCCCAGCCCCCTCCAAAATACAGTCCCAAGTAAATAATATCACCCCCTCCCCAGCTGCCTCCAACATTCAATCCCATGTAAACATCACCCCCTCAACATTCAGCCCCATGAAAAAAACATAATTCCCCTCACTAGCCTTCAACATACTGTCCCATGTAAATAACATTGCCCACTCAACATTCAGTCCTATGTAAATAACATCACTACCTTCCTCAGACCCCTGTAACATTCAGTCCTATGTAAATAACATCACTGCCTTCCACAGCCGCCATCAACTTACAGTCCCATGTAAATAACATCACTGCTTCCCCCAGCCATCTCCAACATACAGTCCCATGTAAATAACAAAATCCCCTCCCACTGCCCCTTCAACATACAGTCCCATGTAAATGACATCACCCTGCCCCAGCCCCCTCCAGCATTCAGTCCTATGTAAATACCATCAGTCCCTCCCACACTTGCCATGAACATACAGTCCCATGTAAATAACATCACTTCCACCCCTAGCCCCCTCCAACATACAGTCCCATGTAAATAGTATCACTCCCTCCTACAGCCACCATCAACATACAGTCCCATGTAAATAACATGGCCCCCTCCCCAGCCACCTCCAACACACAGTTCCATGTAAATAACTTCCCTCCCTTTAGCCCTAACATACAGCCCCAGTTAAACAACCACAACCCCCAGCATTGCTCTGCCTCCCTTCACTTCCTTCTCATGTAACAGACCTCACCACAGCTTCTTCCCCCAGGACTTCTCCTCTTCACTGCCGTCCTCTCCTGCACTGGTCACATAATGGTGACATCGTAGCAGGTCCTTCTCAACCACTGCCTCTTTTAATGGTCACATGACCTGTGATGTCATCATAGGTCCTTCAGTTCTTCCGGTTCATTAGATTCAATTGCATTGCCGTCCAGAGGGCAATACAGTTCTATCTAGCAGGCAGGACATTCAGGGCCTGGGACAAAACATCAGGGGCCCAGGCCCCAAATGTTTTAACCTAGCAACGCTCCTTGATTAAAGTTATTGGGGTCAGAATATGGTGATGCAAAGAAAAACATTTTTTTAATGATTTTTAGTTTGTTTTCATTATTAAAACACAAGAAAAACTATGTACCGTAAATATATTATTCCTGTAATTTTACTAATCCACAGAATGAAGAGAAGTTTTTTTTTTCCCCATTTCAACCCGTTTGGAATTTTTTCCCAGCTTTCCAATACATCGTATGCAATATTAAATGGCACCATTAGAAATTACAACTCTTCCCATAGAACACAAGCCCTGATATAGTATGGTTATCTAAATGCAAAAAATGCCACGTATGTCCTCAAAGGGTTAACACCATCTGCTACACCTTTTTAGAAGCTTTCTAACATAAAAAAAAGTATAACAATTTTTATGGTGCAGTGTGTTATTAAAACAGGCTGTTTGTTAACACAGTCAATAGTAATGAGTGAAGTTTTCATAAATTCGATTTGGTTGCTTTGCTGAACTTCAACAAGAAATTAGATTCGTTATGAAGTACTTTGTCACAAATCTCATTCCATTGTATGTAGCAGACGTAATGATGGGGAATGGCGATGGCGCCACCCCCCCATCATTTAACCAGTCAGATATTCATGGGTGAAAAAAATATATACCTCGTTCATTTGATAGCAGACAGGCCATCTTGATTGAAGAAAACGTGCTGAGCGGAAGCGGTGATGGTTAATTTAGACGCCTGGGTAGCGTGCCAATGTGGTGACGTCACACGTCAGTGCATACAAGATTTGGCACATTTTCATCAATTAAAACACATTTTCATCTATTAAGATGGCAGTGACAGCCTATCCATGATCATGAGCTGTGTATGTATTTTAGGTTTTTTTAAACGTCATGTCAGGAAAAATGTATTCGTTACTAAGAAGCATGAGAAAATTTGACTTTGTGGCAAATACATTTTTTTATGAAATTCTGATCAAAGTCCACTTCGGATACTTGGATTTGCTCAACACTAACCGTCAATCATGCGTTTACCCATAGCTATATAAGTCAGTGGCACGGTGTGATCACAGTGTAATGCCTCATTCACACGTCAGTGTTTTGGACAGTGATTCCCATCAGTGATTGGGAGCCAAAACCAGGTGTGGAGCCTCCACAGATATAAGGTATGAGAGAAAGATCTGCACCTGTTCTGTGTTTACGGAAATCACTGACCAAACACTGACTGTGTGAATGAGTCATTAGTCTCTATTCATTTTAAATGAGTAGGGGGCCTCCACATGTTTTGTCCCAGGAGATCCAGCCCTGCTTAGTGATACTCAAATTTGTTAAAGCTCTTCATAAAACTTGTAGACTTAAATAATCAAAAACATGAAGATAGCAGTGACTAAGATATTTTTTGTACAGTATCTGTACTTGTGTTATCACACATACTTATTCTGAATGAGAATATATTTTTATATATGGACTGTGAAATACAATGCTGGTTGAATCACGCTAATTATTAAGCATGTTAAATATAAGCTACATATTATAGATCTATAAAATATAGAATATTAGTAAGGTTATATTTACACAACAGTGGTGAAGAACAGATGTTAAAAATGGCAAAGTGGTCTTTTTTTCACAGCCATCTTTTCACGGATGCCTTTCTTAAAAACATCCATTGAAAACGGCCTTGAATTTTATGAGAGCTGTTGGGTCGAGAAAAACGGACAAAATAGAACATATCCCAATTTTTTTTTATGGCTGGTGTTAACAGTATGCTGCAAAAATGGACAGATGAATACACTCATAGTCTGTCATTCTTCTGAACATGACCATGTAATGGTCATTAAAAAAAACGGTTGTCACGCTGCCGTTTTTCACTGTCATGTGCATAAGGTCTATATGTCAACAAAATGTCTGTATTGCTTATCATTTCACTATACGCTGAAGAAAACTATACTGCATGCACTCAAGTAAAAAAAAAATGGATGTAGTACATTATAGTAAACGGTAAATGATTACCTCTGGATGGACTCATTATTCTTATTTTTGCTGTTCATGCCATAAATAAAATTGAACTATTTCCCAGATATGGAACTGAGTCTGTAGTCAGAGCAAACATCATGTCTTTGTGTTGCTTGTGTCTGCATCATGCACTTCAGTGGGTGGCAATAAACCAATTGGCATTTTAGAATTATATGTCACGTATTGCTTAATTTAGACAACAATATAGTATAAAAAGCTTGGTGACTGGCGGGATAACTGGCATGAGCCACTGCCCATCTTCATGAATTACATTTGTTAGGATTACACAATATATATGTTAACTAAGGAGGACATTTAGAAAGACAAGCATTTTTATCAACGGTCTTGACTCCCCTTGCTCAGCCTCTGGCGCAGGCCTCTGCATAGATTTGGAGCATCTGTGACAAACTAAATATGGCAGCATCCTAGCTGCTGTTGATTTCTAGCTTCATTCACACCAGAAAATTGGCATGAATGATGATAAACGTGCTGGCCCTGCTGGCCCTGCCCCATGCCCTTAACACGCTACTTTTCTCACCACTTTAGAAAAGTGATGAGAAGGAGGAAAAGTCGTGAGTAATTCTCAAAAATGGTGTGCAGCATAAATTGTGTCTTTTTAATACCACAACAGTCGAGTAACTAACATGTAGAAGGTAGATTGTAGACATTCAGATTCAGTGAACAGAGAATTTTTTTTTTAAGGGATTGCCACATGGAAAATATTCTACATTATTTAGACCAGCAACTGGATCTGAATATTTTTCTAATTGCATGTAATTAAAAAATTAATGTAGCCACCAAGTAACTTTAGGTTATTTTTCTCCTCTGACCCAATATGATGTCCTCCTGTGCCTCTGCCTAATTAATGTGTCTGGCATGTTGAGAGGTAGTGTAGCTGTTTTGCGTAGAGACAAGTTCCACATCAAATTGTCACTGATAAGATGAGTCTCAAAGTACAACTAATTCAATTACCTACCCTTAAAAGGAACTTGTCACATTGAACATATTAAATTCATCATCGTGTTATAGTGCAGATGGAACTGAGCAAACCAATATATAATTTTGTGGGAAACACTATATAATCCTGCTTATTTTGGGCCCAGGAGTGCAGTGGGTTCTGTTACACGGAGATTAACAGTTGTCTTTGTGTTCACTCTTATATGGGGTTGTCAATCATTTAGAAGGACCACCCACTAAACATAGACATAGTAAGAGCAGGGATTTCATGTAATACATTACAAGCTGTACTGAATATTTTTTTCTATCATATTCAGTGACCCAACCAGGAAGTATGGGTTTGCTACTTCATTATACAATTGACCCTAGGGCTTCCAATCTCCCAACTCAACCACCCTGTGTATATTCTGTATTAAAGTATACTTTTTATTATATGATATGAAAGAACTGAATTAGTGCTTTAAAATGACAAGCATCTTTCAAAGGGTCAGGTACCCCTTCAAGGGTTGTATATCATGGGTTTTCCACTTATTCCTTTCAACCTCATGTTGCCTCGGAATTTATTGGTCCACTCTAGCCTGATATTGTATTGGTTATATAATCTACGTTTCCCCATGTCAAAACGTATTCCTTTTACCTTTCTTGTGTACTTCTCATTATTTGATTTGTTGGGCCTGCATAGGCCCAGTGCTTTACCTATTGCTTCTCTTGATAATATGCTTGCTATCTAAGCTATTTCCTAACTACCCCTGACATGTTTCACCATTACACACATTATCCTCAGGGGTCTCAGAGTGATTACTTACTATGCTAATGACCAAGGAGACCCCTTCATTCCCTTCTGTACAACAGTTGCGTCCCCTGATGCAACATTTCTTTAATGGCTCCTCAGTAACATAACTGATGCTTTAGGTCAACCTGTCTGGGACACCCAAATTCTGACAAAAGTGCAAAGCATTTGTTGCTATTTATGAACATGGCTAATGTATTCCCTAATTTCTAGATAACACATTTTCAAACAATGCTGTGTATAAATTGAGTGTTGCAGTTAGAATTCATACTCAACACAAAATAAAGCTGCAATGTTGTGTTCAGCAATACCTGTGCTTGTCCATTATGGTAAAGGAAAAGTGCTTCATCAGGACCCTATCTAAAACAGATTTTTAATAGAAAGAAAATGTTTGCAGCCATAAATCATGTCTGTTTAAGTAGGAATAGTGTAGAGAAGGCTACTCCACTGGGATTTCTGTGAAGACCATAAGCTCATTTTACATCCAGCTACATAAACTCTTATATAGTTTCAAACTGCAATTGAGGTCAGTACGGACAAACTGAATAAGCATATACAGACGTGGACAAAATTGTTGGTACCCTTTGGTCAATGAAAGAAAAAGTCACAATGGTCACAGAAATAACTTTAATCTGACAAAAGTAATAATAAATTAAAATTCTATAAATGTTAACCAATGAAAGTCAGACATTGTTTTTCAACCATGCTTCAACAGAATTATGTAAAAAAATAAACTCATGAAACAGGCATGGACAAAAATGATGGTACCCCTAACTTAATATTTTGTTGCGCAACCTTTTGAGGCAATCACTGCAATCAAACGCTTCCTGTAACTGTCAATGAGACATCTGCACCTCTCAGCAGGTATTTTGGCCCACTCCTCATGAGCAAACTGCTCCAGTTGTGTCCGGTTTGAAGGGTGCCTTTTCCAGACTGCATGTTTCAGCTCCTTCCAAAGATGCTCAATAGGATTGAGGTCAGGGCTCATAGAAGGCCACTTTAGAATAGTCCAATTTTTTCCTCTTAGCCATTCTTGGGTGTTTTTAGCGGTGTGTTTTGGGTCATTGTCCTGTTGCAAGACCCATGACCTGCGACTGAGACCAAGCTTTCTGACACTGGCTAGTACATTTCTCTCTAGAATTCCTTGATAGTCTTGAGATTTCATTGTACCCTGCACAGATTCAAGACACCCTGTGCCAGACGCAGCAAAGCAGCCCCAGAACATAACAGAGCCTCCTCCATGTTTCACAGTAGGGACAGTGTTCTTTTCTTGATATGCTTCATTTTTTCGTCTGTGAACATACAGCTGATGTGCCTTGGCAAAAACTTTGATTTTTGTCTCATCTGTCCACAGGACATTCTCCCAGAAGCTTTGTGGCTTGTCAACATGTAGTTTGGCATATTCCAGTCTTGCTTTTTTATGATTCGTTTTCAACAATGGTGTCCTCCTTGGTCGTCTCCCATGTAGTCCACTTTGGCTCAAACAACGACGGATGGTGCGATCTGACACTGATGTTCCTTGAGCATGAAGTTCACCTTGAATCTCTTTAGAAGTCTTTCTAGGCTCTTTTGTTACCATTCGGATTATCCGTCTCTTAGATTTGTCATCAATTTTCCTCCTGCGGCCACGTCCAGGGAGGTTGGCTACAGTCCCATGGATCTTAAACTTATGAATAATATGTGCAACTGTACTCACAGGAACATCTAGTTGCTTGGAGATGGTCTTATAGCCTTTACCTTTAACATGCTTGTCTATAATTTTCTTTCTGATCTCTTGAGACAGCTCTTTCCTTTGCTTCCTCTGGTCCATGTCGAGTGTGGTACACACCATATCACCAAACAACACAGTGATTACCTGGAGCCATATATATAGGCCCAATGGCTGATTACAAGGTTGTAGACACCTGTGATGCTAATTAGTGGACACACCTTGAATTAACATGTCCCTTTGGTCACATTATGTTCTGTGTTTTCTAGGGGTACCATCATTTTTGTCCATGCCTGTTTCATGAGTTTATTTTTTTACATAATTCTGTTGAAGCATGGTTGAAAAACAATGTCTGACTTTCATTGGTTAACATTTATAGAATTTTAATTTATTATTACTTTTGTCAGATTAAAGTTATTTCTGTGACCATTGTGACTTTTTCTTTCATTGACCAAAGGGTACCAACAATTTTGTCCACGTCTGTATATAATGCAAAATCTACTTTCATAAGCTATTCTAAAAGTTCTCTGGTCAGGTGGACCACCGTAGTTATGGCTTGGACTGATTTATGAATAATTATAATAACTATTATTACTACTAGTACAATGTAACCTGTTACTAAAAAATATTTACATAATATTCTTCAGGTTGTGAGATAAATACTGCCTAGGCAGTGTACAGTGGGATCCGGCAGGAATCTTGCCACTTTCAGGTGAAATGCTGGCTTTTAGCTGGACAAAAAATATGTGCATGCAATGGTCTGGCCAAAACCTGGCACTCATGTGGGAAAATGGCTGGATCCCTGCCACACCTCATTATAGTGTATGGGGTTTGGCATTGAACTGTAGTATCCCGTACTGCCATATCAGGAAAACTCAAACAGGCTGTTCTGATCTGGAACAGCCCGCCGGATCTGGCCTAACAGAGATGTGAAAAGATAGCATAAAATCTAATTTGATACAAGTTAGTGAGAACAATTTAGAGTCAGTTTGGGTAACCTTGCAGCTTGATAATCATAAGGTAACTCATGTAGGTGTGATATATAGACCATCTAGCCAAGTCAAAGAATTAGATTATCTACTAGTTGAGGAAATAGCTAAAATGACCTTGAAGGGGGAAGTTATCATTATGGGAGACTTCAATCTTCCTGATGTAAACTGGAAAACCAAAATAGCTAGTTCTGCCAGGAGTACAGATATTCTAAATTCCCTACTGGGATTATCTCTACAGCAAGTAGTTGAGGAGCCAACCCGGAAGGAGGCCATTTTAGATTTAGTATTCACAAATGGGAATTTGGTATATGATATTACTGTAGGGGAAAGCTTGGGATCTAGTGATCACCAGTCAGTGTGGTTTACTATAAGTACAGTGACTGAGTCACGCCACACAAAAACAAAAGTTTTAGATTTTAGAAAAACTGACTTTTCTAAAATTAGATTAGTGGTATACGAGTCCCTATCAGATTGGAACATTTTCATTGAAGTCCAGGAGAAATGGGACTACTTAAAAGTGGCACTATTCAAGGCAACAGAAAATTGAATTAGGCTTGTCAGTAAAAGCAAAAAAAGGAAGAGACCACTGTGGTACTCAGCAGAAGTGGCCAAAATCATTAAAAACTAAGGATTTAGGAATTATAAAAAAAAAAAAAAAAAAAACGAGGGTGACAGGCAAATTTATAAGATTAGGCAGAGAGAGGCCAAACAAGTTATAAGCGCTTCTAAAGCACAGGCAGAAGAGAAATTAGCTCAGTCAGGGAAAAAGGGTGATAAGGCATTCTTCAGATACATAAATGAAAAAAGGAAACTAAAACAAGGAATTACCAAATTAAAGCAAAAGAAGGAAGGTATATGGAAGAAGATAAAGAACTAGCTGACTGCCTCAATGAATACTTCTGTTCAGTTTTTACAAAGGAAAATGAAGGAAAAGGACCTCGGGAAAGAAGACTAATGATTATTTTGATGCATGTGTCTTTACAGAGGAAGAGGTTCTAAGTCAGCTGTCTTAGGGATCTTAGATTGTGAGCCCCATAGGGGACAGCTTGAGGCTATTGTCTGTAAAGCGCTGCAGAATATAATAGCACTATATAAGTGGGAAAAGTAATAATATTAATATTTACACTCACTGGCAAAAATAACACACAAGGAGTTATCGCAATCAAATGTATATGTGTGAATGATAATATACGTAAGTGACTACAATATTAAAGCAAAATTATATATATTGTGGAAAATTTTAAGGAAATTGAAAGGAAGCTAGTACCCTGCTTAGCTGGCTCTAACTTAGATACATGATAAGATATGGTTAGGCATCAAGGCATACAGGTTCCACATGGTATCCTGTGGCATATGTGTGCATAGATGTTGCAGCTGGAGATCCTGCACAAATCACAGTTATATGTTCTAAAGCCCTTTTTGGTGTGTATTAGTGGCAAAAAATATATATTATTTGCCGTTTAGCGGTGCAGTTATATGTTCTAAAGCCCTTTTTGGCGTGTATTAGTGGCACAAAGAAAGTATTTGCCGTTGTGTGGTAAAATGCGAAAATTAAAGCTCTTTTTGGCGTGTATTAGTGGCAAAAAATAGATATTTGCCGTTCAGCGGTGAAGTTATATGTTCTAAAGCCCTTTTTGGCATTTATTAGTGGCAAAAAGTAAATATTATTTGCCGTTCAGCGGTGCAGTTATATGTTCTAAAGCCCTTTTTGGAGTGTATTAGTGGCAAAAAAAATATATTATTTGCTGTTCAGCGGTGCATTTATATGTTCTAAAGCCCTTTTTTGTGTGTATTAGTGGCAAAAAATATATATTATTCACCGTTCAGCGGTGCAGTTATATGTTCTAAAGCCCTTTTTGGCGTGTATTAGTGGCATAAAAAAAGTATTTGCTGTTGTGGGGTAAAGTGAGAAAATTACAGACCTTTTTGGCGTGTATTAGTGGCAAAAAAATAGATATTTGCCGTTCAGCGGTGAAGTTATTTGTTCTAAAGCCCTTTTTGGAGTGTATTAGTGGCAAAAAATATATATTATTTGCTGTTCAGCGGTGCAGTTATATGTTCTAAAGCCCTTTTTGGCGTGTTTTAGTGGCAAAAAAATATATTATTTGCCGTTCTGCAGTGCAGTTATATGTTCTAAGACCTTTTGTGGCGTGTATAAGTGAAAAAAACTGATTTATTAGCCGTTGTGTGGTAAAATGAGAAAATTTGACTTTTTTTGTGGTGTTTTAATTTGCTTTTTTTTTTTTTTTTTTATTTATTTGATCTAACAGTATGTCAGACAGAGAAGTGCCAGGCCTTGCACAGAGGAGTGGCAGAGGCCTAAATGTTTCTGGCGTAGGCACAGGTCACAGCAGAGTAAGGGGGCGTGGCAGCAGGAGTCGCAGGAAGAGGCCTGAGTTCCCGGTTTCATGTCTTGACCAGCAACCCAGCGGTTCTTGAATGGCTGACTCGGTCATCCACTTTGTCCCAAGTGACATCAGACACCCCCAGCCAAGTGTCAGTGGGTTCGTCAGACACAACTCTTAGTTGGCATGGTCCGGGAGAAGGCCCTGTGCCCTCACATGTCCTACACCTGCCTCTGTCCTTTTCTGTTCCCTCAGCCAGAGAATTATTGTATGCTGTGGGCTCAGATCCACTATAAAGTGCGGACGAGCTACTAGAAGACAGTCAGCAACTACTGGCAAGCCAAGATGTGGAGTAGGCATCTGCCGCTTCCTCCACTAGGCAGGAAAGTAGTGATGAGCAGAATGGCATGGTAGCTGGTGTTGTGAGTGGCTTTGAGTCAGCAGGGTGGCAGCGGTGGGAGATTGGGAGCCAAACATGCCCGGGGTAGACCACCCACTTCGCAGGAGCCTACCTGCCCAGTTATTAGTGTTGCACAGGTTCAGGGAGGCAGCGGTGGTAGCAGTCAGTCAGTGTGTAGTGTTGGCAGTAAAATCACCTACTCCGCTGTGTGGCAGTTTTTTGCACTTCAGCCACTCATACACTGCAAAGCACAACCTTCTTGAGCTGCAGTAGCAGAACGGCATCCCCCAATATAGGCTGATATGTGATGTTTCCACCAAATGGAATTCCACCCTATATATGTTGTACCGACTATACGAACATAGAAATGCCATCAACGATTTCTTGATGATCCAAGCAGACAGCAGTACTCCCCTGTGTAACTTTGATGTCAGCTAGTGACAGCCCATGCGTGACACCTGCCGTTTGCTCAGGCCCTTTGAGCAGTCCACGTTATTTGTCAGTCTCCAGGACTACAGGATGAACAACATCATTACAAAGCTTCATATCCTGGAACAGATTCTGGTTAATCTGGCTGGTCAGGGGACTGGAGATGTGGCGCCTAGACCTCATGGCCACATGAACCCTGTGGGGGCTGAACTGGAGGAGGAGGACATTGGAGCACAAGCAATGTGTAGCGAAATGGGTGCTTTTTATACACAGTTGATAGGAGAGGAGGAGCAGGAGCAGCCAGAGGAGCTACAGGGTGATGAAGAAGACAAGGCAGAGAAACCAGACACACCATGGCAGTATGCAGTGGAGATGGAGGCAGGAAGTCCCTCTGAGTCACTTGCGCAAATGGCCCGATCCATGCTCACTTGCTTGAGTGGTGACAGCCGAATTGTCACCATTCGGCAGAGGGATAGCTTCTGGCTCTCCACCATGTTGGACACTCACTACTGGTCCAAAATAGAGCTTTTTTTAAACCCGCTGAGAGGGAGGATAAACTAAATTACTATAGAGACATCCTATGTAGTCAGTTGGCCGCTGCCTATCTGCGTCATCGTCCATAGCAGGTCTGACCGAGGGACCCTCTGCGCTCAAGTTCCTCACTTGAGTCTAGAGTCGCTGATGAGCAGCTTTCTTCACCCGCATAGTGAATAAACTACTCACCAGCAGCAGCAGCTAGACTTGGAGCAGGACCTGAACAAGCAGGTGGTGGCATACCTGGACAGCACCCTACCACCCCACATTAAAGATCCGCCTGAATGCTGGGCAGCCAACTTGTGGCTACAACTGGAAAAGCTGTCCTGCCCAGTCAGTAGTGTGGCATTAGAGCGGGTGTTTAGTGTGGCGGGGTGTTTAGAAGAACTCGCCTGTCCAAAATGTGGAAAGACTGACAATTAATCAGGAGTGGATCAGCCAGGATTTCCACCCACCAATATGCATCAGACTAGATCATCCATGGTGCCACACCAACACTTTGACAAAAGAGACCGGTTTCTTCTGGTTACCTGCTGCAGCTACTATTCTGATCTGCCACCCGCCTGATGCCACACATCTGATGCCAAGTGCTCCTTCTTTCCCTCATCGTCTTCAGCTGGTACTAGTATTGCCACCCATCTCCCTACTCTGTGAACGGGTCACTTTGTAGTCTCCTGATGCTGCTGCCACCTTACCACTCAGGTCTCCTTATGCTACTGATGCCACCTCCACACTGTCATTGTGCCATCCCGTGGCCTCTTCTTGATGCTGCTGCTGCTGCCACCTTCACACTCTGTCATTGTGCCACTCTGTGGCCTCCTGCTGCTGCTGTTACCTCCACACCGAAATTGTGGCACCATGTGGCCTCCTCCTGATGCTGCTGCTGCTGCCACCTCCACATTCTGTCATTAGTAAAATGATGTCAAGTACAGACCTAAATACCCACAATGTGATTATAATACATGATTGCATAATTAAAAACCAGTAAACATAATTATGTGTATGTACATTCATAAAGGTAATTACATGATTGCAGTGTCTCATAATAAATGTCTCATAAAATGCCATATAGTGCAGATAAGTTACATGAAAAAATAAAATAGGTAGAGTGCCCAGTGCATAATTGGTTAATAACCTCACCTGTGTGTAGTGCAATTATTACAAGTCAAAAATAGCAACAGCTATATTGTACAGATAAATCAAAAACACCTACTACATCATTGGTGGTTCCAGTGGAAAGGATGGGGTCCCCAGCTGTGCAATGTGCATGTCAAAGCGATCCTGACGTGTCAGACCGCGCTCACCAGGACGTGCATCACGTGACTCCGGAACGTCAACATGATTATCACAAGAGTGTTCCAAGAGGTATTGCGGCAATGTCCAGGAGAGGAGGGAGAGACGCAGGCGGTCACCTGACCGGAATTATCACATGACTCGGACACACATATAAATAAAAGTAAATATAAATACTATAATCCGCCATTTCCTAACCTGTGATAGTATATATGTGATCTATCCTCTTCAGTGCCCTTGCAACCTACTCTATGTTGAAGAGACCACATGGGACCTGAAGACAAGATTAAATCAACATAGATATACAATATGTCAGAAAAGAAAAGATCTACCAGTTCCTAAACACTTCGTTGAGTTTGGACATAAAGAGAAGGATCTCAAATTTAGAATTTTGAATCATGTTCCACCCCTAAAGAGAGGTGGGGATTGGGAGCTGATACTCAAACAAAAAGAGCTCCAATGGATTTACAGGCTACAAACTCTTCGACCCAAGGGTCTCAATACAGAATTCAAATGGGGTCTTTTGGCTAGAATTATTTGGTTATTAATTATGCAATCATGTATTCTAATCACATTTTGGGCATTTAAGTCTGCACTTGGCATAATTTTACTGCTTGACAAAGGCCTCATTGATCTGGGCTGAAACATTGCGACTGGGGAAATAAATGGGTCCAACACCCTTCACTAATACTGGAGTGCTGCCTCATCAATTGATTTTTGAATATTGTCTATGGATGTTTTTCTAAAATTCAGGAGGGATTGCACCCATTTTCACTATTGACTATGCTGCTGCTTCTTGAAGATCTAGCCAACATTAATGGGTTTTGTTATTGTAGAAAATGTACTATTATAAAGTTGCCTATTATTTTATTCCATTAGGTATGAGCCCATCTGTGGATGGACCTGATTGCAATATATTTCTGTTAAGTCTCATTTTGTAGCTTAACAATAGTGCACCTGTACTTTAAAATTTAGATGAAGAGCTAGTGCAGTAATTTCTGATAGCAATTTCTCATGAACTATTTAAAGAATAAAAAATAAAAAATGTAAATGTGACCAGATGATTCTTGCATCTAAATATATTTACAAAAATGTATTTTGTCTTTCTTTACAGATGTGAGAACATTTCAGACTAAGGTAAGTGTACATACCTAGTATATGCACTTAAATCTATTATTTCTCGTCAGTGATTTTATGTTTACAGTATGTGAAAACAAGGTGTTTTTTTCAATTTGGACTTCAAAATACACTTTGTAGACCAGGGATCAGCAACCTTCAGCACTCTAGCTGCTGTGAAACTTCAACTTCCAGCATGCACACTTACTTAGCTATTCTTCTAACTCACCTAGAAAAGATAGGAGGATTCTGGGAGTTGTAGTTTCAGAACAGCTGGAGTGCTGGAGGTTTCTTATCTCTGTTGTAGACAATCAATTGAATCACATACTGTTGAATTCCTACTTAAAATATCTTAGGCTGAGTTCACACTTCAGTCATTTCCATGTTATTGTGAGCCAATACCAGTAGTGAAGCCTACTCAGAGATAAGCTATAATGGGAAGACTTTCACTTGTTCTATGTTTTTGACCTGCACCTGGTTTTGGCTCATAATAACTGATGGAAATAACTAACCAAATAACTGAAATGGGAACTTGGCCTTACTTGATAATAAATTGGGTGCCTATAATATGGCTTACTCTGAAGGCAGCAGATGTAGAGCCAATGGAGATGTTTTACTTCTCCAGCAATTGTTATAAATAAGCAAAAAAAATTGTTAATAATATGTGGATTAAATACATTTCTGGGAATCCCCTGAAAAATACAAATAAGTTCATTTGCTTCTCCTGGCAGCAAGAGTGGATAGCCAAAGCATAATTTTTGAAAATGTTTCTGTGTTTCATTAGTTTAATTGATGTAGTTTCTATTGTTTATGAGATTATGTTTTACTACTGTCATCTAGTGACATATGATAAAATGGAACTTTTTTGGGGAAAGTCACTAAAAATTGCATTGAAAAACGGACTTCTGGAAGAGTGGCTGTCTCAAGGAAAATGATCTATATGCCTAGGATATGATGGATTTCAAAGCTGCCACAGCAAATCTGGTATAGTTAATGGGGTAGTCTTCTCAAAGAGGTAGTCTTTTGAAGAGGTTGCATTGTGTTGTGTTTTGCATTTTTATTGTACCCTAGCAATGATAGTCTTTCATCCAGTATTCTGCAAATTAAAATCACAAATTATACATGCCTTGTCTACAGATTAAGAGGAGCTTGTCAATGTAGCACAACTAAGCTGTAGCACAACTAAACCATGCAGATAAATCAGTCATTTAAAAATCACTATGACTATCAAATTTTTTAAAAGGCATATATATTTTCAATGTAATTGACAGCTCTATCAGCAAAAATATGCAGTGCAATCTGTAGGAAGCATACTATAGAGCAGGAAGAGCTGAGCAGATTGATATATAGTTGTATGAGAAAAGTACATTTATACATTTAATTTCCTGCTCTCTCTGAGTTTTCAATAAGGCGGTCCCGTCAGTGACAGCCTTCCCTCTAGGGCTGTTCTCACAGAGATTTACATATTTAGAAAAAAATTAGATCTGCACACCCTCTAGTGGTGGGTGCTCATAGAGAACAAAAGTCAATGCAATATAGAGAGGAATATCTATGGCACACCAAAAGATTATTTTTTCAAGCGATGCTTTAATACATATTTGTGCAATTATATCAACATCATTTTGTGTTTAATTTTCATCCAGAGTATGTATCAATACATGGGGCTGTAAAGAGAAGTCCCAATTTTTCGGTCAAAAGTGACCTTTACAAAGGGTTCTTGGCCCATATGTGTTTTTCTCTGGATGCATCCAGATATTCCTCTCTATGTTCTCACAGAGATAGATGATAAATAAAATCCAAGTTATACTGAATCTTTTCCCATAAAACTATATATTAATCTGCTCTCCCTGCTCTATAACATGCGGCCTGCATATTCCATTGCATTTTCATGGTGACAGGTTCCCTTTAAAATGTTAAATGTGTTAAATCAGCAGACTTCTGTCTGAATTCAATGTACATGAAAGTAAATTAAGTTTTCTCCTACCTAAGATGAATCCAAAAAACCCTGAAAAGGGAATAAAAGACTAAGCAAAATAATAAATAAATTAAACCAGTTTATTACTTGTAGAAAGTGGTTTTCTTTTGATGTAATTAACCCATAGGATACCAGCGCCGTACATGTATGGTGCAGGAAACTGGGACAAAAATCCAAGCGCCTTACAGCTACAGCGCTCTGATCAGCTGCAGGGGTCCAGCAGTCACTGATAGCAGGACCCCTGCTGTATGCGCTGGCATCAGTGAAAACACATTAACCATTGCAGTGCCACGGACAGTTCTGACAGCGGCTCGTGCGGTATCCTGCCGGGTGCAGGGTGTCCATCGTGTACCCACGCTGCTGTGACGGGGACCCGATGGCAGGGAAGGCAGTCAAATGCCTTCCTTAGGCATCATGGCTGCCTTCCCTGAGAGCCTGTGAGATCCAGCCCTCCAGCCCCCTGGATCTCACAGGCAGGAAGCTGTAAGTGTATTACAGTGAGTGATACACTTACAGCTAATGCATTACAATACAAATGTAAAGGGGATCAGACCCCCAAAAGTTGAAGTCTCAGAGTGGAACAAAAAATAAAGGGAAAAAAGAAGCAAAAAAATAAGTTTCACAAAAAAACATTAAAAGTTTCAAGTTAAAAGTGTCCATTTCTCAAAATAAAGTTAAAAAAAATTGTAAAAAATAGGGAAAAAATAAAAGTATACATATTAGGTATCTCTGCGTTCGTATCGACCAGCTACATAAAAATATCACATGATCCACCACTTCAAGTGAACGCTGTAAAAAAACAACATTTTGCTCATAAAAAGTATAACACCAAGTATTCAAAAAGTCTTATATACCCCAAAATAGTACCAATCAAACCATCATCTCAGCCCACAAAAAATGAGCCCCTACTTAAGACAATGGCCCCAAAAATAAAATAGGGCTCTCAGAAAATGGTAACACAAAAACTAGATTTTATTCTGTTCAAAAATGATTTCACTGTGTAAAACTTAACAAAAATTAAAATGGTAGACATATCAGGTATTGCCGCATCTGTAACAACCTGTTCTATACAAATATCACATTATATGCCCCCTGAGGTGATTGCTGTAAAAAAAAACTATGCCAAAACAGACATTTTTTTTACCTTGCCTAACAAAAAATACCAAGTGATCAAAAAGTCTTATGTATCCCAAAATGGTGCCAATCAAACGGTCATCTCATTCTGCAAAAAATTAGCCCCCACATAAGACAATCACTTAAAAAATAAAAACAAATGGCACCCATAAAACTATCCATCAAAATCTGCGCTGCAAAAGCCATATGGCGCTCCTTCCATTCTGAGTCCTGCCATGTGCCCCCACAGCCGTTTACCACCACATATGGGGTGTTTCCGTATTCAAGAGAAAATGGATAACAAATTATGGATATTTTTTCTCCTGTTACACTTTGTTAAAATAAAAAATTTATGGCTAAAGCAACATTTTATTGGAAGAAGCAAAACTTTTCATTTTATAGCCAACTGTTTCCTAATTCCATAAAACACTTAGGGGGTCAAAGTGTTTAATACCCCCTTAATATATTTTTTAAGTAGTGTAGTTTCTAAAATAGGGTAACTTTTTGAGGTTCTCCACTGTAGGGGTATGTCAATGTCTCTTCAAATACAAAATGGTGCCTAAAAACCATTCTAGTGAAAACTGCCTCCTAAATACATATGGCGTTCCTTTCCTTCTGAGCACTGCCATGTGCCAATAGAGCAGTTAACCATCACATATGGGGTATTTCTGTAAACTTCAGAATCAGAGTATAATATATTGAGGTTTATTTTGCTGTTTTTATTGCAAGAAAAATTTGAAAAAAAACAATCTACCAAAAAGTTAAATTTTGAAACTTCACCTGCATTTTCCTTTAATTCTTGTGTAACATCTCAAGGATTAACAAAGTTTGTAACATCAGTTTTGAATATTTTGAGGGGTATAGTTTCTAAAATAGGGTCATTTATGGGTGGTTTCCATTATGTAAGCCTCTCAAAATCACTCTATAACTGAATTGGTGCTTAAAAAAATTGGGGGAAATTTTTGTAAAAAAATTGAAAAATTGCTTCTAAACTTCTAAGCCTTCTAACGTCCAAAAAAAATAAAATTACATTTGAAAAATTATGCCAACTAAAATGGGGAATGTTGACTGATGAGGTAATACTATCTGTCTTCACAGTAGAGAAAATCAAATTTAGAAAATCGGAAATTTTTCTACATTTTTGGTAAATTTTGGATTATTTTATAAATAAAGGTGAACTATATCGACTCAAATTTACCACTGTCATGAAATTCAAAGTGTTATGAGAAAACAATCTCAGAATGGCTTGGATAAGTAAAAGTGTTCCAAAGTTATTACCACATAAAGTGACACATGTCAGATTTGCAAAAATTTGAAAAGAGGCCCGATACTGAAAGGTTAAGTACTTATTGTTTGTTTGTTGCAATGCTGATGATAAATAATGTAAAATTTAACTTAGCTTTCCTTTTTACACAAATTGTTATAAACAAGATATGGGCATTGTTCTGATCAGTATTCAGGCCTATATTCAAGTCAATAGAGGAGATAGATTGCAAAGAAATAAAGCATTTGCATTCTGACTCATTGTGATAAACAGCGAGACCCTCCATATTCAACGTGAAAGCAGTTATTCAAACTCTAAGAAATTCTTTGTATGTTGCAGAAAGAAGTTTTGGGAAACATACTGAAAGAGATTTATCAAGCTTCTATGCCAGTTTTTTTTTTGTGTCAAAAATTTGCAAATTGTGTCACAAATCTTTAGCATGTCACTTTTCCAAAAAGTGGGTTGAGTGTGGGTAAATGGCCCGACTCATTTAACAACATGTGCATCAGAAAACTGGTGCACATTTCACGGTCACCAGAAATCTACTACACACTACTCTCTGTCACTTGCATATACTACATATTGGTGAGTTTTCCTGTAAGCCTACTCAGCCATGATGGCATATCATAGGCAAGATCATTATATCATTACCATCTATTGTAGAGCAGTGTAGTTTAGTGTTGAGGCCCCGCTCCCACACCCACCTAAGCATCTCTGCAGGTTTGTGGCAACCAGTTGTGCTCAAATACAAGGATTGCTACAAGGTTGCTTGCAGCCATAATTTAAATAATTTCAGAATAACCTCTAAATAATTGTGGCGCATCTCACATCACCACAAGACAAATTAAGCCCGGACTACACAATACCGGTGTTAATAAATCTCTCCCACTGGATTCTACCCAGTTCTGTTAATTGACCTGAAAAACTATAATAAATGAAAATGTTATAGAATATTTGAAAAGAAAGTGCATTTTGAGATATGCAGTATTATGGGTAGCATTTTATCTAAGCAACATGAGTTGTATTGTTCTTTTAAACAGGCCCATTAAAATCTAATTTATTTTAACAATAGAACAGCTAATAGAAAAGCTGTTCCAACAATAGACAAGTGTATACATTGATCCACAATGATACTTGTACACTGTTAAATTGCTATGCATTATATTTGTAGTTCAATTTGCATTGTAAATAAAGTTACATTGAAAAGGCTTTGAATATGAG
The DNA here is from genome assembly GCF_014858855.1 of Bufo gargarizans. NCBI lineage: Eukaryota > Metazoa > Chordata > Amphibia > Anura > Bufonidae > Bufo > Bufo gargarizans. Next base: position 447,269,821 of record NC_058080.1, read on the forward strand.
CAAGAAAAAAAATGTCAGCTTTCATTCAATTATGAACTAGATACTGGCATCCAGCTCAGGGAATTTGTTAGAAAGCAGATGTGTACTAAAATATTAAGGTGTGGTGCGGCATAACAGTTGCCATCTACTTGTATATATGTTGGAGCTGATATGTTAGGGCTAATACTAGACTTTCTGCTGTCTGAGATAAACAATTAAATTGTGCCCCCTCCTCCATATTGGTTGTGTGCACAGCATTTAAAGCATGGTTTTCAGATATGGCCTCAATTATTAAATACCCTTTCATAATCAGGAGTTGATTTTGGAACTCATAGTGGCCCTGGAAAAAAAAATGTAGAAGTGGTCCCATGTTGTAGGCAGAACCAAACTGGTAGAAGGTATGGCCAAGCCAAGTGGACAGGTTTTTTGGGGGGTAATCTGCAATTTTTAATGATATCATTTTCGAATGTAAATGTCTTTTTTATCACTTTTTATTTGTTTTTTGATTGTTTTGGTGAGATAAAGTGACAAAAAAACTGCAAATCCACCATTTAGATTTTTTTTTCTATTACAAAGTTCACCATATGGAATGAATAAGTTAATATTTTAATAGTATTGGCAGTTGTTATGCAACAATGATAATTACCATTATTTATTATTTATTATTTTTTTATTTGGGGAAAACTTTTTCCCACTCATTTTAAGTTCCCCTAGGGGACATGTGATCATCTGATCGCTTCTCCCATAGACAGCAATGATTTACCATTGCAGTCTATAGGATATTTACTCTTTTCCTATGGACCTCTGCCATAAGAAGGCCTCCATAGGAGGCTATGGCAGTCCTTAAAGTCCTCTAAAGGCACTATGCTGCAATAGCAATTGACCATCTCCCTCAATCTCAATGCGGAGGATCTGTTCAAGCTCCAGAAATGCAGAGCTCCAGGGAAAAAATGCCTCAGATGCCGTACCAATTGACCATAACATGTGAGAGGTTAAATGTCAATGGTTGGCGTTATTGCAGATCAAGGACAATGCTTCTAGGTGTCTGTGGCACCTGCCAACTATGGAGCCCACTTAGCTTCTGAGTGGGTACCATGTTTAAAGTCCTAACTTTAAATGTATGGTAGAGGATGGGGTTAAAATAAAAGTAATTAGCAGATACTGCATATAATTTGGGCATTCAGTATTATATAATAATAATCTTTATTCATATAGAGCCAACACATTCCGTAGCGATTTACAGATCAGGGGTTCATGTACAAACAGTCATAAATAACATAGCAACAGACTAGTCAATAATTACAAGAGGAATGAGGTCCCTGCTCGTAAGAGTTTACAATCTATAAGGAGGTAGGGGGGACCCAAATATTATAATCATGCTTGAGAACACAATAGTTTGTTTGGTAGCTTGTGTTTGAAAACTTTAATTCCCTTTTTATCCAAATTGTCACTTTTGGTTCTTTAACCCAGGGCCTTCTGTATGGTAGGCAAGAATGTTACCTGCTGAGCCACATGCTCTGTGTATGTACTGTATTATTCGCCTCATAAGACGCACTTCTTTTCCCCTAAAGTGGGGGGGGAAATGGCAGTGCGTCTTATGGGGCGAATGCTGCTATATATATATATATATATATATACAAACCGGATTCCCAAAAAGTTGGGACACTATACAAATCGTGAATAAAAACTGAATGCAATGATGTGGAGGTGCCAACTTCTAATATTTTATTCAGAATAGAACATAAATCACGGAACAAAAGTTTAAACTGAGAAAATGTACCATTTTAAGGGGAAAATATGTTGAATCAGAATTTCATGGTGTCAACAAATCCCCAAAAAGTTGGGACAAGGCCATTTTCACCACTGTGTGGCATCTCCCCTTCTTCTTACAACACTCAACAGACGTCTGGGGACCGAGGAGACCAATTTCTCAAGTTTAGAAATAGGAATGCTCTCCCATTCTTGTCTAATACAGGCCTCTAGCTGTTCAATCGTCTTGGGCCTTCTTTGTTGCACCTTCCTCTTTATGATGCGCCAAATGTTCTCTATAGGTGAAAGATCTGGACTGCAGACTGGCCATTTCAGTACCCGGATCCTTCTCCTACGCAGCCATGATGTTGTGATTGATGCAGAATGTGGTCTGGCATTATCTTGTTGATAAATGCAGGGTCTTCCCTGAAAGAGATGACGTCTGGATGGGAGCATATGTTGTTCTAGAACCTGAATATATTTTTCTGCATTGATGGTGCCTTTCCAGACATGCAAGCTGCCCATGCCACACGCACTCATGCAACCTCATACCATCAGAGATGCAGGCTTCTGAACTGAACGTTGATAACAACTTGGGTTGTCCTTGTCCTCTTTGGTCCGGATGACATGGCGTCCCAGATTTCCCAAAAGAGCTTCGAATCGTGACTCGTCTGACCACAGAACAGTCTTCCATTTTGCCACACTCCATTTTAAATGATCCCTGGCCCAGTGAAAACGCCTGAGCTTGTGGATCTTGCTTAGAAATGGCTTCTTCTTTGCACTGTAGAGTTTCAGCTGGCAACAGCGGATGGCACGGTGGATTGTGTTCACTGACAATGGTTTCTGGAAGTATTCCTGAGCCCATTCTGTGATTTCCTTTACAGTAGCATTCCTGTTTGTGGTGCAGTGTCGTTTAAGGGCCCGGAGATCACGGGCATCCAGTATGGTTTTACGGTCTTGACCCTTACGCACAGAGATTGTTCCAGATTCTCTGGATCTTCGGATGATGTTATGCACAGTTGATGATGATAGATGCAAAGTCTTTGCAATTTTTCGCTGGGTAACACCTTTATGATGTTGCTCCACTATCTTTCTGTGCAACATTGTGGGAATTGGTGATCCTCTACCCATCTTGGCTTCTGAGAGACACTGCGACTCTGAGAAGTAGTGTTGAGCGCGAATATTCGAATATCGAATTTTTTTCGCGAATATCGGCACTTCGCTAATTCGCGAATATTTCGAATATAGTGATATAAATTCGATATTTCGAATATTCTTTTTTTTTTTTTTTTTTTTTTTTTTTTTTTATTGTTATATTTTTTTCTTTCCCACTTCCCTAAAGTTGTTCTTACCTGTCCTTTGGATTCCTGGCTTCCTGGCTGCTCCAGTCAGTGCCCGTTGCCGCTTCTGCCGACTTCCATGCTCATGGAGCGTCCCCATCACCATGGGAACATCTCCATATACTAGAATGTACTGTCGGATTTGAGAATTACGTTGAAATCGCAATTCGATTTTTTCAAGTTATAAAATTCGAATTTCGATTTTAACTTAGCACTGCTATATGCCATATTAGTTAGCCTAATATGGCATATAGCAGTGCTAAGTTAAAATCGAAATTCGATTATTATAACTTGAAAAAATCGAATTGCGATTTCAACGTAATTCTCAAATCCGACAGTACATTCTAGTATATGGAGTCGTTCCCATGGTGATGGGGACGCTCCATAAGCATGGAATATGGCTTCAATGGCTTGGTAGAATTAGCGAATACCGAATATATTCGCTATATTCCACAAAACGAATATAACGAATGTATTCGTCATATTCCACAAAACGAATATAACGAATGTATTCGTCATATATCACAAAACGAAGATAACGAAGTATTCTGCATCTTCATTTTAGCTACATATTCATCAATTTCGCTAATTCTAGCAATGATATAGGAAAGTTAACTATAGAGACAGCTAAGTATAATTCGCTATGCGATTATATGACTGCTTTTTTTTATAAATAGTATAATTATAATAATTATCAGGTATTATAATTATTCTATTTATTAAAAAAAAAAGCAGTAATATAATCGCATAGCGAATTATACTTAGCTGTCTCTATAGTCAACTTTCCTATATCATTGCTAGAATTAGCGAAATTGATGAATAGGTAGCTAAAATGAAGATGCAGAATACTTCGTTATCTTCGTTTTGTGGAATATGACGAATACTTCGTTATCTTCGTTTTGTGGAATATGACGAATATATTCGTTTTGTGGAATATAACGAATATATTCGTCAATTCGCTAATTCTACCAAGCCATTGAAGCCAACCATATAGTAAACCAGGTCCAAGTTGGAATCGCAATTCGATTATGTCAAGTTATAATAATCGAATTTCGATTTTAGCTTAGCACTGTTATATGCCATATTAGGCTAACTAATATGGCATATAGCAGTGCTAAGTTAAAATCGAAATTCGATTATTATAACTTGAAAAAATCGAATTGCGATTTCAACGTAATTCTCAAATCCGACAGTACATTCTAGTATATGGAGATGTTCCCATGGTGATGGGGACGCTCCATGAGCATGGAAGTCGGCAGAAGCGGCAACGGGCACTGACTGGACAGCTAAGTTTAATTCGCTATGCGATTATATTACTGCTTTTTTTTAAATAAATAGAATAATTATAATACCTGATAATTATTATAATTATACTATTTATAAAAAAAAGCAGTCATATAATCGCATAGCGAATTATACTTAGCTGTCTCTATAGTTAACTTTCCTATATCATTGCTAGAATTAGCGAAATTGATGAATAGGTAGCTAAAATGAAGATGCAGAATACTTCGTTATCTTCGTTTTGTGATATATGACGAATACATTCGTTATATTCGTTTTGTGGAATATGACGAATACATTCGTTATATTCGTTTTGTGGAATATAACGAATATATTCGTCAATTCGCTAATTCTACCAAGCCATTGAAGCCATATTCCATGCTTATGGAGCGTCCCCATCACCATGGGAACGACTCCATATACTAGAATGTACTGTCGGATTTGAGAATTACGTTGAAATCGCAATTCGATTTTTTCAAGTTATAATAATCGAATTTCGATTTTAACTTAGCACTGCTATATGCCATATTAGGCTAACTAATATGGCATATAGCAGTGCTAAGTTAAAATCGAAATTCGAATTTTATAACTTGAAAAAATCGAATTGCAATTTCAATAGGAGAGTAGCCTTTAAGTTAAAATCGAAATTCGATTATTTAAATCGCATATTAATCGCGATAACAAGAATAATGCCGAATATTCGATTTCGACGAATATAAAACGAATATTCTATCGAATATTCGCGAATTTCGTCGAAATCGAATATGGCACCTGCCGCTCATCACTACTGAGAAGCTCTTTTTATACCCAATCATGTTGCCAATTAACCTAATTAGTGTTAATTGGTCTTCCAGCTCTTCGTTATGCTAAAATTTACTTTTTCCAGCCTCTTATTGCTACTTGTCCCAACTTTTTGGGGATTTGTTGACACCGTGAAAATTTGAATCAACGTATTTTTCCTTTAAAATGATACATTTACTCGGATTAAACGTTTGATCTGTCATCTACGTTCTATTACAAATAAAATATTGACATTTGCCATCTCCACATCATTGCATTCAGTTTTTATTCACAATTTGTTTAGTGTCCCAACTTTTTTGGAATCCGGTTTGTATATATATATATATATATATATATATATATATAATTTTTTGTAATTACTAAATAAATTTGACTTTTTCTGCCATGCCAATGTCCTGGTATACAGTATACAACCCTGTATTAGTGTTGGTAGTTTGCAGATTCTTCTTGCTTTAAACGAATCCAAATCTTTGTTATTGTTCCGCTAAACATCATGAGTTTGCAATCGCCGTTGGTGTATTATATTATTATGGATTGCGGTGTAATCATCTGTTCATAATTACAATTGGTAATTATCAATCTCAAGAAATACTGCAACTACGCCCACATTTCCAGTCCTATTGTTGACCCTGAACTCTAAATGCAATGTTGGTATAGCAGGTGATCCCTGCAGTAGTGTTTCATAGCATCTACATTATGGTATCCATTTATTAACATTAGAGAAAATAATAATGTTGCTCAGAGATGGGTATCATTGACAAATCAATGCAGATTAGCCTTTTAAGGACTAAGCAATATTTTAAAAAAATTGTATTTCCATTTTTACTCCTGGTCTTCCTGGAACAATGACGTTTTATTTTTCCATTCATATATGAGAGCTTATTTTTTTTTGTAGGACAACATGTACTTTCTAATAGCACCATCATTTATTGCACACAATGTAGTGGAAACTGGAACAAATGGGGTGGGCCAACTTACTAAATAAGTCTATGGGAGATTTATTATATTCATTATATGCCACAGACAGGGCTCCATATGAGCTATCAGTGTGGTAGTCTCTGAAACTTCCTAAGGATCGCGGCTACTACAGCGTACGAAAAGCACCCTAAATCGCCATGTGGAGCCATTTGTTGGAAAAGCCTCTCAGATGCTGTGGTCCCAATTGACCATGGCATCTGAAGGGGTTAGATTTCTGTGACCAGCAAAACTGCCAATCACAGACATTATTTCTGGGTGTCTGCTGTTTAAAACCCTGGATTTCTGCCGTACATGTACAGTGTATAGTGTTCATGTGCAATGGTTGTCCTTAAGAGGTGCTCACCATATAACAATTACTAAAATGTAGTGTCTTTCATGGCAGTGCCATCCTTCTATTAGTGCCCATGGTGACGCCCTTAATAACAATGGAGTAGCCTGCATCGAGTACCAATATCCTCCCCGCCAGTGCCCCAAGATGTTGCAGGTATCTTTTTCATCTTCTAACCTTTCTTTCTTCGTAGACAAGTGACTTATTTGTTTCATATTACATACAATTATCTACAAGTCACCTATCTAAAACTACTTAAAGCACTTGCATTTAGCTTTTGCTTCCTACTATGTAAGTATTTTATTGCTGCCAATACACGTTGCAATCAAATCTTGTATGTTTTATGATTATAGGGAGGTAGCACGCAATAAATTAGCAGTACTTATTTTGCACCGTCAATAAAAAAAAAAAAATAATGCAAGGGGCACATTGGTGTAACAAATTTTCTACTTTTCAAGATTTTTACTTATGCAATTTTTTTTTAAAGTGCGGTGCTTAGTGAAAGGGGATGAGACATCCTTGACTCAACTTTATACTACAAATGGCATATGAATTTCCAGTCTTTAGCAAATGTGCCCCAATGCATTACAGTCACACTAATTATGAATTTCAAGCCAAATAACACAAGGCACAACCCAGTATTTTAAGGTAGCCTATAGAATATTCCCAAAAATTTTTTTTATTTTTTATTAGTGTATATTACCCACAGAACCCTGAAAATTGGTGATTGATGCACTTAGGAGCAGTATGCCAATGAAAATAAGTATCCCCTTTCAGATATAAACATGTGTGAAGTTTAAGCATTCCAATAAGGAGTTAAAGGCTATGTACACCTCTGAGGGCATTATTATTATTCCATTGTACTTATTTTGAACTAATACTCATTTTTTCAATTGGTCTTTATTAAAAATATGGAATTTTCTTTTTTTTTTTTTTTTGTGTACATCACTGAGATGCTCTAGTAGCAGCCTGCAGATTTTCTGCTTTTTGGGGAGTAGACAGACTCCTTATCTCTGCTTTCTGACATTGTAAACACTCATAAAAGCTCAATCATTATGTTAAAGATTAGGAATGTGGCTTAAATAAGTGTTTAGGACTTCTTAGTAGTTTAGATATAAGGGTAATTAGATGACTGATACCACGTGAAAGTGAAAGTACCAGTCACACGGCTTGTAAAATAATGGCTCAATATTTTTTAATAATGTCCAATTGAAAATATGATTTTTAACCAAAAATTAGTAAAATGCAATCATAAACAAAAAATGTCTCCAAAGGTGTATATAGCCTTTAAGCACATTCATTTAGTAACCAATCATACCATGGGAAAATAAGAGTTGAAGTATTATTGGTTTATAGAAGACCATCGACTGCATGAAAAAAGGAAAAAAATAGACCGCTTTAATGTTCTGCATGACTCCATCACCCTTTTACCCACCAGTGACAAGAAGCCCTGGTGACCGCACCTCAATTTCATTACCTGATTACACTTTCTTTTTTTTTTTTTTTAACAATGCAGCATCTCTGGATAAAGCATCCCTTTGCAGATTGTAACTACCCATTAAAAATATAATGAGGCTAACCGGGAAAAGACCTTTACTCTCCAGTGGCCACATAGCAAGCCTATATGGTGCATGGCTTCAGTAGGGCCACACTGGGCCAGGCTTAGGCTACAACTACAGGCAGTGCGTGGGCTGTGCTCACAGTGATGTCACACGCCTGGCCCTGCGCTGCTTAGTGGGAGGAGCAGGCGTGCGGCCTGCACTGCCTGTAGTTGTTACCATATTGAGCGACAGCAAGCGGCGCGCTGATTTCTGCACTGGTCATACTGTGGGGAGAGGTCTGGTCAGATACGGAATTATAGTTTAGAAGTACACTCCTGTGACGCTGACGAGCGGTCCAGTCCGGCCCTGTCAGCTGCTGCCTGCAGCACACCAAAATGAATGGGAGGGCACAACTTGATGTAGGGGGGTAATGGTCCCCTCTTGCCCCCCCCCCCCCCCTTGGTGACGCCGCTGTGCATGTGCGCTTCCATGTGAGTTCTATAGCCAAGGAAAACAAATCCAGGAAATGGTAGATGTGTCATTTTGACCAATAAGAAGATCTCTGCACATTACAGTTTTATAAAAGGTGATAAATCCCTGTTACTTGATAACTCAAATCATTTGTTTGTATCATATTTTTTATTTCAAGGTAAGTCAGCTTGACAAAAAGGCTTTAGCGTTTTCAGGTTACATTTTGCTGAAAAGTCACTTTGCAAAGCCATTACTACCCTGAAACAATTTCTGCAGTGTAGCCTGGCACATTTACCAATATATATAACATAATCTATAGTTATATTCCCATAAATATTATATATAACATTATATATTTGAAGTCCTCCTATTGAGAAAATGGCAAAAACAAGATAAATGCTCCTTTCCTGGCTTTTGGTGCAATATAAAGGAACATATTTGCCTATTTGAGGATCAGAGTACCAATGCACAGCTATAAATGTCATAAAGGAATGGTGAATGGCATATTAACATCTTCATTTACTGAGTAATAATGAGAGTGGCAGCAGTCAAGGTAATTCTTATGTAATATTGTAAAAGGTCTATTAAAATCATATTTCCTGACCTTGGTTACTGTAAGCTTATAGATGCACTGTATAAAAACAAGATTTTAGCCTTTATAATGGTTTATTAAGGGGCTGTAGTTAGAGATTCAGTTTTCTCTTTGAAATGCTTACACGAGTCAATGATATTGAAAGCTTCAAAAGACGTTTTGTGTGTTAAAACAGGCTAAGGAAGAAATTTGGGTGGGGGAAGGTTCTGGCTTTGTCTCCATTTATTGATGATTGACCTACAAACTCTTTTTTAAAGTATCACAGTCTACCGAAACCTTCATCAAAGAAGCATTTTGTCAAATGTCAAGATAGAAGTTTAAATGCAGACACGTCTAAAAGCTTTAGGTGGTTTAGGAACATAATAATAGTGTATTCTCGGAGCTGTGCACTGGCAGCACATATTGTAAGTGGGATGTGGAGTGCATATGCGTCATGTCTGTGTGATCAAAAAGAGATAAATTCAATATTTAGATGTGTACCATAATTTTATGCATCATGCATGCCATTGTACATAGCATAGACAACATTTATTCTGCTGCATATTCATTTATAAGGGTACGACAAAGGAAATACGATTGTAGATATAGTATTTATTATTACCACCTCTACCAGCTCTAGCTACTATGTATCCAGAGGCATTGCTCCAAGCCTTTGAATCCGCTCAGTCACCGGGGCTATCTATCTGTTACATTTGATTAGAACATTTTACTTGATTATCAATGAAAGCACATTTACCTTTATTTTATTCAACAGATTCATAGGGATAAATTGGACAGTGAAAAACAGCTCAGTATTGTTTAGGACTAACCAATATATCTCCATGTAGTATAGCTCATGCCCATCTTGCTCTTTGGTTGAGAGTAGAGATCTCAATATAAAATGACCAATGGCGTAGGTAGGTTTAGAGTAGGATCTGCCTGACTGAGACCACCTTGGCACTGGTAGGCAGGGACAGATGTGTAATAATCAAATATATTGTCGGAAAGTCTCAGATTTTATCATACCAGAGTGAGGGTTTAGTCCATATATAATGTTTGCATCTATGGTGTTAGTGCATTATTTTCCGTGATTTTTTCCTTTATAAATGTTGCCATGGACATCTGCATATCTGGGGTCCCTCATTCTCAGTGGTGGTGGAGGTCCCAGAGATCCCAATAAACTTACATTTATAACTTGTCTGCCAGGCCACACCTTAATGAACAAAGATATACTTCAGATGGAGTTATCTTCTAATAAGAGTGAAAACTGTTCTGTCACACTTAGGCCTCATGCACATGACTGTTGTGTTCCGTTCCACAAAATGGGGTTTCGTTGTTCCGTGATCAGTTTCTGTTTTTGTTTCCTTGTGTCTTCCTTTATTTTTGGAGGACCACCAGACATAAAGGAATGTAAAAAAAAGTCTAAGACAGGTTAGCCATGCAAATGATAGGAATAAAAAGGACACGGACGTGCGGACACGGATGACAATCTAGCGTGCCTCCGTGTTTTTTCTTAGAGGTCCCATTGACTTGAATGGGTACGCAAACCATTTTCCGCAGAAATAATAGGACAGGTTATATTTTTTGGATGGACTTGAACCACGGATCACGGACGCAGATGCCAAACGGTGCACTATCCGCATTTTCAACGGCTCCATAGAAATGAATGGGTCCGCACCTGAAACGCTAAAATAGGCGAAACTGACCGGAAGCAAACAACGGTCGTGTGCATGAGGCCTAAGGGTGCATTCACTGTCCACTAAATATGGATCCACAAAAAATATGAAAGAGATCCATGTGACTGATTTATTTTTTATGGACCCATTGTAACAATGCCTATTCTTGTCTGCAAAACAGACAAGAATAGGACATGTTCTATCTTTTTTGCTGGACTGTAGAATGAGCATACGGACTCGGACAGCACACTGCACATTTTTTTGCAGCCCATTGAGAAGACTAGGTCCACATCCAATCTGCAAAAAATGTGGGTCGGATGGGGACCAAAAATATGGTTGTGTCATAGAGGCCTTAAAGGTATTTAAATTCTGTAATCAATAATTTTTTAGCACAACCTGCACTAAATTGTGTGTGTTTAGAGACCCAAAAGTCATTTTTTTAGGACTATTGTTATATCTGGCAGCAATAAATATTGTTAGCACAACCTGCTCTAAATTGCGTTCAATTGTTAGAGGCCCAAAAGTCATTTTAAGGACTTGTGTTGTATCTGGCAGCAATATATATTTTTACCGCAACCTGCGATAAATAACTTGCAATTGTTTGGGGCTACATCTACTGTGTAACTTGTGCTTAGCCTACAAATATCTGTGACACCAAGTGCACTTTTTACATAGATGCTGTGGACAGTGACATTACCTGAGCTAAATCTCATGTATAACATATGCACATCCTAAAAATATCTGTGACATCCAGTGTACTTTTTCACTAGATGCTGTGGACAGCGATATTATCTGCGCTACATCTCCTGTTTAACGTGAGCACATACTAAAAATATCTGTGACATCCAGTGTACTTTTTCCATAGATGGTGTCCGCTGCAGACAGTTACATTACCTGCACTACATCTCCTGTATAACATTTGTGCATCCCAAATAACGGTGACATTCCCTGTAATTTTTTATTAGCCGCTGGTGACAGCAGCGACATTACCTGCACTACATCTCCTTTATAACGTTTGCGCATCCTAAAAATATCTGTGACGTACAGTGTACTTTTTCCGTAGACGCAGTGGACAGTGACATTACCTGCACTACATCTCCTGTATAATGTTTGTGTATCCTAAAAATATCTGTGACATCCAGTGTACTTTTTCCGTGGACGCAATCAGTCAGTAGCTGGAAGCAGTGTAGCACTGCAGTGGGGAGGCGGCAACAGGCCAGCTTAAACTAATATGTTTAGGTGACAAACAGCACACCTCCACAGAGCTGTGGCAGGATATAAGGGACCAGACTGAGCTGTGGCTCTCACCACTCAACCTACAACCAGGCATGGTTGTGTCTGATAATGGCCATAACTTGGTGGCAGCTTTGGAGCTTGTCAAGCTCACACACATGCGCTTGCAATTGCCAGCTCATCGACTGTTGTGCAACGTGAGCAAGTGCTGGAACTCCATGTTCCATATATTGACCAGGATTTGTGAGCAGCAGAGGGCAGTAGTGGAATACCAGCCGCAACATGGTCGTCGCCTTTTCAGTCAGCTTCCACTCTTCACATGCAACGAATGGGCATGGATATCTGACATCTGTGAGGTTTTACGCAACTTTGACAAATCAACACAGATGGTGAGCGGCGATGCCACTATTATCAGCATAACCATCCCACATATGTGTCTACTGAAACACTCGCTTCTCACAATGAAGGTGGACACATTGCATGTGGAAGAGGTGGAAATGGTGGAAGGCAGTACACAGACCACCCTCAGTTCGTCTTCTCAGCACAAATTGGATGAGGAGGAGGAGGAGGAGCAGGAGATGGTTGCCTCTGCTACAGAGGGTAGTACACACAGAAGGTTTATTCCATCTGTTCAGCATGGATGGACCAAAGAGGAGGAAGATGATTAGGAGATTGATTGTCATCCTCCTGATGAGGACAGCAAAGTCTTGTCTGTTGGGACTCTGGCACACATGGCTGACTTTAACACCGATTACTGGAAACACACAGCAGTTCTAATAGTGGCAAGGCAACACTCTCCAAGGCCTCGGATAGTGTCTCGACACCCCATCATCAACCTCACCCTGATGCGCGCCTTGGGGGTGCTGGCCTGCCGGGCCGCCAGCGTTTTGTCAGAGAGTGTATTTAGTGCTGCTGGAGCATAATAACTGATAAGAGTATCCGACTGTCAGCTGAAAATGCTGACAGGTTGACTCTTATCAAAATGAACAAGGCCTGGATTGACCCTGACTTCTCTACTCCACCAGAGGAAAACTGATGAACATAAAGGTATAATGTACTGAATACACTGTATTCCCATGCACCTCTTCCACCACAAAAAAGGGTATATGGTTCAATCTTCCTTTTCTCGTCCTCCTCCTCCTACATTATATTAACATGCTTATTCGGCTGCCCTCGCTCCTAATGTTTTAGAGGGTCATCTCAGCAGCAGGCCCTCAACCATAATTTTTTCAATGGTAAACTCAGCAGCAGGCACTCAACCATAATATTTTCATTGGTTAGATCAGCAGCAGGCCCTCACCCCTAATGTTTTAGAGGGTCACCAGCAGGCCCTTGCTCCTAATGTTTTTGAGGATCACCAGCAGGCCACCAATCATATTTTTTCAAGGGTGTGTATGATGCCCTCCTTTATGTGTAATAAAGGGTGTATTGGAGTGCCAGTTCCTTGTAATTTTTGGCAGCCCTTTCACTTAGTGCATAGGCTTTATGAGTGTAGGAGTCACACTAACTAAACAATTGTACCACAATGTGAATGAGGCCCACCTCTATGTGATATACAGGTTGTATCGGAGTGCCTCTTCCTTGTAATTTTTGGCAGCACTTGCACTTTATATACATGTAAATATACAGGAAAGAATGTTTCCTATCGATTTTTCCTCAAAAATAAATTTTATCTTCAGTTTTGTGAGCATTATTGTCAGTCTGTAAAATTGGCGTACTACTCGGACAACATCGTTCCCAGCAGCGACCTGGGAGTCCAAGACGCATCCAGACATCCTCCCCATGCTGTTCCCGAACCATTTTGGTGGTGTTGCCATACATTTTTGACCTTTTCATGTGAACCAGACACCTTCCCCTCTTCAGAGCAGAGGGTGCTTGGTTTAATACTAGGGTTCTCCCATTTACTTTCATGGTGCACGGTAGAGCACCCGAGCATCCTGAGGTGTTCTACTCGAGCACCCGAGCACCTGAGCACTTTGGTGCTCGAACAACACTATTTCTTATCTGTAAAAGGGCTTTTAATTCACATTTGTCTGTTAACCTATCTAAAGGTTCTGTTGTTTATGGAAGGAGGCAGATGAGCATTTTTTGACATATTTTGGGCCCTTTATATAGGTCCGTTTTGACTGACAACTAATGTGGCATGCCAGAAATTTATTAGTGTATATATTATGAAGATCTCAAACTTGAAGATAAATTTGTATATGTATTATTCTCCTCCTTTCTTTCATACTGATTTGTATATTATGTTGATTCTGAGAAAGTTAATAAAGAACAAGTTAAATAAAAAAATAAAAATAAAAATATCTAAAGGTTATATAAAATGTAGATATATAATAGTGATCATGAAGGTGGCAGTAAATAGAGATAAGATAAATGTTATGTTCAGAGTAGTTCCTCTTTAAGGGTGACATTTTGGTTTGTTGTTACTGAGTATTCACTGCAAAACAATAGGAAATGAGATCAGATATAGACTTGTACATCTGGCTGGTGACAGGTGCCCATTTACACAAACCACTATTCACATCTTTGGTTTTATCAGTGATTGCTTCTGCAATCACATTTTGTTTGTGCTGCCTTCCTGCATTAGACAACAGTAAAAAGAACAAAAGATCCTGTGTGGCGAAAAAAAAAAAGGCTGAGGGAAACACGGTAGACAGCATAGTTTTACTAATTGTGCTGTACTTGTACTTTTAAAATTTCAAAGATTGCAAAAGAGATACAATTAATGCGCAGTATCAATTGAAGTGCCCTGAACAATGTGTTCAGTGGCTTAGTACTGAAATAGTTCATTACACTATTACATCCTGTGGTTAAAAAATAATGAGGTCAGCTGCAAAATACTTACATGGCTTCAAGATATTGTGGATTTCCATTTCAGTGCGTTAACAAGGTATTGTGTTGCTCACCTATAAAATTCACTTTGATGAAGATGGAGAGCTGAGATTACACAGAATATAACCCTGACAGTTGCTTCAAGATTCTGCTGAATATAGTTCATATGAAACTGGTAAACCATAAATTGTGAATTTATTTAATATGTTTTCTTTTCTAAATTAGACCTAAACAAAGCTCAGAATTGTTAATACTTAACCATGAACTCTGATAGGTCTTCATCTTGCAGGTATGAAACAGTGTATAATGTTTTCACATATTTGATTGTGTACTGCAAGGGAACATATCAAGACTAAGGGGGAGATTTATCAAGAAGTATGCTACGCCAGTCTTGATATTCCCTGTGCCACCAGAGGATGCATTTAAAAGTGTCTGTGGCCGGGAAAAAGCGAAGCAGACCAGCAATCTGCTGTTTCAGTGGCTCCTGCTGCACAACATAGCAAAACAAGCTATGTTGTTCCCAGGCCTCAGAGTGGTCAGAGCTTAGTTTCCAACTCCATTTACACGTCATTGTCGAATCACAGCAAAATTTTGGGTATGACTCCATCATGTCAATACACACTCATTCTTACAAAGTAACAAACATTTTCAATCCAGGAACTCATATTCCCATCCCCACCTAGTAGTAGCTTAAAGTAGGGGGTAGCTAAAGTATTCTGTAAATCTTCTGGCTGATATGTATGGATTGGTTTATCACCACTCTCTTTCCTATACAACTGCTGTGTCTTCAAGCCGTTATAACCTTTGACTAGGTTCTAATACATTCTAGGGTTCAGATGAACTCTGGTTGGGAATTTATGGCTTACAAGAAAATATGAACCTCAGAAATGTATCTTGGGGCTCATGTACACTGGCATGAAGTCTGCAGTACATAAAACCTGTATGGCTCCTTAGTTGTATAGCTTCAGTGTACTGATGTACAGGCTAATATAGAGCCCTTAAGAAATTGTAGGCATACAAAAGTTCAGTATATATTGTACCTCTATATCTCTAGGCAGCCCTATTTATAACAAAAAATGTAGTATGAACATGCGCATGAGCAATTATTATAATTCTTCTCCAGAACATTGGAAATGCAAAGTGAAGTGCCAGGTAAGGTCCATAACCGACCTGTATAGAGTTGAACATACTCCATTGACCAGGGGCATAGCTAAAGGTTCATGGGCCCTGGTGCAAGAGTTCAGCTTGGGCCCCCCTTCCCTCAGTGCTTGTTGGCAAGGGGTAGGTGAGCACATATCCTTCCTGCTGCCTGAGGCACCTCCTCATGCCAAATTCTTGACCTAACCCCTTCCCTCCAGCCAGAGGTGTAAATTGACCAACATGCACTTTCTTTAATGCCAGTGAATGTGGCACAAGGGTCTTTGGGCCCCCACAGGCTCCTGGGCCCGGTAGCGACTGCTACCTCTGCACCCCCTATAGCTACGCCCCTGCCATTGACTACCATTTGTCCGGTCTTTTCGTCTGTGACGAAGACCGCAAATCGAGCTTTTGACGCAAATGTGAACTTAAGTATTAGGAATGCTAGTGAATTGAAATGTACCTTTTTGGAAATGTTCAATATGTGCAACACCAGCATTGGTCTTATTATGCTCTCTGAATTACATAACTTAGCTGTCTTTAAACTGGATCTGTCTTTAAACACATCAATTCAAAATAGCCTTGACATCCATCTTATGCAGCCTCATTAGTTATACTGGCTGTCTGTATCATCTGCCAACTCAATTTTCCTGCTAAGCAAAGCCACCAAAGCACTCACCTGGCTTACTCATCCTCTGTGCCAGAGGTCTGGACCCACTGCAGACCCTGCTTTGTTGTTATGTCCACAGGAGTAGCACTGCTCTGTCCACTCAACACAAGCTGAGGACTGTTTCATGCCTATATTCTTTATCTGACCATAGAGCACACACATGCTCTCTCTGGCCCTTAATTGGTCAGTGATGACATCCTAATATCCCCAGGCCTATGGCTATCCATCCTAGGGTATTTAAGAAACCTCCCCGTGGGAGAGTGCCTGAGTGGTAGGTTTTAGTAAGTTAGTGTCCTACTAAGGTGCACCATTGTTTTTTTTGTTTGTTTTTTAACCATCCGTGCATTGACCATTGCCTCACTTCTGGATTTGACCCTTTGCTGCTTGACCTGATCTTTGCCTATTCCTCATACTGAGCCTGTGCTGGTTTCCCTGACCCTCAGACTGACATCAGATTGCTAATGTCTGGACAGAGACTACTCTAGGAGGTAGTAGCCTGGCGGTTCCCCTGTGGATGAGTGCAGATTCTTGTATATGGTTTAAAGAGTGAAGACCAGGGGGCTGCCAGGATAACACCCTGATGAGTAGCCCCAACCAAATCTGTTTAATTGATTCATAGTAATTATTTGCAGCATTATTTGCACATAACTTTTTAAACAAAATCTTCAACATAAATGATTGGAGGTGTTTTGCTTATATCAGGGTTGTGCAATGTTTTTTTGCCAAAGGGACTCATTGGCATAATAAACAACAACCCCCATATGAACACACTTATGGCCTATCAAAGTATAGGTTCCACTTACAGGTCTCCTAGCTATCACAAGAATCAGCATAATCTTCTACCTGAATCAGCACACCAGAGAAAAGAAGATTGTCCCTCCATGTGACTCTCTCCGTTGAACATTATGGCTGTTGTGGCCATCTCTTAGCATTTCACAATTCTCATAAACTACCATGGAGAGAACTGAATGATGACCACCTCTAACTCATATACTCCTTTTTTGGAATGACAAACAAGGGGTCAAGGGAACCAATTCTTTTGAAGACTACATAGGGAACCAAACATGTATTTATTTGTTTAGATGGTTGGGGACCACACAGAATGGCACCCCTGGCTTATATTCTTATGCCTTAAAATGGTTGTCTAGCTCCTTTTTTCCCATCAAAATATAAAAGCACTATAAAAACGGAGTGATGCTTATCTTACCTAACCCTGCCACCTCTATGTCACTGATTCCTGGGTCCCCCAGAAATTTCTACATCTCTTCATGTTCAGCTGTGTTGACACAGACCTGTGACTACTGTAGCTAATCAGTGCCTGCAGCAGTATCCACAGTGATTGAAGGCAGCAGTCACAATCCCAAATGAAATGTCATATCTGGAAGTCAGGATACAGAGATTAGCTGGGAACACAGGAAATGGCAGTGCAAGAGAGATGGGAGATTGGTAAGTTGAGCGTTTCTTATGTGCATTCCAAGAATTTGATAAAAAGTTTGAAATGGCTGGATAATTCCTATATAGCATAAGGCTTCAGTGATCCAACCATTGAAGCCTTTGGCCTCAACACGACAACTAGCAATACTATATCAGGTCAATAAGAGTTGCATACACAAATTGGCACACATTGTAGAAAAATCTCCAGCGTTTAAAAAATAATAAAGAATCCAGTTTTTATCCATAAACTTCATACAACAGATACTGCACTGCTAACATTTTGGACCGATAGTCCTTTCTCTATTGACAACTGATTGTTTCATCTTTATGTGGGTGGGGGATCACAGGAATGGTGCTCTATACTAACCTCAGCAAGTACATTAGGATAGACTCCAATGAAAGATGAATGCATGCTGCTAGTTCTAAAAAAGCAAACCATAATTGCAGTTATATAATAGACTGTTATCCTAATAGCTATGTACAGAACAATATGATGCATTTAAACATCATCTAGGGTACCACAGAACTGAAATACGCTTTTTTTCCCTTCTTGTAAAGAATGAGTCTTTTCAGCCTACTCAATCATTTAAGTTAGAAGATTTTCAAATGTGCTAAAATATCAATTTTACATCGACAGCAGAAAAGTTAGAGACATCATTATTTGTTATATGTCATGCAGAGGTATTGTTTGTGGAGGCTCATTATTATACTGGGAGTTGCTGACACTACATCATGCCTGAAAACCACTGCATTCAGCACCTGCTCCCACCCTTAATTATTATGTTGTGTTTCGGTATGAACTCGATAATCAATCACTAGTTAAGTGCCTGAAAATCTTCTCCTGTGCCTCCTCCCCCAACAGCCTTGTACATGCTTTCATTAGACCATTATATATATATATATATATATATATATATATATATATATATCTTAGCTCAATATACCTTAGCTCCACTCCATATGCTTTTCGCATTTGTGGGAAAAAATGTATAATCACATCAATTGGAATCTTGATATTCCAAAGAGCAGAGGTTTTACTGTGTAATATGACACAGTAATTCTGTATATTTGCTGTTATTGTATTTCATAAATCTTTCTTAGGTTAAGGAATGTTGCTTCTGTTGCTGATCAGATTAGGAAGAATATTGGAGCGTGTTGTTAGTTATAATAAATATACTGACACATAACATACAACATGGTTCCATAATACAGCTATGTGCTTACATGTGCATGAGCCCTAAATACAAATCTCAAACATAATAGTAAGTCAAGTAAGTTGGGTCCAAAAATAAATTGAAAGATACATAGACATAGAGCAAATACCATAGAACAAACCCATTGATATATAATAAAATAATTCATGTATATTAGTTTGGTCCAAAAATGAATTGGAAGATACATAGACATAGAGCAAATACTGTAGCACAAACCCATTGAAATATAATAAAATAATTCTAATTTAGGTTGGACAGTTTTTGCTGGCAGTGCACACATTTATTCAATGATAATATTTGGCTTATAACTTTAACTAAACAATGGTTTATATTAAAATCATCTTTTTTTCTTTAGTTTGCAATTAAAGAAGAGCAAAGTTTTGAAAAATTTGATTCTGCAGCTTTGCCAAAGTTCAACAAGAAATTTGATCTGTTACTAAATAATTCATCACAGATCGCTATGAATTAGGTATACCCAGGCCACTCTGCCTTACGCTGGGTTCAGACCTGAGCGTTCGGAAACGAGCGCTCTGTATGCGCGATTGTACGGGCGTTTACAATCGCGCATACAGAGATTGGCGTTCACACATTGTCGCGCGTTCCCGAATTTCTATGTGCGGGAACGCGCGACAAACGCCCAAAAAAAAGCTCAAGCACTTGTTTGAGCGTCGGGCGTTTTACAGCGCGATCGTACGCGCTGTAAAACGCCCAGGTGAGAACCATTCCCATAGGGAATCATTGGTTCTTGCCTGTTGTGCGTTTTACAGCGCGTAGGAACGCGCTGTAAAACGCTCAGGTGTGAACCCAGCGTTAGAGTATGGACATGCCGGGTTGGAGAACTGTGTGGTCAATTAGCCCGCAGTTGCCTTTCATTTAAGAGTCTACCGTACTGTATAGTCGGTCTTTTTTAATGCACTTTTAAACAGGTGCTGTACCCACTTCTTCAACCCCAGCACTATCACATACATGTGGAAACCCTTCTTCTGCCATCTGCTTTTCCTCCTTTTCCACATCATCTAATATTGATGAGAAAATGTCATCAGGAACATCCAGCTCCTCTACTCTTTGCATCTTGATGACTTTTCTAGGACATGGAAACTTTGAAGGATGATTTGGAAGAAGTAAAGCGAGGAAAACATAAGGATGGCCATCATTAAGACCTGACCCACGGGGTACAGACTGGATGGCATTAGTTGGCACGCTGGCACTGGTATAATAAAGGCTTCTATATTATTTGTATAACTGGTGTAAAAATAAGTTTATTTAGGGATAAATAAAATAAAACAGCATGTCTTTTTGAAGTCTCCCTGCAGTCTCCCTGTGCTCCCCCTTTCCAATATTCTTCTATTAATAGTTTTCAGTTACACTGTCCCTAGCACATGAGCGCTTGCAACATCTCTCCTTATGTTCATCTCAAAGGAAAATGGCGGCAACAGTGCAAGATTAGGGTTTTATAGGGCTGTGACATCACAGAGGATGGCTATCTGCAGATTGGCTGGCTGTACAGCATTATGGGTGATTTGCATTCCCGGGCTTGTCTCCTCTACACGTAGTTTCACTTTGTAACACGTGCAGCATTTTTAGAAAACCTGATTCATTACCACGCAGTGCAAGAAACTTCGGATTTGTTGCGAATCAAAGTTTTACTAAACTTCGGATGGAATTCCACTTTGAATTCTTCACTTCTCTCAATTCTATTTGTAATAATTTGCTACACAAAGCAAAACATTCTTGTTGTTGCTATGTGTGTTGATCCAGGATGCTTCAAAGAGCCAGCTTTAATATGATAATACCAGTCCAATTACTTGCCTTCGAATGAACTTGCACATTATGTCTTCAATACTAAAAAGTTAGGGATCATGCATTTGTGAGCCATTTATTGGGAACCAAGGATAATGTCTGATCCTGTCCTTTGAGGTGACTAAAAGCTTTTTCATAAGAAGTTTTAAGACCGCTTTACACGAGGTGATAATGGGAAGGAGTATTCCTGGGAATGTTCGTTACTGATAATTAACCTCTGTAAAGGTGTCGCTGATCATCTGGTGTGCGTGCTAACTAGCACATAATTATCCATTCTGTAAAAGCATTGTTGATGCAGACACCAAAATCAGCATTTCCGCAACACAATCTGCTGCCCAGAAACAATCATTCTCTATGGAAATGAGTGATAGTAGTAGCCTATAGGGCAGAGATAATTGAGGGATAAATGCAGCTTTCACCTCCACTCGTGTTTAAGCAATTAGGGGGAATGAATGGTTAAAGGGTTTGTCCCAAAATAATTTTTCTACAGTTTTCAAACCAGCACCTGGATCTAAATTATTTAGTAATTGCATGTAATTATAAATTTAGAATAGCCAGTGAGTTATTCAATAAAATGTATCTGTATAGCACCACCTGCTGTTTGCACTTTTTCGTAGTTCTTTGTCCTGCTCCCCGAGATGGCCACACATGCTCAGTTTCATTCTTCAACTGCCTCCTCAGCTACGATAGGGAGAGAATGGACACACACCCTGTGCAAAAGCAGAAAAGACACTCCCCTTGAGCTATCAGCTTGATATTAATCTAGCAGAGCAATTAATGTGGAGACCTCTGGACCCATGTGAGGTACAGAGCTGGTTCTAACTTTGTTAGAAAGAGGTGGTCACGTACTATGTGATGCATTTTCATTTTTACATTAGTCATGGGATAACCCCTTTAATTTCTGGTAGATGTCTTAACAGTTAGCCAATATAAAGGTAATTTTAGGCTACGTTTCCACATTCAGGTTTTCTGATGCAGTTTTTGAAGCAACAACAAGGAATGTATTAAAAAAGAGGTGAGGTAGTATCTGGCCTTTATTTTATGATCCAAACTGATTTGGCCTTCAAAAATGTAATAAAAAAAGGCTAAACAGGAAAACCCAGCCTTAAAGAAATTATTTCCTAATCTCAAAGGATTGGATCTGATCATGTTCTTGGCTCTAAATACATGGCTGGCTCTAAATACATGGCTCACATTTGTACAATATGGATGAGCCACATAATTGAGAAGTACCCATATAATGCAGGAAACAATAGAAAAATCATTTGCAGACAGTAAGGACCAAATACACATGCTTTCATATTATTATAGCTAGTGTTGATCAAGCACCAAAGTGCTCGGGTGCTCGGGCCGAAGGATGCTCGGGTGCTCTACCGAGCAAACGAGCACAATGGAAGTCAATGGGAGAACCCGAGCATTAAACCAGGCACCCCCTGCTCTGAAGAGTGGAGGGTGTCTGGTTCACATGAAAAGGTCATAAATTGATGGAAACCACTGAAATGGTTCATGAACAGCATGTCTGGATGCATCTTGGCCTCCCAGGTCGCTGCTGGGAACGATGTTGTCCGAGTAGTACGCCACTTTTACAGACTGACAATAATACCCACAAAACCAAAGATGAAATAAATTGTATATCTACTTGTATTAAAGGAGCAAGTGCTGCCAAAAATTGCAAAGAGGCACTCCTATGCAACCTTATATCACATAAAGAAGGGCCTCATTTCCACTGTGGTACAATTGTTCAGGTAGTGGGACTCCTAAACTCATAAAGCCTATGCACTAAGTGATAGGGCTGCCAAAAATTACAAGGAACTGGCGTTCAAGTACACCCTTTGTTATACATAAAGGAGGGCATCATACACCCTTAAAAAATTATGATTGATGGCCTACTGGTGAGCTGACCCTCTAAAAATGTATATGCAAGGGCCTGAAGGTGAGGTGACCCTGTAAAAGATTGTAGGTGAGGGCCTGCTGGTGAGCTGACCCTGTAAAACTTTATATGAGAGGGCCTGAAGGTGAACTGACCCTCTAAAAAATTATATGCGAGGGCCTGTAGGTGGGTTGACATTGTAAAACATATGCAAGGGCCTTCAGGTTAGCTGACTCTCTAAAAAATTATATGCAAGGGCCTACAGGTGAGCTGACCCTATAACACATTATAGTTTGTTCATTAGCTTTCCTCTGGTGGAGTCGAGAAGTCATGGTCAATCCAGACCATGTTCATTTTTATAAGAGTCAACCTGTCAGCATTTTCAGTTGACAGGCAGATATGCTTATTTGTTATAATGCCACCAGCAGCATTAAATACCTGCTCAGACAAAACGCTGGAGGCAGGACAGGCCAGCACCTCCAAAGCGTAGAGCGTCAGTTTGTGCCACAAGTCCAGCTTCGACATCCAATAGTTGTAAGGCACTGCGGGATCATTGAGGACACTGATGCGGTCTGCTATGTATTCCTTCACCATCTTCCAAAATGTTTCCCTCCTTGTGACAGTAGGCCACGCATCAGGGTGAGGGTGCATGACGTGGTGTCATGAAACTGTCCCAGGCTTTGGAGAGTGTTGCCCTGCCTCTGTTGGAACTGCTGTTTATTCCCCTTCTCTCCCCTCCTCGGTTGCCCAAGAAATTTTTGGAGCAATTTTTCCACAAGGATCTTCTGGTTTTGCTCATCCTCTTCAACAGTGAAATAAGAGATGAGAATTTATCTTTGTAGCGGGGGTCGAGAAGGAGGAACAACCAGTAATCCATGTTGTCTAAAATGCGTAGACTGTGCGGGTCGCTGGAAAGGCAGCTTAACATGAAGTCAGCAATGTGTGCCAGAGAACCAACAGGCAAGACCTTGCTGTCATCATCAGGAGGATGACTCTCAATCTCCTCATCCTCTTCCTCCTCTTATGCCCACCCACACAGAACAGATGGAATTAAACTTCCATGGGTACTACCCTCTATTGCAGAGGCAACCGTTTCTTGCTCCTCCTCCTCTTCATCATCCAATTTGCGCTGAAAAGACGAACTGAGGGTGGTCTGGCTATCACCCTGTGTATTGTCTTCCTCCATATCCACCTCTTCCGCATGTAAAATGGCATCCTTAATTGTGAACAGCGAGCGTTTGAGTAGACACAGAAGTAGGATGGTTACGCTGATAATAGCGTTATTGCCGCTCACCATCTGTGTTGATTCCTAAAAGTTTCTTAAAACCTCACAGAGGTCAGACATCCATGCCCACCTCGCGCTTGTGAATAGCGGAAGCTGACTGGAAAGGCGATTACCATGTTGCAGCTGATATTCCACTAATGCCCTCTGCTGCTCAGAAAGCCAGGCCAACATGTGGAAAGTTGAGTTCCAGCGCGTGCTCACGTCGCACAACAGCCAGTGAGCTGGCAATTTCCAGCACTGCTGCAATGTTGACAGACCAGCTGAAGCTGTCGAAGACTTTAGGAAATGTGCACACACGCAGCACACCTTCACCAGTAGCTCAGAAAAATTTGGGTAGGTTTTGAGAAACCGCTGAACCACCAAGTTTAGGACATAGGCTAGGCATGGGATGTGTGTGAACTTTCCAAGCTCCAAAGCTGCCACCAAGTTATGGTCATTATCACACACAACCATGCCTGGTTCTAGGTTGAGTGGCCAAAGCCACAGCTCAGTCTGGTCTCTTCTCCCCTGCCAAAGCTCTGCATTGGTGAGCTGTTTGTTCCCTAAGCATATCAGCTTCAGCTCGGCCTGTTGCCGCTTTCCCACTGCAGTGCTACACTGCTTCCAGCTACTTACTGATGACTGACTGGTGCTACACATGGATAATTCAGAGGCAGAAGAGGAGGAGAAGGTGGAGGAGGAGAAGTGGGGGTTGGAGCCACTAACGTAGGTGCTGGCATAAACCCTGATCGACGTAGGGCCCGCAATCCTTGGCGTCGGTAGCACATGTGCCATCCCAAGGTACGACTCTCTCTGATCCTGCACAACGTTAACCCAGTGTGCCATCAGGGAAATGTAGCATCTAGTGTTGATCACGAATATTCTAATTTCAAATTTTTATTGTGAATATAGGTACTTTGAAAATTTGCAAATATTTAGAATATAGTGGTATATATTCGTAATTTTGAATTTTCAATTCAATTTTTATTTTTTATTTTTTTATTTTTTTTTCAGTACACATGATCCCTCCCTGCTTCTAGCTTCTGGGCCAATAAGAAGGCTGCAATATACTTGACTTTAGGAGTAGTGTTGTTTGCGAATTTTCGTAATGCAAATTTTCGTCACTCACAACTATTAGAGAAAGAAGATTATAGCACTATATTAGCTAAATTGTGCTATATAATTTTTTTTCGAATATTCGCTATATTGCTATATATATTCTTGTTTTTGAATATTGCGAATATTCGAAAAAACGAAGTTAAAGCAATATAGCGAATATAAAAAAAACGAATATAAAGCAATTTAGCTAATATAATGCTATAATCTTTTTTTTAATAATTGTAATTTTTTTCCAATCTGAACTTCAGATGAGAACAAAATTTCAACTTTTAGACAAAGAATATTATAGCACTATATTAGCTAAATTGCTCTATATTTGTTTTTTTTTCGAATATTCGCTATATTGCTATAACTTAAATTTTTCGAATATTCGTAATATTCTAAAACAAAAATATATAGCAATATAGCGAATATTTGAAAAAAACAAATATAGAGCAATTTAGCTAATATAGTGCTATAATATTCTTTGTCTAAAAGTTGAAAAATCCGCAATAAAAATTTGCATTACGAAAGTTTGCAAATTCAAAAATTCACATATTACACGATCATTACCTTGCCGATTTTTCGAATAGAAAAAATCGGAGACTATAACGAATATTCAAATTTGCGAATATTCTAAGACTATTCTACAAAATATTCGCGAAATATCGCAAATTCAAATATGACCCCTGCCGCTCACTCGAATATGACCCTGATCACTAGTAGCATCCCTGGCCAAATGCACTTGTCCATGTGTCCGTGGTTAAGTGGACCTTCCCAGTAACTGCGTTGGTCAGGGCACGTGTGATGTTACAGGACACATGTTGGTGTAAGTCGGGCATGGCACACCTTGAAAAATAGTGGACGTTGGGGACTGCGCAACGTGGGATGGCCGCCGACATCAGGCTGCGGAGGGCCTCAGTGTCCACAAGCCTAAATGGTAACATTTACAGGGCCAGTAATTTTGAAAGTTGCGCATTTAGTGCTATGGCCTGTGGGTGGGTGCCTGGGCATTTGCGCTTGCATTCAAATGTCTGGGGTAAGGACATTTGTACGCTGTGCTGGGACACGGAAGTGGTTGTGGTTGCTGATGGTGCTTGCGAAGGTCCAGGTGCAGGGCGGGATGCATCCAGGCCTGCGCCTTCGACAGGGGATTGGTCAGCAAGTAACATGGGTGGTGTGACCTGTAGACACAGATTATGGAACCAGGTGTTTGTACCACTTATTACAGTGCTTAGGTGCCATGTTGCGGATCATGTTGGTGGTGGTGAGGTTACTAATGTTCACATTCTGGGTCATTTTGGTACGGCACAGGTTTCAAATTACTATTCTTTTGTCATCCACACTTTCCTCAAAAAAGCGCCATACTGCAGAGCACCTACCCCTAGGCAAAGGATATTTCAGCAAGGGGGTGCTCCGTGGAACAGTTGTGGGTCTGTTTGGTGTACCGCCTTCTCCCTTTTGCCACCCCACTGTCTATTCCAACCTGTTGTGGTGTAGCAAATTCCTCCCCCTCTGTACTGCTGTCCTCGCTCGGCTTTCGACCTTCCCAGGTTGGGTCAGTGACTTCATCATCCACCACCTTCTCTTCCACTTCCTCACTCTGCTCATCCTCCTGACTTGTTGACCTAACCACAACCTCAGTGATTGACAAATGTGTCTCATCCTCTTCATCAACCTCTTGAGACAGTGATTGCCATTGACTTATTGGCAACCGTGTCTCATCATCATCCACCTCATTAAAGAGTAATTGCCGTTCCCCACCGTCATCTTCTTGTGACTGTGGATGCTCAAGAGTTTGCTAATCAGGGCACAAGATCTGTCTCTCTTCAAGCGTGCTTGTAGAGAGGGCCAAATCAAGGAATGGCGCTGGAAAGAGTTTGGGATCACTTGTTTGCCCAGACTTTCCATGGTGTGAGGAAGGAGGATTAGGGTGAGGATTGTGTTGAGCAGACTCATAGCTACTGAGACTGCACTTGGTGGAAGACAGGGTGGTGCTTAAGCGACTGGAATCATTATCTGCTGCAACCCAACCGACCACCTGGTCGCACTGGTGTGACTTCAAAAGTGGTGTCCTGTGCTACCCTGCAAACTGGGACATGAAGCTAGGTATCGTGGATGATTGTATTTCTTGCGCTCTGGCAGCAGGCACAGTTTCACCGTGTCCAGGGCCACAGCTTCTGCGTGCACCATCAGCATCACAGCCACTGCTCCGTCCCTTACTACTCGCCATCTTTATATTAAATGTTATATATGCTTGAAAGTATGTTACACGTACAGTAGCCTAGAATTTGGAAGTGTATGAGCAAACTAAATTAAAAAAGTATTTGGGATGTGGAAACATCACACAGGAGATATCCCAAACATAATGTAAATACTGTCACCAGCGGCTAATGTAACCGATATTTGGGATGAGGAAAAGTTATACAAGCGAGGTACCACCGATAATGTCATTGTCCGCAGCGTCTACGAAAAAAGTACACTGTATGTCAAAGATACATTTTTTCAGTGCACACGTTACACTGCAGATGTGGCACTGATAATGTCACTGTCAGAAGCGGACACCGTCTATTGAAAAAGTACACTGCATGTCACAGATATTTTTTAGATGCACACACTTTACACTGGAGATGTGACGCAACTAATATCTCTGTCCGCAACAGACTCCGTCTACGGAAAAAGTACACTGGATGTTAAAGATATTTTTTGGATGTGCACACTTTGCACTAAAGATGTAGCGCAGCTAATGTCACTGTCCACAGCGGACACCGTCTATTGAAAAAGTACACTGTATGTCACAGATATTTTTTAAATGTGCACACTTTACACAGGAGATGTGGTGAAACTAATGTAACTGTCCACAGCTGATACCATCTATTGTAAAAGTGTACTGTATGTCACAGATACTGTATGACACACGTTGCACTGTAGATGTGGCACTGGTAATATCACTGTCAGAAGCAGACAAAGTCTATTGATAAAGTACACTGTATGTCACTGATATTTTTGGGATGCGCACACTTTACACAGGAGATGTGGTGCAGCTAATGTCACTGTCAGAAGCGGACACTGTCTATTGAAAAGTACACTGTATGTCACAGATAAACTTTTTCAGTGCACACGTTACACTGCAGACGTCACAGATATTTTTAGGATGCACACTTTGCACAGGAGATGTGGCGCAGCTAATGTTACTGTCCGCAGAGGACACCGTCCACGAAAAAAGTACACTGGATGTCACAGATATTTTTTCGATGCGCACTCTTTACAGTGGAGATGTGGCACAGCTAATGTCATTTTCCGCAGCAGACACCGTATACCGAAGAAAGGACACTGGATGTCACAGATATTTTTTGGAGGCACACATTTAATACTGGAGATGTGGGGCAGCTAATGTCACTTTCCGCAGCAGACACCGTATACCGAAAAAGGACACTGGATGTTACAGATATTTTTTGATGCGCACACTTTACACTGGAGATGTTGCGCAGGTAATGTTACTGTCTGCTGCAGACACCATCTATGGAAAAAGTACACTGGATGTCACAGATATTTTTTGGATGTGCACACTTTACACTGGAGATGTGGCGCAGCTAATGTCATTGTCCGCAGCGGACACTGTCTACCAAAAAAGGACACTGGATGTCACAGATATTTTTGGGATGCGCACTAGTGATGATGGAGCATGCTCGGCTGAACAACTGTTTGGCCGAGTATCGCATATGCTCGAGCGCTGTACTCGAGTCTCTTCCCAGCACGTTTCCTGGCTGTTACGCAGCCAATAGACGTACAGGTAAGTACTGCCCTCACTGTAATGCCAGTAGCCATGTTGGCTACTGGCATTACAGTAATTTGCTGGGCAGCACGCATTATCGGGTGCTAGATAGTACTCGATGGCACATGTTCGGCTCATTCAAAGTCAGGGAGAGCTGATCATAGGAAGGTACAGACAGTGTAGGGAGTGTAATAGAATTTTTTTATACAAAAACTTTTCAGAGACCCAAAAGTCCTTTTAAGGACTATTGTGTGTGACAGCAGCTATATATTTTTTTTAGTACATCCTGCGCAAAATACCGTGTAATAGGTCGCTGTGGACAGTTAAATTATTTGCACCAAATCTCCGGTGGAAAGTGTGCGCATCCCTAAAATATCAGTGTCATCCAATGTACTTTTTCCGTAGACAGTGTCCGCTGTTGACAATTGAATTATCCTCGCCACATATCCTGTTTAAAGTGTGCGCATCCCTAAAATCTCAGTGACATCCAGTGTACATTTTCCGTAGACAGTGTCCGCTGCGGACAGTTAAATTATCCGCGTCACATCTCCAGTATAAATTGTGCGCATCCCTAAAATATCAGTGATATCCAATGTTATTTTCCTTAGACAGTGTCCACTATGGACAAATAAATTATCTGTGACATCGAGTGTAGTATTTTATTAGACAGTGTCCACTGCGGACAGTGACATTAGCTGTGCCACATCTCCAGTGTAAAGTGTGCGCATCCCAAAAATATCTGTGACATCCAGTGTACTTTTTCAATAGACAGTGTCCGCTGCGGACAGTGAGATTTGCTGCGCCACATCTCCAGTGAAAAGTTTTCACATCCCAAAAATATCTGTGACATCCAGTATACTTTTTTAAATAGATGGTGTCCGTTGCGGACAGTGACATTAGCTGTGCCACATCTCCTGTGTAAAGTGTGCGCATCCCAAAAATATCTGTGACATACGGTGTACTTTTTCAATGGATGGTGTCCGCTGCGGACAGTGAGATTAGCTGCACCACATCTCCAGTGTAAAGTGTGCGCATCCCTAGAATATCAGTGACATCCAGTGTACTTTTTATGTACACGGTGTCCGCTGCGCACAGTTAAATTATCGGCGCCACATCTCGAGTGTGAAGTGTGTGCATCCCTAAAATATCAGTAACATCCAGTGTACTTTTTCCATAGACGGTGTCCGCTTCTGACAGTGACCTTACCAGGGCCACATCTGCAGAGTAACGTGTGCTTCAAAAAAAATTCTGTGACATACATTGTGCTTTTTCTGTAGACAGTGTTCGCTTCTGAAAGTGACCTTACCAGGGCCACATCTGCAGTGTAACGTGCGCGCTTTAAAAAAAAAAATCTGTGACATACATTGTACTTTTTCCATACGCTGTGTCCGCTTCTGACAGTGACCTTACCAGGGCCACATCTGCAGCATAACGTGTGCACTTCAAAAATGTATCTGTGACATACAATGTAATTTTTCCATAGATGGTGTCCGCTTCTGACAGTGACCATACCACTGCCACATCTACAGTGTAACGTGCGCGCTTTAAAACCTTATCTGTGACATACAATGTAATTCTTCCATAGACGGTGTCTGCTTCTGACAGTGACCTTACCAGGGCAACCTCTGCAGTGTAACGTGTGCGCTTCATAAATGTATCTGTGACATACATTATAATTTTTGCGTAGACGGTGTCCGTTTCTGACAGTGACCATACCAGGGCCAAATCTGCAGTGTAATGTGTGCGCTTAAAAAATGTATCTGTGGTTCGTCTTGCGCCGGTTCAAGAATTTCACCTCTAGTGGCGCAATACGGATGCCCCCGGCCGTCCTTCTTAATCATGGCCCCATTTCCAAAAACCAACAAAATAGAACAGGAGTCCAATTCCATTATTCCTAGCTGATGTATTCAGTCGACCCGGCCTGCTTTGAACACTGTAAATTTTTTCAATGGTCAGCTAAGCAGCAGGCACTCTCCCATAATTTTTTTAATGGTCAGCTCAGCAGCAGGCCCTCAACCATAATGTTTTAGAGGGTCAGCTCAGCAGCAGGCCCTCGCATATAATTTTTTAGAGGGTCAGATCACCAGCTGGCCGTCACATATAATGTTTTAGAGGGTCAGCTCACCTGCAGGCCCTCACCTACAATCTTTTACAGGGTCAGCTCACCTGCAGGCCCTCAACTAATTATACCTAATAGGTAATTTACACGCATGCTGCCTTGCTTGGATGTGGTAGCCGTAGCTGTTTCTCAGGCTCCCTCTCTGGAATCGAAAATTGATTCCACCTTACCCGTGGTCACCGTGGTTGGCGCTGAAAATAACATCAAAACTTGATAGGGCAGACATCCAAATGGATGGTCACCATCAAGGGGACATGCGATCAGCCCCAGGTTATCTAGAGTCATCAAAGCGGCAGCCAGCCCTCGTCCATAATGTTTTAGATGGTCAGATCAGGGCTGTGTATGATGCCCTCCTTTATGTGTAACAAAGGGTTTATTGGAGTGTCGGTTCCTTGTAATTTGTGTCAGCTCTTTTACTTAGTGCATAGGCTTTATGAGTGTAGGAGTCCCACTACCTGAACAATTGCACCACAATGTAAATGAGGCCCTCCTATTTGTGATATACAGGTTGTATCTGAGTACTTCTTACTTGTAACTTTTGGCAGCACTTGCACTTTATATACAAGTAAATATATAGGAAAGAGTTTCCTTACAATATTTCCTCTAAAATCATTTTTATCTTTGGTTTTGTGCGTATTATTGTCAGTCTGTAAAAGTGGCGTACTACTCGGACACCATTGTTCCCAGCAGCGACCTGGGAATCCAAGATGCACCTCCCCATGCTGTTCCCAAACCATTTTTATGGTGTTTCCAACAATTTCTGACCTTTTTTGCATTAATCAGGCAACCTCCCCTCTTCAGAGCAGGGCCCGAGCCCCCAAGCAACAGAGCACTATGGTGCTCGATCAACTCTAATGCGCACACTTTACACTGGAGATGTGGCATAGCTAATTAACTGTCCACAGCAGACAGCGTCTACCGAAAAATGACACTGGATGTCACAGATATTTTTTTGGGTGTGCACACTTTACACTGGATATGTGGCGCAGCTAATGACACTGTCTGCAGCAGACACCGTCTATGGAAAAAGTACACTAGATGTCACAGATATTTTTTGGATGTGCACACTTTACACTGGAGATGTGGTGCAGCTAATGTTGCTGTCTGCAGCGGTCTAACTATTGCACAGGATGCACTAAAAATAGACATTGCTGCCACACACAACAATCCTTAAAAGGACTTTTGGGCCTTTGAAAAGTTTTTCTAATAAAATTATTCCTATATCACTCTCTACACTATCTGTCCCTTCCTCAACACAGCTCTTCCTGACTAAGACTGAGCCGAACATGCGTCATCGGGTGCTATATAGCAAACGATGACGCGTTCCGGCCAGCCAATCACTGTAATGCCATTAACCAACATGGCTACGGCATTACAGTGAGAGCAGTACTTACCTGCATGTTTCTTGGTTGCACAGCAGCCAAGAAACGTGCCCGGAGGAGACTCGAACATTGTGTGCGGGCACACGCGGTAATCGGCTGAATACAGCGATGTGCCGTTCATCGAGATGCTTGAGCCGAACAGGTGTTCGGCTGAGCATGCTCGTTCAGCTCTAATTATAGCCACTCAGAGGTATATTTTTCCTAAGCAGTCGTAATGATTTCCAAGTGAATAAACAGTCAATGGTTGTACACAAACCATTCCTGATAAAGGCACATTGCAGATATCAAACTAATATACTGATCTGGAGGAAATGGAAGGAATATATAGATGCAGCATATTTTTAGATTTTTTATTTCAATAGCTACAATTATAAGCATTGTTCTTGAAAAAAATATTTCTAAATATACACATTGCGTAGCTCTTGTTTATTCTTGTCATTCTACAATGCATCCTACTACTTTTGTGGTAACATAACTGCCAAATGAATACATATTGTATCAGTCGCTATTCTTTGAAGTTGCCATTTACAACAGCATTCTGTCTTTTGTGAGAGGGATAATTATTCTCTCACAAACAGACAGCATAAGAGACATGATTTGAGGATCACTTCTAGTTACAGTATTAAAAATAACACATTTAATAACAGACATTTAATATTGTTCTAATTACTGTACTTGATATGATTTTATTCTCATTGACACAATGAAGATTATGGATCCGGACCATGCAATGTTATTTTGCAGCCAAGGAATTGATTTTGTTTCTAATGCTGAGATAAGATAGAACAGTGCATGCACAAAATTCACAGAATCAGCATGATCACACTGAAATACCTCAGTTTAAAGCACCATCTTAATGGCAGTCTGTAGCCCTTAGCTCGCAAGGTAAATAAAGGCTTTCATAATGGTAGCTGAGGGGTGGGGGGGATGAGTGAAGCCTAAGAAAAAGCAATCTGTCAGTTGGTTTCACTAAGTTAAGGTAGGTAGGGACTAGAAAGCGTGGTACAAGCATACATTTTGTGGAGTTTGGATTTTTATTTTATTTTATTATTATAAGGAGTAGTGTGAATATGAGGTCTTATTCTGCCCAAAAAGAAGTGCATCACTGTGAGGTGCCCTTTGCATTGAGCTGTTTCATAGGCTCTCCCCTCTGTTCAGAATTTTAGCTGTAGCATTCAACCAGGACATCACTACAGCCACCACAACCACTTGAACTACACAGATTACTAAGTTGGATATCTAACCTCATGCTTTTTTTTCCAGTGGAAGTGCACTTTCATGCTAGGCCATCATCTAATCTTCTGCACTTTTAGCTTACAGTGAAGCCTTTCGGCACTAGACCCCATGTGCATAGTCCTATTACAACGCTGTTTTTGCGCTGTCATAGAGAGCACCAGTAAAATTGAAGGGAGCAGTACTACATGTGTATGCCTCTGATTTTCTATTGAGGTTTCTCACATCATGAAGTGATAAGAGAATTTTCAAAAATTTGTCTCAGCTCGATTCATCCGACCAAGAAATTTGATTCAGAAACAAAATTATTTTACCCAAAATGATAGTGCTTTAAATGATTAGAAACTATCTCGCTCAAAATGATATTAAAATTAATCTGAAGAAGTTCGAATTCTCCTGAATAAGAATTAAAAACAATAAAAAATTTGGTCAAATTCTCTATCAATGGCATCCTCCCTACATGGCACAGTACAGAGCATCATGGGACTCTGTGTGCCACTGTACACTAATCACTGCTTTGTGCATGAGGCCTTATCCTATTGCTAACTAAATCCTTCTGATTTTCATTGCTCATTCTTTCAACTATGAGATCACTATGATCACAGTGTGCTACCCTGTATCCATGTAGTTTAGGTAAAAGATGGCTTTATTGTTGTCCTTTTCATTGTATGGAAATGTACTGCTTTTATGACACCAAGTGCATTATCCTGTTCTGAAGAATGTATATGATTAATCTCAGTATTGGCATATCACTTGTTTTGATTGAGCTGACCACACACACTTTTCAATTACAAAGAGCTGCATGGATTATTTTAAGTGAAAGCAGGAATATATCCATAAGCTGTGTCATCTTTCTACATCATTCAATTGTAAATGGATTCAGATCTTTCAAAAGAACAGCAGCACATTTAAATACCATCAGATGGAAAGTGGCTATGTGATATTGATGTGTTTTGTTCGTTATTCACAGAGAGTAACACAGTGTAAGATAGTGTATGTTGTCTTAAAGAGGCCAATAAATATTCTCTACCATGTCAGTTACTATATGGCAGACTTTTAAAGCTTACTGTATAATTGTAATATGTTCATAATTATATTTGAATATAGAAGGTGCATATTTAAAGGGCATCTGTCAGCAGATTTGTACCTATGAAACTGACTGACCTATTACATGTGTGCTTGACAGCTGAAGGCATCTATGTTGGTTCCATGTTTATATGTGCCCCCATGGGTGACAAAAATGTTGCTGAGAAAAATGCTTTTATATATGCAAATGAGCTTCTAGGACAAACAAGGGCTTTGCCGTTGCGCCTAGAGCAGTGATGGCTAACCACATAGGTACAAATCTGCTGACAAATGCCCTTTGAATATCTAGAAACTGAACAATATGTATATAGACTATACATCAAATTGAAACAGTCACATATGAAATTACAGAAAAGACAAAAAAAAAAAATCCCCCTAAAACTTTTATTAGGATAGCCACAAAAAAAAATTTCAGATGTGTAAAAATGACCCCGCTGTTAGGACTCCTGACCTGGCACCTAGGTGTCTTCGGAAGTGACCCTGGATGAATATATCATCTACCTATTTGGTCACTAAGAGAGATGGAACCCACACAAAACAGGATGATACAGAGGGATTTGAGGTTTGATATTACAATTTCAAGAGCATTTCAGTCCCCCAATATATTCAAGGTATACCAACAATAACATCAAAATATCCCACAATCCAGAGGCCTATTAGAACTCTAATATCACAAAAAAAATCTATGCATTTCCCTCCATCGATGATGGTTCATGAGGGTCTATGGTGGCACACAACATCAAAATGATATCCTATATGGACAATCGATGATTTCAGTGAAAATATTAATTTATCAGAGGCTCAGCAGTACAAATTATAAGCCCTAATCTCCAACATGCACACGACCCAGAAACTCAGAACTAGATGTATATATATATATATATATATATATATGTATGTATATATATATATATACTATATAGCTTCACATGAAACTGTATGTAAATTTGCTCAGCTCCTCCTGCTATATAATATGCTGTCCGCAGATTGCATTGCATGTAAAATGTTAAAGCTTTCCTTTAAACTGTATCTAACCTTTCATTGCATTAATCAACAGTACAGTGTGTGTACATGAGGATTAGCACTATTTCTGGCCATTGATATGACTTGTACCTTTTTTTAGCAGTTTTCATTGTGCATCATTAATATCTAGTTTGCTGTTCTCCTAGACCTGGTGGGTGGAATGTAGCTGCCAGCTGCATGCACAAAGTACAGACAAATCTGCTGCCTAACTTTATCTTACTCAGAAGCAGCACATGATCATGGAGGACATTGCATAGAGGACCCACATGGATATGAATAAAGCACAGGGATTGAGACAGAAACTGTCTATGCAGTCTCACTTGCTGTGCCTGTCTCTGTGTTCCTGCTCACTTTTCCTCCTCTCCATAGACTTGTATTGACATGTGTCATCTATTCCTTCAGTTATCTGCCCCATCCCGGACGGTTTCAAGAAAATTTTCAAAGAGAAAAGCATTTAGAAAGGGGTGAAGGGGTAAACAGTGGATACCAAGAGAATTAGACAAGTTTCTTAGGTTGCTTGTCCTATTGATTTGTGTGAAAAGTTGGTGACCATTTAGAGCTTTCAACCTGTTGTTAGAGTAGCATTTCTAGTAATGTGTTGAAGTAACAATATGTAAACAGATTATCTCTACATTTTTTATCATGCTAATTGGCAGAGCTGAATGTCAATCACCCAATTACAGACAATTAACTTATAACTCTAGAAATGGACATAGTTATATGTAGTTACTGTGAAGATTCTCCATTGCCATTCTTCATCCGATTAATCCATTTCAATATTCTGTAGCAGGAGTAGGTACCGATAGGGCTTTAAAATCCAGCAGATTCGGGGTCAGTGTTTTTTTATGCTCATGTCAAAATATAGTTAGGTGTAGGACATTTTGTGGTATAGATTCTAAGACTTTAGAGCTTAAAAGTGCTTTAGAAGACATATATACATGGTACATATTTTCTCTAGTACATACGCTAAATTAAAAGATTCATAATGCAATGTATGTTTTTCTGGCTTCACTTAGTATCAGAATTTCAGTTCTTTTACTTGTCACTTTGATTTAGCGTTTTGTTCTAATATGGAACCTACATAACTAAATTTGTAAACTCCAAGACACTAAGCGCATAATACACCAAAATTGCATCTTACTACAAACCGGATTCCCAAAAAGTTGGGACACTAAACAAATTGTGAATAAAAACTGAATGCAATGAAGTGGAGATGGCAAATGTCAATATTTTATTTGTAATAGCACGTAGATAACAGATCAAGCGTTTAATCCGAGTAAATGTATCATTTTAAAGGAAAAATAAGTTGATTCAAAATTTCACAGTGTCAACAAATCCCCAAAAAGTTGGGACAAGTAGCAATAAGAGGCTGGAAAAAGTAAATTTGAGCATAACGAAGAGCTGGAAGACCAATTAACACTAATTAGGTCAAATGGCAACATGATTGGGTATAAAAAGAGCTTCTCAGAGTGGCAGTGTCTCTCAGAAGCCAAGATGGGTAGAGGATCACCAATTCCCACAATGTTGTGCAGAAAGATAGTGGAGCAATATCAGAAAGGTGTTACCCAGCGAAAAATTGCAAAGACTTTGCATCTGTCATCATCAACTGTGCATAACATCATCCGAAGATTCAGAGAATCTGGAACAATCTCTGTGCGTAAGGGTCAAGGCCGTAAAACCATACTAGATGCCCGTGATCTCCGGGCCCTTAAACGACACTGCACCACAAACAGGAATGCTACTGTAAAGGAAATCACAGAATGGGCTCAGGAATACTTCCAGAAACCATTGTCAGTGAACACAATCCACCGTGCCATCCGCCGTTGCCAGCTGAAACTCTACAGTGCAAAGAAGAAGCCATTTCTAAGTAAGATCCACAAGCTCAGGCGTTTTCACTGGGCCAGGGATCATTTAAAATGGAGTGTGGCAAAATGGAAGACTGTTCTGTGGTCAGACAAGTCACGATTCAAAGTTCTTTTTGGAAATCTGGGACGCCATGTCATCTGGACCAAAGAGGACAAGGACAACCCAAATTGTTATCAACGCTCAGTTCAGAAGCCTGCATCTCTGATGGTATAGGGTAGCATGAGTGCGTGTGGCATGGGCAGCTTGCATGTCTGGAAAGGCACCATCAATGCAGAAAAATATATTCAGGTTCTAGAACAACATATGCTCCCATCCAGACGTCATCTCTTTCAGGGAAGACCCTGCATTTTTCAACAAGATAATGCCAGACCACATTCTGCATCAATCGCAACATCATGGCTGCGTAGGAGAAGGATCCGGGTACTGAAATGGCCAGTCTGCAGTCCAGATCTTTCACCTATAGAGAACATTTGGCGCATCATAAAGAGGAAGGTGCAACAAAGAAGGCCCAAGACGATTGAACAGTTAGAGGCCTGTATTAGACAAGAATGGGAGAGCATTCCTATTTCTAAACTTGAGAAACTGGTCTCCTCGGTCCCCAGACGTCTGTTGAGTGTTGTAAGAAGAAGGGGAGATGCCACACAGTGGTGAAAATGGCCTTGTCCCAACTTTTTGGGGATTTGTTGACACCATGAAATTCTGATTCAACATATTTTCCCCTTAAAAATGGTACATTTTCTCAGTTTAAACTTTTGTTCCGTGATTTATGTTCTATTCTGAATAAAATATTAGAAGTTGGCACCTCCACATCATTGCATTCAGTTTTTATTCACGATTTGTATAGTGTCCCAACTTTTTGGGAATCCGGTTTGTAAATATACACCATTACCACACATGCAAACTATCTTGATTTGTCACTAAAACCCAATTTTCTTGCAGTGATAAATATAAAAGTGCCTTCCTGCGGTTATGCTAGCACATTCTTATGCTGTGGTTACTCTACTAGCCTAATGTCGCTTTTTCTTGTTGAATTGATCTGTAACAAAGAATTGAAATAAAACTTGACTGATCATAAAAGTAGATTTTTGGTTGACTGTTATGCTAAAGCAGAGGGTCAAAGGCACAGTGACAGGTTGCATTGAAAAATGCTATTTTAGGTTAGTGAGCCCAGTCTTAGAATAATTTTTGTGCTCACAAACGAAGGAGCGCAAAGCGGCAGATAATGCTGACAGTAGATTGCAGAGCTATTGTACTCTGGGAGTGAGAGCAATAAATCAAATCCTGTCACTTGGATCACCGGATATAGTTGGATAATTGGGCTCTATTGGGAAGGAAAGGACATCCAGTCAGTGTACTACAGACTTCATTTTTCATGGCGAATTAAACTTTGATCAAAGCAACTTTCTTTGGTGAGAAATTGAGACTTAAGCATTATATCTAAACATAAACACTCTGTTTCCCCAAAGTAACTTTTGTAACATGGAATTGTGCATCTTTCACCCTACATGAACCAAACTTTTTATCATTCTTTCAAAGGTTCAGTAGGCAAGGGTTACCTTATTAGACAGCAAATACATAGACAAAAGCTACAGCATTTAGAAATGTGATGATGCTTTAAATGACCTAAATATAGCTAATATTAAAGGGAACATAGCACATGGGATTTCATAAGAAATATCCACACTTTTGAATAAGACATACAGTGATTTCCTTTTACTTTATACTATTATTGGAGATGTTAAGCAACATTCCCAGTTTCGTTTCTAAATCTCACAGGCTCTTGTGGTAGCCTGTTCCGTCATAAATGCTGGCTACCGGCCAGAAAAATAAAAATGCTGCATGCAGTAATACTTGTCTGTCCAAAATCCAGAATTTGTGCCAGAAGGTGGCTGGATCACCTCCAGATCTCATTATAGTCAATCGGGATCCGGTGGTCAATGGTAGAATCTGGCAATGCCAGATCTGGTAAACTCCAGCAGACAGTTTACTGCCAAAGCAGCCTGCCAGATCAGGTTACTGGAGAAGTGAACAAAGCCTTAATGTATAATGATAGGACAGAGAGAGTGTTTAATTTCCTTCAGCATTAGGCCACTTTCACACAGTCAGCATTTGTAAGCCAAAACAAGTAGTGAAACCTACAGAGAAAACATATAATCGAAAGAGTTGTGCCTCTTCTGTGTTCAAGACGCACTCATGGTTTTGGTTTACAAATATTGATAAAAACCCCTGTGGATAAGGGCATAACTTTCTCTAACCATAACACCTGTTTAAATTTGATGCATGAATAACCAAGATATTTTTTACTTTAAAATCTAATCATATTTATTACAAAGGTTCCATCGGTTTGTATTCCATCAGGGGAGTCACAAATGCATCTGGATAAAAATATAGCTCTTCCCACAAACCATCTGGTCATCCTTTAATAAAGGCAAAGTGCCAGGCATGGTGAAATCCACCCCAAAATTGTGTAAATGCATCATAAATTTGGTACCATTTGGCCCAACCTTGAGAAATTTGATTTTTCTGCCTTACTCCTTTCTACTTTGTGAAAGGGTTGTTGTTTTATAGTTTATGTTTACTTTTTATAGATGCATATATTTATAATATCATTATCCGGAAAGATGCCAGACACAAAACCTTTGCATTGTGCTTGATATGTAAAAGGATTATTTAATCTGTAAAGCTTTTGTGGAAATTTTTAATGTAGTATACTTTCTTCTCTGACTGCTAGTCATAGCACAGGCAATATGGACCCTTGAAGAAGTCTGAGAGAAAAAAAATTAAGCTAGCAGCAGGAAATATATAAAAAAAATACTCATCTATACTATCCCATGAAGCTTCAGTGCCGATACTTCATTGGTATCTATCATACTATCATTTAACTGCTGCAGCTAATCACTGGTCACATCTGTAATACTAACATGTATGACATGCAACCACTGAAGCCTGTGAATGGTTGCAGTAGTCAGTTGTGAGTAGAGTTGAGCGAACCCAAACTGTAAAGTTCGGGTTCGTACCGAACTTTGCGATTTTTGGCACCCGGACCCGAACATTTCCGTAAAAGTTCAGGATTGGTGTTCGGCGATCGCTTGGCGCTTTGTGAATGGCTGCAGGGCAGCCAATCAACAAGCGTTCAACTACTTTGCCCTAAGAGGCCATCACAGCCATGCCTACTAATGGCATAGCTGTGATTGGCCAGTGCAGCATGTGACCCAGCCTCTCTATAAGCTGGAGTCACATAGCGCCGCACATCACTCTGCTTTTGTCAGTGTAGGGCTAGGATGATGCTGCTGTGAGGGACAGATTTGGGCAGAATTCTGGTGTTGCACAATCTGAAAACTACAGTGATAATTGAGGGTGCTATGCTACAATATTGTACCCATCTCTGAGCCCAGTGATACTCCAAAAGAATTTTTAATCCATATGTTAGTGAGGTTGGCGTCGGTGGCCATTTTGTTAAATGCAGTCACCTTGAAACTGCATGGTAACAGCCTGTGTGCCAGGGACATTAGTCTACTTCGGTTCTGGTTGCTCAGTGAAGGTGAAATTACCTTTTTTGGCAGGTCAAGTACCCCTACAACCGGCAGTGCATACCTGGCATTGAAAATTATTCAATTACATTAGTCTGTCAAACTGTCAGACATTTTTGTGACCTAAAGCAAGTTTTTTTTTCTGTCTGCCACAGGCAGTGCTTATCTGACAGTCCAATAAAACCGTTAAATAGTGCCGTTACCTTGCTGCTGTAAAAAAGCAAAATTTCACTTTTGCGTACAGCGCAGTATTACCTATTTTATAATTAAGCAGTGAAATACAGCATTTCTATAGTTGGTTGCCCAAAAATTTGTTTTAGTGCCGCAGTGCACTTTTGCGTACACCTCAGTATTAATACCTATTTTATAATTAGACAGTGAAATACTGCATTTCCATAGTTGGATGCCAATAAAAATTTTCTAGTGCCACAGTGCACTTTTGCATACACCTCAGTATTAATACCTATTTTATAATTAAGCAGTGAAATACTGCATTTCTATAGTTGGTTGCCAAAAAAAGTGTTTTAGTGCCCCAGAGCACTTTTGCATAGAACGCAGTATTACCTATTTGATTAAGCAGTAAAATACTGCATTTCTACAGTTGTTTGCAATAAACACTGGTTTCGGCCTACATAGTAGATCTGAGGCCTACCCCGTATTTCTTTCATGTGAAGTAACCAGTGGAACTCCACATTTACACAGTTGGTTGCCAAAAAAACACTGTACTATTGCCCCAGAGCACTTTTTTATACAACGCAGTATTACCTATTTTATAATTAAGCAGTGAAAAACTGCATTTCTACAGTTGTTTGCAATAAACACTGGTTTTGGCCTATATAGCTGATCTGAGGCCTACCCTGTATTTCCTTTATGTGAAGTAACCAGTGGAACTCTGCATTTACACAGTTGGTTGCCAAAAAACACTGTACTATTGCCCCAGAGAACTTTTGCGTACAACGCAGCATTAGCTATTTTTGAATTCACCTGTGAAATACTGCATTTCTAGAGTTGTTTGCAATAAGCACTGCTTTTGTCTTAGATTGCACATTTTCAGTTATCTTCTGCAGTTGAATTGTTGGTTTTAAAATTCAAACTTTTGGTGATAGTGAAGTAATTGTATTCAATTGCTCTGTCATACTGTTGTGTGACCTAAAGAAATTTATTCTGTTTATGACACGGGCACTGCCTTACTGTTAAGAAAATTTATTGTTGACTATTGGCAGTTTAATTGACACCTGGTGGGTGAACGCAAATAATGAGGAGAACATCAAATAAGAGACGTGGACATGTTCTATTGCTGGATGACATGAACCTCCTTTTGCCATGAATGAACCCCTGCTCTGCATTGCTGACAGGGAACTAAATTTAGTGAAAACATCTGTTACTGATCGGAAGATGTGCGACTACAAGTGCGCGCTGGTAGACGCACTGCTGATGGCATTCCCACCTGACAGCTGGGGCACAGTGGAAGCACAAGGCAAAGGAAGAGGAAGAGGTTGCCAACGCAGCTGGGGCACCACCAGAACTTCAGAAAGCAGGGTCTCCAAATCGGGCACATGGCCTGAGCTTACCCTTTATGCCTTGGAGGTGCTACCCTGTAGCCAGTGTATTGTCTGAACGTTTGTTTAGCATGACTGGAGGGGGTTATCACAGGTTATATTTCCCAATGTTCTGGGGTGAACCCTAATGAAAATAAATAAAAATACATTTTAAACCAAAAAGCAGTGTAGGCTACCTCCACCTCCTCCACCGCCACTTCCACCTACACCGCCACATCCACTGCCTCCTCAACCTCCTACTCCATATGGA
Source organism: Bufo gargarizans (assembly GCF_014858855.1). NCBI lineage: Eukaryota > Metazoa > Chordata > Amphibia > Anura > Bufonidae > Bufo > Bufo gargarizans. The sequence goes on from NC_058080.1 coordinate 447,312,914, forward strand.
CCTCGTCCTCCTAGATCCTATTTTTATGTATTTTATGTTATTTTCCTATCCACATTTGTTTGCAGAGAACTTGCCATGCTCTTAACTACATTTTGCTGCCATTTGCAGCCTTCTAGCCCTTTCCATTACTTTTTTAGAGCCATTTTAGTGCTCAAAAGTTTGGGTCCCCATTGACTTCAATGGGGTTCAGGTTCGGGGTCAAGCTCGGGTCCCGAACTCAAACTTTTTTGTGAAGTTCGGCCAAACCCGTCGAATCTGAACATCCAGGTGTCCGCTCAACTCTAGTTGTGAGTACATCATCATCATAAAACACTACTTGATAAAAATAAACAAAAAACAAAGTGAACCATCAGAGCACTGGCACTGGAGATTAAAGGTATTTTACATTTAAATAATCCTTGTTTTTGTGTTCTAACATTTCCTGCAGTTTAATTTACTAAACTCTAGAACAACCCCTTTAAGACTGCCTATGCTGGCTGTAGCTGACATGTGGAACAAGCCAATTTTAGCTCAATGGCATAATTATCTTTCAAAAGTTTTTTATGGTCTAAACTTGTGTTGTGTGCAGATGGCCATTGGTGTTAAAATTATTGTTAAAGATCTGAAATAGTTTATGGTTATTATAGGGGTTCTCTGGGATTTTAATGGTTTTGTTTTCAGGAAGGGTAATCAATATGAGATTGTCGGGGTTCTGACTCCTGGCACCCTTGCTAATCAAAGAGGCTAGTGTTGCGCAAAGTATAAAAGTATCCAAAGTGGCCTTTGATCCGAATTTCAGGAATAATTTGATTAGCTGGGAAGCTGAATTTCCATGTGCTTAGTGGTAATGAATCAGCTTTCTCTGAAATGACGGCGAAAACAAATAAAAATACATACTCTTCTCACTCATTTACACACAAAGAGGCAGCCGTGGCCATCTTGATTGAATATTTCACGAGAAATCTTGTGTGTGCTGACATATGATATTACCATACTGACCATCATGATGATGTCATCATGCACTGCGCGAGATTTCAAGTGGTGACTTCAACCAAGATGGCCACTGTGACCCTTTTGGGATCAAATGGATAAGACGAGTATTATTTTTTTACTTTTTTTACCGGATTAACTCCTGAAAGCCCTCATAATTATTCTCAGATGCAGCGATCAGTGATGAATGTAGCATCTGAGAGTTTCAATAAAGGGGTGTGTTTCTCATCATTGCGCCCTCTACTTACAAAGAAATGTGCTTCATGACAAAGTAGTTTGTCACAAAGCGGATTTCTTTGTAGAATTTGGCAAAGCAGCCAAATCTAATTTTGAATAACTTTGCTCATCTCTAAAATAATCTTTGCTCATCTCTAAAAGAGGCCACAGTGTTCCGTGAGTCATATGATTTCACATTCATCAGTCACATGGCCTAGATGCAGCTCAGTCTCCTTTAAGTGAATGGGACAGCCATACCAATCACAAATGCTATCTAATGGACTGTGCTATGTTTGGTGGGGCTATGGTGCTCATTGGAGGTCTGGGGAGCGTTGCGGCTTCATGAAACAGTTGATCGGCGGGGGTGTCAAGAGTCAGACCCCTGCTGATATTTTTGTGATGATTTATCCTGAGGATAGGCCATCAATATCAAAATCCCAGAGGACTCCTTTAATAATCATAAACTAGTTAAGATCTTTAACAATAAAAATAATAACATTTTTAACACCAATGGCCATGCACACAACAAAAGTTCAGTCCTGTATACCACCATAAAAAATATGCTCTATCACAGTGGTGGCACGGGTGCCAGAGGCGGCACTCAGGGCCCTCTCTGTAGGCACCCGCTTCTTGGAAAAAGTCTATGGTGTACCAATATGCCTTAGACTTTTCCTGCCATTCATTAGCGCAGGGCGCACTATGAACATAGAAGGCAGCACATTGAATGCAGGCAGGCTATTTTAGCTATATGGTAAAGTACATGGAACATGTAAGGTTAAATTGCCGTGTTGGCACTTTGCGATACATAAGTGGGCTTTAGGTTGCAGTTTGGGCACTCAGTCTCTAAAAGGTCCACCATCACTGCTCTATCACATTCAAGATTTAACGTCGGGAAATGCTGTTTTGATGTTGCACACTTCCTTGAAACTTGGCTACAAATCCAAATTTTGATGCTATTGTGTGGTTGTCTGGAGCAATTAATTTATCTTGTATTAACATATGTAACCACAGTTCACTTTGATGGCTCTTTTTGGAAGCATATGCCCTCAAACATGTCCGTTTTGATCAGCATGAATTTGCAAAAAACAGGAAAATTATCATCTGTTTGTAGAACATCTTCTAAAATACACAGTCACTTTGTCTTTTAAATTGTGGGAGCGTACCAGATGGTTTTCAGACATCTGTGTACAGGACACATAGACTACATGGTTTTAAGTACTCAGTCCCTTATCCTAGAAATAATGTAAATATAATGCATGATATACTATACTTTTTTCTTCTACGATTATGAAATGTTATTTTCTAAACTTTTATGATGAAGAAATGTTTAAAAAAATAAAATGACATGTTAGACATTGATGGAGACTCTGGCTGCAGTGTAATTTGAGTTAGTGGAAAGGACACATGAATTTGCCAGTGTTATTTCCTCCCCAGCTGTCCTCAACCATGTTCTGACAGTTAAAGCTTGTTAGCATAACAGGAGTTTGCAGTTTTATAATAAAGAAGATAGATCAAAAGAACAAATTTCTAACAGCTGTGACAAAAAGCATTTCTAAAAATAAGTGTAAAAATTTCATTGGACTAACCACAACTAGTAAATATTTAAAGGATAACTTTACCATTGCAATGATAAATATTTAGTTTCCTCTAGTTTCTCAACTGGGATGGTTTCTTGCCTAGACTCTGGAGGATGCTATATCTCCTTATGGAGAGCGCTTAAACGGCGTGAGGAGTCTAATAGGCCAGGCAATGCTCCTCTGGGAATTCATGGAAAAGAGTATGTAAATGTGTCTGCAGATGAATTGCTGGCTTAATTATGATCCAAGTCATGTCTAATGGCCTGTTTTAAAAGTCTACATCTGGTGGCATCAGAGGCAAAACTTGCTAAGTGCTCATTTGTCTACTATCTTGCCTGGTCTCCTTTAAAGCATGTTTCAGCATGTAGGCAGATGCCTTTAGGCCTCTGTATGGTAAAGTGAATAAAGTCCGATTTGGAGCCAATGTATTGATATGAGGGAACTGCAGGCTAAGCAATTCTCTAGTATAATTCCATTCTAAAAATTCTCTATAGTAAAAGCTTTTTTTTCCCCCTGTAGCCATTAACAGAAGTGGTTAATATATGATTCCTCTCAACTTAAATAAATAGTAATATTCGATTATGAAATTACTTCTGTAATTTTCTAATAAACTCATTAATCATTCCAAAAAGGAATCATAAGTGTACGTTTTTAGAGCATTGAGAACATTTAATTTTCACACAATAATATTCTATCTATGAACAAAGTTTATTCTTTAACAGCAGTAAAAATAGCTAGTGCTTCCCCTATGGGAGGGTTCCTGAGCAATATGGTTTCTAACTTGTCTAGCTATTCGGCTATTATGTATTCTGACCTCCCATAAGTTGACCTCTGCCTGATAACCACATAGACCCTATCCTGACCTTTTGCCCGTTTTACGGTGTTGCAAAAACTTTGCCTGTCTTGACCATAACTTGCCCCCTGAACATGTTTTTGCCTGACCTCTTGGTTCCATGCAGTGGTATCTTTTGACCTGATGGGGTCAGCAACCACTGAACAGAAACTAGAGGTAATGGTCTGGTGGAACACCTCATAGTCTGTTTCTTCATAAAGATATTTTACAAATATGGCTGTGAATATAAAAGTGCTGCATTTTTTTCCAGCTCCATTTCCTTATTTCCAACACAGACGATAAATACGACTGAGTAAATGAGGCTTTAAGGTTTTCTATAGTATTACTATTTTAATATTTGATATGATCCACTTATCAGGGTACTTTTACAATTTATGTTTACTTTCACACCAGCAGAATAGGAAAGTTCTTGAAAACACTTTGTATTGCACATAAAATATCTATTAACTTAAATATGCATTGCTTGTAATGTGTAGAATTTTTCTGAACTCTTAATAGACAATTTATTTCTCCACTGAATGTGAAAATTATTCTTGGCTCCCTCATAAACTGCTACTGGTAAGTGTAGTCCAATGTGAGAATATGCTTCCCACCATCCTTTAGTATAATAACACACCATGTAATATAAATACATTTATATCACGGTGCATGATTACTTACAGCAATATAAGCTCAAGTATATTCTTAGCAGTAAAAAGCACATAACAAAGCACTTTAGCTGCCATCCTCTAAAACAAAGACACATGCTATACTGTATATGCTCTCTCTGTTTTTGGAATACAGGCATATGAGGTGCAGTTATCAATGTATATTCTTATAATAAAAATAATCCTATTAAATAAGAAAATACATCAAGGTCAGTAATAACTGGTTCTATAATATATGACTATAGAGTATTGATGGATGTTTGGCCATTTGTCCAAAAGAGTTGACAAGTGTTCTGCCTTGTTAGCAACAGAAGTGCACCATCCATCTGGTGTAGGTATGTGACAGGGTCTGACATGGATGAAATCAATCAATGTACTCTGTCATATGTGATTTATATTTAATTTTTTTATTTTTCTATTAAAAAAACTTTAAAAATAGTCTTGAAAATTAAAGTTCTTTCCCCACCCCCTACTCACATACTTTTTGAGCCACAGATATGATAACATTTTATTTGCAAAGGTCAAAACTGTAGAAATGTGTGCACTTTTACCCAAATGTTTTATATGACTTTTAGGCCATGTTCACACCAAATATGTGATGCATATTTTGCATATTTGCCAAACTTTTCCATTGAGTATAATGGGCTCAATGTAATTGTAAAGCCTGTTCATGTTCATGCAGTGTGCCCTGATAAAACTTTTTTTTTTAAAGGAACCTGTCATCAACTTTATTCTGACCTCACTGAGGGCAGCATAAAATAGTGACAGAAATGCTGATGTCAGCAGTGTGCCACCCAGGAGCTAAAAGTAAGTGGTTGCCGAGAACCAGCATCATAATCATTACAGCCAGGCCTGGAGAAGAGTCATGGTTATTCATAATCTCCTGCTCTCTCACCCATCTGCTGATGATTGGTTCTCTTTTAGAAAAAAAAGGGAGAAAGCTAGGTAGAAGCCTGTCATCTATCAGAAGGTGGGAGAGCAGGAATTTATAAATAACCATGACTCTTCTCAGGTGGCCGTGACTCTTTTCCAGGCCCAGTCTGCAATGATTGTGATGTTGGTTCTCGACAACCACTTACTTTTAACTTATAAATGACAGACCTCTGAAATCAACTCACCTGTCTCTACTTTATGTTGCCGTTAGTATGGGCAGCACAAAGTTAATAACAGGATCCCTGTAAGTTGTTTTCCAAATGGGTCATGTATCTGACTTAGAGATGATTTAAATTCAATTTGGGCCTTAATCGATTCTACATGAATGAGAGAGAGAGAGAATAGGCCAGCCAATGTGTAACATTTCCCATGGAAAGAGACGTGCAAATCAGTTTCCCTTCCAAATGGAAAGGAAAACTAATTGAAATATCTTATATCTGGCGGCATCTGAGAGACTTAGCTTTCTTATCCTTTTGGAAAGAAAGCTCATTTATAAATAAATGCAAATGAGCTTTTCCTCCAAAATGAAATCTAATCATCTTTGATGACACCAGGTGTAAGATATGCCAATTGGAAAATATATTTTTTACAGGAAATATGAAAGGTGTTTCTTGACCTGCAATACTTCTCATGCAACCAGATACTCTCCATAATGAGAAAGAGTACCCACACAGACACCCAACAAAGCCCTCTCCACCTAGCTAACCCACTTGTATCTGCTTTCATCTTATAAAGGCTAATCATCTGGCAAAAGTTGAGTGCATAAGAGGTGATGGCTTCACTGTTATCCAAGTTATAATTTAAGGCCTGTTTAAAAGGTTGAGCATGGATTTTGAATAGCTATGTTACACCTGGTGGTGTGAGATACACAGTTTTCCTTTCTATTTGGAAGATGATCTGCTTTGCCTATCTCTTTCTGTGGGGAATATTATATGTTATCTGGCTGTTTCTCTCTCTCATTTGCCAAAGAATGAACCCCAAGACACATAACCATGTTAACCCATAACCCTTTGAGGTAATAGTGTACTGCACCTAGCCAGATAAAGTGTCTTCTTTATACAGGCCATTATAGTATTCTGACAAATATGGTTTAAAGAGGTCCTGAATATGTACATTTTATGAGATGATGTAGTAGAGAGGTGGCTTTCATTGACAGGATTTAGGTTTATGTGTGGCATGGAAACTGCAAATTGCAGAATGTAAAAAAATAAGGATGGGCCAGAATTAGAGAGGGGTTAGCAAGATTGAGGATTTGAAATTAGATTTTATTTTAATTTTTGATGGACAGCGATTGGAGGGCATGACAGAGAGCTGACATTAGAGCTAAATGTTGGAGAACCTCTGACTCACCGAAATGGATTTTGGATTTCCCTTTGAAAACAGGTTTGGTAGTAACATAGCAAACAATTTGGCAAACCTAACTTAGTCTACTTTCACACTCGCGTTTTGGCTTTCCGTTTGTGAGATCCATTCAGGGCTCCTGTGGTCCAAAACGGATCAGTTTGAATTCTAATGCATTCTGAATGGAAAAGGATCCTCTCAGAATGCATCAGTTTGCATCAGTTCAGTCTCTATTCCGCTTTGGAGACGGACACCAAAATGAGGACGGATCCATTTTCACTGACACAATTTGGTAGCTTTGTGGTGACAGAAAAGGAAAAACATCTTAAGGAGCTGTAATTGGGCATCAATATCTGTGCATAGGGTATGACCCAACTGTCATACACATCTGTACATCGCCCACATTGTATAAAGAATTTAGAGTTGTTATTACAAAATTGTAATCATGTGAATAATACTAGAAAGAGAAAAATATTTTTATTTATTGGCAGCCATAATATATAACAAGCTGGTACCCCTTTAAGAAGACTAACATGACATCCCCCTATGGTGGAAAATAACACACAATCAGCAAACTATCAGCCAGCAATCAAGATAATTATTACAGAAACATTAGAGATGTCAAAGAACTGTCTTGTCTTCTCAACCTTTATTACATATGATGTTAAAGTATGAGGAATGTAAATCTCATCTGTAACTGGACTGTATGTTCAATGGACCATGTTAATTGTTGTCAGCCTGGGATGAAGACACTAGAAAGATCGATCATGCAAGTGAGATGCCAAAATGTTTCCTATCAAGGAGATTCCTATCCAGGGATACACATCTGAGAAAATTGTTGTAGGCAGCTCACACATAGTCTGACATAATCTCATCCGTAAAGCTCAAGCAGAAGAATACAGTCAGACAGGTGAATTTCTATACATAGCGGAACATAGGATGAAAAGTAGACGCTAAACGAATACATTATTCATAGCTAGGAATCAGGCTTACTTATGACAGCATGCACTGTTTTTTTTTTTTTTACCTAATTTCAAAATGAGAAACTTTAGTAACTTTTTAAAGATACATGAGCCATGTACATTGTTACTTTAAAGTTTACACTTTTAACTGGTATCAATTTACCATCAGAGAACATGTATATGTATATGCTCCATTAGTGTTGAGCACGAATATTGGAATTTCAAATTTTAATCGCGAATATTGCCACTTTGAGAATTTGCTAAGATTTTGAATATAGTGCTTTATATCCGTATTTGCGAATAGTGTTGATCGAGATTATTCTAATCGCAAATTTTTATCGCAAATATATTACATTGCCAATTTTTGCAATCAAGTAAATAATGATTGGAGATCATGAATTCTCAAATTTGCTAATTTATGGAGAATAGTCGGCCAAAAATTTGAAAAATATAGCAAATTTGAATATTGCCTATGTTGCTCATCACTATGTTCCATCTGCATTTTTATATATACTTTGAAATCGTCATTTACTTACATTTTCATCTATGATATATATGACTGAGCAGTTTGGTTAGAAGATTTAGATGACAGCTGCAGTCAGTTTAAAGCACAATGTCATGAAAGGACAGAACAATGAAAATATAAAGCATTGAGCTTGTTGCATATGTATGGCTTGTTCAGAGCGCCGTCTAAATTTTGTCATTTTGTGAAGTCTAAAATACATTTAGGATTACAGATTTACCCTTCAACATATGTATGAGACAATGCACAATGCAAAATGAAACTCATTCTTAAGCACCATGGCCTTGTTTTACTGTCATATCCTCTGTGTTCAAAAGCAATTGCTGTCTTTTTTTACCTATAGCTTGGAGAATGAGTTCTCATATGTGGGCATGTGATCGTGTGGCATACTGATCATTTATAGTTATGGTAGTCACATTGTGCACAATATCTCATATGTGTAATTTATATAGCAGAACTACATACATGACCACTGTCAAATAGTCTCTAAAATCCCAAGACTTCTCAGACTCCACCTATAAGAAAAGGTATAGCCAGTCAGGGAGCACTGTTTATTGTTTATTAAGCATTATACAGTGGACCTTCAAGATACCATGGAATCAAGATATAATATTTTTAACATACATTGGTTTTCCTGAGCCATCCTAAGCTGAAACTAGACTCAACATATAATGCCTCCCATCCAACCAATCACCATAGCCATTTCACTGCTAAAACACCTTTATTGGTTGTCTAGTAGCTCTTCTGCTGTTTTACATGACTCTGTCTGTGCCAGGAGGAGCTCCTCCTTTGGATGTCAGATGAGAACGGCTTCATTTTACTTTTCTGGTACATTGTGTGCTATATAGGACTTACTTTTATCTTATGATGACATTTTGGAACTTTGGAACCAATTATTAGTTTTTCATAGAGTTATGGTCTCTAGTTGCAATGGTGTAAATGTACAATGATCATCCTAGAACCATTTAATATAGTAATGTGAGGGAACACTTTATAATATTGTTTTTTTTGAGAATCAAGTACTAATATTTTTGGGGCAATGTATAGCATTCCTTGGCACAATTATTTGCACATTGCGTTTCACTATTATTAGTCCGATTTTTGGGCAGTCTCCATATACCTCAAACTAGCACTGCAGGGCAGCAATTCTCACTGATTAGCCACATGGTGAGACCATTTAAGGTATCAGATGTAAGTTAATGGATTTAATAAAAAAATAAAAAATCTGATTAAAAATGGTTCTGTTTAATAATGCATTTAATAGTTTATTTTTTTCAGCACTACTATATGCTATCCAGTTGAAATGAATGACCCCCATTATCTCTAATTTGAATAGACCAATTTAGAGGCTAATTGAAAGGCGGTAACAAGCTTTATACCACTTTGTTTATAGCAGATGCTTCATTCCTAGGAAGAAAAAGATCTTACCGACTTTATTTTTCCTTTTTTTTAATATGAAAACCACAGTATTGTTCAAGCATTTACTAAGCCAACAACGAAAAATGTGCAGCTTATATATTTGTAGAGCTTTTAATATGCTGCAATTCTGTAGAAAGTGTGATGAATTGTAAAGATTTTTATACATCTATCTACTTTTATTTCTTTCCATTATCCAACATGCCTTTGGATCTAATGGCACTCACATCAATGCATGACATCTGCCTACAGTAAGAATGAAGAAGCGGTTGTCTTATTTTCCGGCATCTATTTCATGCTGAAGCAACATTTTTGATATTACCTGACATATGAAAAGAAATATATGTGTCAGACACTTTTTCTGCTGCACTTTTTTAGTTTTAAACTTGTCTTGCTTACAATAGAACATAAAGAAAACCACACACAACATTTTCTATCCACTATGTTATTACCCACACAGATGATACTATACTGCTATATTCTATGTAAAATCATAATAGGCCTATACATTGGGCATTATGGGGGGTCATTAATTAAGACTAGTATTTTAGATGCCCTATAGCTGGCGGAGGTGCAGGCCTTTACATAATTTCGGCAAATCCACTGCCGCTTCTTAGCTGTCTTACATTTAGCCCATTTTCTACGCCTAAACCAGGCATAGAAAATGGTAAATGAGATGGGCCTGCCGGTCCGTCCCTTTCACTGTCCACTGCCACTTTTTTAGACCTGGAGTGGAGTGAAGTGAGGCGGGAGAAGTTGCAGATTGTGGCACAAAGGACCTTTGCTCCACAATCTGCACCAGAAATGTGCCTTATATAAGCATATTTCTGGTTAGTAAATGACCCCTTATATGTGCACCGATAGGGAAATGTATCACTTGAGTATTTATGTCTTAACTACTTAGTTTAATGAATTTTGTTTTAAATTTTTATGTTTTTTTTTTATTCATTGTTTCTTTATATGTGTGTGCATAGCCTTGTGTGTGCAAACTTTAATTATAACCAATCAAGTCTTCAGAGAATATTTCGAATTCTTGTTTCAATTATTGCCCTACACGCTCTTAAATTCACTAGGCTCTTTTTTAGTTTTTACTTTTAGGACAGATTAGCTTATGTCTTCTTCTGTATCAATGGGGGTAACAGACAAGGAGCATCCATAATTGATAGGGCTACCTAAATTTTTATGGATACCCCACCCTGAAATCTAAGTCATATGTAATTATTGTTTAATAATTTAACCATAGTACAGATTATTGATGTGTCATAGTCAAATTTTCTGATGATACTTTATGTTCCCATTAAACTGGTGCTCCACCCTTGGCGATTTACTCTAAAATAAAATTCTCATAAATATAAATTACAAAGTTGAATGTCTAGTGAGGGGCTGTGTGGGAGGTATATGGTACAAAGATTCTCTGGTGGCTCTGGTGTTCTTCAAATTTTTGCACTAAGCATAACACAGTGTATATTTTACTACCTCCCCTCACTGACTAACATCTCTTTTCCCATAGCAATCAGGGGTAGGAGATCTTGGAGCTCATGAACCTGACTACTGAGCATTGAGTGGACTCTAGTGATCGTCTCACACTGGAGCTTGTCAATACTGATTTTAGCAATATGACTGGGTTAAAAGGAACCTTTCATCAACTTTATGCCGGCCTCATTGAGTGCAGCATAAAATAGTGACAGAAATGCTGATTTCAGCGGTGTGTCCCTCATGAGCTAAACATAAGTGGTTACCGAGAACCAGCATCATAATCATTGCAGCCCAGGCCTGGAAAAGAGTCAAATCTACTTGAGAAAAGGCATGGTTATGCATAAGCTCCTGCTCTCCCTACCTATCTGCTGATTGTTAGTTTTCTCCTAGAGAGAAAGGGAAAAAACTAGGTAGAAGCCTGTCAATTATCAGCAAGTGGGCAGGAAGAGCAGGAATTTATGAATAACCATGACTCTTCTCAGATAGCCGTGACTCTTTTCCAGGCCCAGTCTGCAATGATTGTGATGTTGGTTCTCGGCAACCACTTACTTTTAAGTTATAAATGACAGACCACTGAAATCAACTCACCTGTCTCTACGTTATGCTGCCATTAGTATGGGCAGCATGAAGTTGATGACAGGTTTTCTTTTAATTCCAGAAAAAGTTTTTTCTCAGGGTCTCTGTCACCAGTTTATGGTGCCCTCAAATAGGGCAACATAAAACTGGTAAAACATTTCCTTTAAGAACTTATTACCTATAGAATAAGTGGTTGTTTAGTCCCCTCAGTCAGACCTCCGCAAACTAGATAATTATCACCTACTTATGATGAGAATGGGGTCCAAGAGGCTACTCATTGGGACTACCAATAATATTTGATTACTGTACTTGGCTGTTACAGTCCCATAATGAATAAATGGAATGGCAGCGTATCTGCACGACTGTCACTCCATGGACTTCACAACCCTATTTTCACGATTGATTGAGGTCGCAGCAGTTCTACCCCTTTGATATACTTACCACCTATCCTGTGTATAGGTTATTCTGTAAATTCTTGTGGTGGGACAACCCTTTTAAAGTAGTGATGAGTGAATTTATTTTAATGAATCGATTCATCTCATCAGCAGCACTTCACCTGTGGTTAGGTGTTCCTGCAGATGAAGAAGTACCCACCTGCAGCTGGATTGACAGGGCAGTACATTTATCCCAGTCTATATAGTTTTCCGCTTCTGTCTCTGCTCTGATTGGCAGAACAAGGGCAGAGACTCTTCTTTGGATTCAGAGCTGCTGTAGAGACACCTGCATAGATGCAGCTCAGAAGCAGAACTTCTGCCCTTGCTCTGCTAATCAGAGCAGCAGCAAAGGCAGGAAATCACCAGGGTCAGACTAAATGTTCAGCCGTGTCAATCTAATAGCAGGCTGGTGCTTCTTCACCCACAGGGATAGATTTTCGACAGCTGAAGAATAGTGATGGCCTTGCGGTTCGCCTGGTGGTCAGTTCGCGGAGAACTTTGAGCGTTTGCGATCCGCCGAACATACGAACATATGTTCATGCGCCATATTCTTTTGCATTGTGCCAAACTTTGACCCATAACACATCCATCAGGTGGGACATGACAGCCAATTGAGACATTTCAGCACATGGACACACCCCCACCCTATAACAGAACCCGATCTGGCTGCCATTTTACATTCTGTATTTTGTCAGTGTAGGGAGGTTGCTTCGTGGAGCAGGGACAGGCTGTTAGGGACACCAAACTCTACTTAATAGGGCTCCAAAAGTCCTTTTAAGGACTGGTATAGGTGTGTTATCGATAAGTGTGATATACTGAGGGGTGTGATATACTTATAATATACATGTATTTAAACTGTGCAGCAGTTGTGTGTGGTTCTGCTGCGATACCGCAGGTATATAGAGGGACAAACGCTATTGGAACAACAAATTGCAATGGGTGTGATATACCAGTTGACCCCCCAAAAAACTGATTGAGGAAGGGGTGTGATATACCTATGACATACTTTCTATATACTGCATTTGAACTATGCAGCAGTTGTGTGTGGTTCTGCTGCGATACCGCAGGTATATAGAGGGACAAACGCTATTGGAACAACAAATTGCAATGGGTGTGATATACCAGTTGACCCCCCAAAAAACTGATTGAGGAAGGGGTGTGATATACCTATGACATACTTTCTATATACTGCATTTGAACTATGCAGCAGTTGTGTGTGGTTCTGCTGCGATACCGCAGGTATATAGAGGGACAAACGCTATTGGAACAACAAATTGCAATGGGTGTGATATACCAGTTGACCCCCCAAAAAACTGATTGAGGAAGGGGTGTGATATACCTATGACATACTTTCTATATACTGCATTTGAACTATGCAGCAGTTGTGTGCGGTTCTGCTGCGATACCGCAGGTATATAGAGGGACAAACACTATTGGAACAACTAATTGCAATGGGTGTGATATACCAGTTGCCCCCCAAAAAAACGGATTGAGGGGTGTGTTATAACTGCTTCCACAAAAGACTGATTAAGGGGGTAAATATACCTGCTTCCACCAAATACTAATTTTCTAGGGACATAGTCACAGGGTAATTTTAAAAATGACAGGCAGAGGAAGAGGCAGGCCTTTCCGCAGGGGTGGTAGGGGTTGGGCAGTTGCGCCAGGCCAGAGTCTAAGTGGTAATTTGGAGAAGGCGTGTGTGATTACTTCAAAGAACACACCAAAGTTGGTTAAGTGGCTCTCTCACCCTTCCGCTACTGCACCTTACTCATCCTCTTTATCTGCACCCTCCTCACTCACTGCTGTGTGCACCCCCAAATCCACCACCACCATAGCCCCTCCACATGAGTCAGAGGAATTATTTTCCCATCCATTCCCAGACCTTACAGAGCTATTACAGCCATTCTTGACATCGGATGAGGAAGAGGAGGTAGCAACGGCTGCCACCCAACAGTCTGACAACAATACCCAGATCAGCCCAAGGAGGAAGGTCCCCGATTGGCTGTCCGGTCTCAATTGGCTGTCCTGTCCAAGATCTCAAATGTCATTGGTGGTGAAGGTGAGGATGATGACGTGTCGATGGTTGTGACGTGGGTTCCCACAATAGAGGAAAAGGTGGGGAGTTCAGAGGGAGAGCCGGGGCAGCAGAGAGGGAGGAGATTGAGGTGAAGAAGGCACAACTCGCAGGGCATGGGAGGCAAAATCAGACTGCAAATGTATCTGGAGCTAGCCATCCACCATGCATGGTCACTTCTGGTGGTTCCAGGATGCTGGCACATGGCTCCGCAGTGTGTGACGAAAGCACCTTAGTCACTGGGAGTTGGAGAGGCCTGCTTGCCAGCCTCTTGCCCTGTGACTATAGCCCCTGGGACACTATTTAGGCATATTGGATTTCAAAGGCTCTGTTTCTGCCCCTTGGACTTTTTACTGGAACTATTTGGGGCATGTGACCATGTGCACAGTGGGGCAAAAATAATACTAGCAGGAAATTCCTGAACCCCTGAACCAATCTGGGTGATTTTTAGATAGGTTGTTCACACAGATCGAGGCTATCAGGGGATGTGACTTTTATGGAGATATGTGGTATTTTGGGGTGTTTTCTATGGCTGGGAAAAATGTGTATTTTATGCCTATGAGTAATTAAGTCCATTGTGTTTGTTAAATATATCACAGGCAGAGTCCATTGTGTTTGTTAAATATGTCACAGGCAACGCAATTGTGTTGTTAATTGTGTCACATACAATGCCTATTCTGTTATTGATTGCGTCACAGGCAGAGCCCATTGTGTTTGTTAAATATGTCACAGGCAATGCCATTGTGTTGTTAATTGCATCACAGACAATGTCTATTCTGTTATTGATTGCATCACAGGCAATGCCACTTTGTTTGTTAAATGTACAGTCTTTGTGTTTAAACTGTAAAACTGTAAAAGATTGGCTGCTATGTTATGTCCTCAGTTCCCAACTAGGTCCACAGGGGTGGTAAGCTTGTTGTAAAATGTATATAAAAGGCAATGCTTGTGTGGTCAATAAATTGAGTTCCTGTTTTGCCTTCAACATAGAGCCAAGTCTCATGTGTGTGGGGATTGCTATACGCTGTATACTCCCCTGGCTATAACCCCTAGCTTGTACCCAAATAAATCTTGCTAACCCACAATGAATGTCAAGAAATTTAATGATTTCTATTTGGGAAAATGAAACATGTGGATCTCATAAGGGAAGCGGATCATTTTCAATAAATATAGATTTGAATTTACTTTTCCAACTGCTGCAGAATCCAACTAGAGGGACAGCCCTACTGGACTTAATATTAACAAGTAGACCTGACAGTGAAATAATGGAGCATTTTGTTGGGGAGCCACAAAAACACTGGGGAAATGTGGTCTTATTAGAGATGCCTGGTTAAAGGGGTTGTCTGAGATGATAAAAAATCTTAAACAAATCTTTCAATGTGTTAAAATTATATATATATATATATATATATATATATATATATATATATATATACAGTACCAGTTTGCCAGTTTGGACCCACATTGAAGACACAAAAACAATGAAGGAAAACATTAAATTAAGCAATAAACAAAAAAGTTTTAAACAAACCAGAATATTTATATTCTTCAAAGTAGCCCCCTTTTGCATTGAAGACAGCTTTTCACTCTTAGTTTAGTAGCCACCTGGAAAGGTTTTTAAACTGTTTTGAAGGAGTTCCCAAAGGTGCTAAGCACTCCTTGTCTCTTTTTCAATCACTTTGCAGTCTAATTCATCCTAAACCATCTCAACTGGGTTAAGATTGGGTGATTTAAGGTGGCCGTATCATGTAATGCAGCACTGTATCACTCTCTTTTTTGGGAAAAATAGCCCATAGCCTGTAGATGTGTTTGGTGTCAATGTCCTGTTAAAAATCAAATAATGGTCCCACTAAGGACAAACCAGATGGCATTTTGCCACAGATGGCTGTGGTAACCACGTTGGTTGTGTGCCATGAATTTTGATATAATCACCAACAGTGTCATCTGCAAAGGACCCTCACACAATCCCACCTTCTCCTCCATGCTTCACTGTGTTTAGAAAAATTTGATTTGGAAAATTCATCAAAGTTAGCCAAGAAATGTTATTTGTTACAAATTCATTTGTCACAAATCACTATAGATCAGGTATTCCCAGGCCAATCTGCAGCCATGTTGTGGGCAGGTTGTGGCTATGCTGCGGTGAAGAACCGCATGGCTACTTAGCCTACATCTGCCTCTCATTTAATAATGAAGACCACACTGTATATTCCTTCATTGCTAATGGCTGCATGGCACCTTTAAACAGTGGCTGTTGTTGGTATGGGGCTTGGCTGGTTAGGTGGGGGACAATATGCATATTATTACTGTTCTTGCCTCCTCTGGCATACCCACTTCTCCAACCTCAGTACACTCCTGCCTTACAGGTATTATTCTGCCATCTGCTTTTCCCCTTTTTCCATATCATCTAATATTGATGACTTTTCTAGGACATGACACAAAAGAAGTGTTGTAGAGCAGCACAAACGAACCTCTCGACCAATCCCGGAATGCACCAGCCGTGAAGGGACCACAGATCCACAGCAGTCCTAAGAACAATAGTAGATAGCAAAAATCAAAGCAGCATGTCCGGTGCGTCTGTTTATTACTGTACTTGTGTGTGCATGATAGGCTTCCAATAAACAGACACATCGGACATGTTGCTGTGATTTTTGCTATCTTCTATTTTTCTAGGACATGGAGACTTTGAAGGATGATTTGGAAGAAGCAAGCCAGCAAAAGATAAGCATGGTCATCATTAGGACCTTCCCCCCTAAGGGGTGCAGACTGGATGGTTTTGGATGGCACGCTGGCAGTCTAATAATAATAAAATAGGCTTCCATCTTATTGGTTTTGAATTACATATCTTAGTTTATAGCTGATTTAGGAATAAGTACATGTGGGCATAAATAAAATTGATATCAGCATATGTCTCCCTGCACTCTCCCTCTCTAATCTTCTATTAATCATCTTCAGCAACATTGTCAATAGCGCCTGCCTCATTTCTCCCTATGCTCAGCTCACAGGACTATGGCGGAGACTGTGTTGGATGAGGATTGTAAAAGGCTGTGACATCACAAGGGATGGCTAGCTGCAGATTGGCTGGCTGCACAGCATTATGAGTGATCTTGTGTTCCCGGGCTTCTTACTTTCACTTTGTAACTTGTGCAGCTCCATTTTAGGAAAAACGGATTCTTTACCGGGAAGCATGAGGAAATTCGGATTTATTGCAAATCAAATTTTTCCTAAACTTTGGAACAAATTCCTCTTTGAATGCTTCACTTTGGTCAACACTAGTGGGAACCACACATGTAAAAACCATCTGTATATCCTTTCTGCATCTCAGAAAGAGACAGTCTAAAAAAATCGCATTTTGATTCATCAGACCAAAATAGATTTCCACTCATCTAATGTCCATTCCTTGTGTTTCTTGGCTCAAACTATTTTCTTCTTGTTGTTGTTCCCCAGTTGTGACTTTTTTTGTAGCAATTTGCATTACTTATTTAATCTCTAATTTCAGGCGCTGTTAACTCATGTTTTTTTAAGACTATTAATTCTAGGGAATTTATCCTCTACAGCAAAAGTTAACTTTTGGTCTTGCTTTCATGGAGCAGTCCTCATAAGAGCCAGTTTCATCATAGCATTTGATGAGTTTAATGACTGCACTTGAGAATACTTTCAACGTTCAAAAAAATTTCCAAACTGACTGACCTTTGTGTCCTAAAATATTTACTTAAATGTGTGATTCTTGCTATAATGTTGATTACAAAAGCAGTAGAATAGAACTTTACCAATCCTTCCTCAACAAATATTCATTCTTAACATGTCATACCTGTTAATTGAAAACCATTCCAGGGAACTACCTCGTGAAGCTGATTGAGAGAATTCAAACAGTGTGCAAAGCTGTCATTAAAGCAAACTGGGGATACGTTAAATGTAAATAAATATAACACATTCTGAATTTCTGATTTGTTCAACACATTTCTGTATAGTACTTATTTCTATATGCGTTCCTTCATCATTTTCATGTCTTCAATATGAATTAACTATGTTGAAAAAAAAAAAAAAAAAAACGTGGAATGTAAAGGTGTATCTAAACTTTTGACTGATATTGTATGCTCAACTTTTTTATTCTCTGTGGCACTTGTTAGTTACTCACCACACTGCTTTCATAAGGCACATGATTTCTGCAGCCAATCACTGTATGCAGCAGTCTAAATCTGAGGACAGCGATTGGCTGCAATGGTAAAGTGCTGAATCCGAGCATATACTCTCTGCTTGTGTCTCTCTTTATTTTGCAGTTAATAATACAATTATTCCCCAAAAATGTTATCATTGTCAGCAAATGTGGGCTTCCAGTTTTGTGCAGCTACAACTCCCAGCATGGCTGCAGCATAGTTAGAGTTTCACAGAAGCTGGAGAGCCACAGTTTAGAGAACAGTGCTTTGGAGTGTAAAGGATGCATTTATGTGCTTTAGAGTATAAAAAGTATGTTTGTCTGAGTGATATGTGTAGGGCTACAGCTAAGTAAAGAATTCAAGTTGCCACATCCATCTGTATTGAGTAATTTATGCACTTAGTTCAACATTACATATTAATTTGTCCCAAAGATTACAAAACAATATTCCCACTTGCAATAAAAATTTAGACAGCTAGGTCAATGCTTTTCTTCTTTCCGCTGCCAGATGAAATACTATTTATGTTGTGAAGCTATGAGAAGCATAATAATTTACTCCTGGATGGAGTTTTAGATTCTAAGTACTGAGTCTCTTTGTACTTGTGAAAACAACCATATTTGTGCTATGGAACATTTGGAGCTGGCTATTTTTACTTATTGATAAAGTAGAACTGTCATCAGCAATTAAGTTGTTTTAATGTTAAAACAAGAAAATGAAATGTCTTCAAACTGAAAATCGGAGAGCTCCAATATCCCATTAAGAGAAGAGGCAAATGTGTGAAAAGAGATATGAAGAAAAATGAAGGTTTCCGACATATAATATTTATTTTTGTAAATTTAGCTTCACATTTGTTCTTTAGCCCGTGTCCTAACCTGTGTGCTTGATACAGATAGCATTTAAAAGTGCCTTC
This sequence comes from Bufo gargarizans, assembly GCF_014858855.1. Lineage (NCBI taxonomy): Eukaryota > Metazoa > Chordata > Amphibia > Anura > Bufonidae > Bufo > Bufo gargarizans. The sequence goes on from NC_058080.1 coordinate 447,331,972, forward strand.
CCCGATTTTCAGTGCCAGTATATACAGTTGCTGGTTTTTAGATATTGATTAAAAAAAGGCAACTATATTTTTAGCTAATTATAAATTTAGATAATTTTAATACATTATTTTAGACTTTTTAAATAACACCATCATAATCCACAGTGCTATAGATAGATTGCAAAGACTCTCATTAGTCCCAATAGATTTCCCCTATGAGTATGTTTTTGAGGTGATGAGGAAACCCATATACATGTAGGGAGAGCATACAAACTCCATGCAGATGTTGTCCTTGATTAGATTTAAACCCAGGACACCTGATCTATAAGAGAACAGTTCTCATAACTGAGGCACCATGCTATCCCAACCAACAATGATTTATGGCTTGTTCGCACATATTGTATAAGTTGCTGGTCTTATTTCTAAAGGAGTCGAGTCCAAAGCTTTCAGATGCATTTGGTGCTCTACATTGAAAACGCAAAATGTTTACTTCTTTCCCTTGAGACAGAACAATAATATTGAATTAAGTTTTCCGAAAGGCTACAAGAAGTGGCTTTGGATGCCTGATTTCTTTCTGGTATTGTCATTACTAGGAAAGGTCAAAAATAAGAAACATAAAGATACTTGCCAACAAACCTTGCAAACAAGTCAAGTGAATGTTCCACCATAGGGAGTTCAGTGAAGGGCTTATCTTTTATTTATTGAATTGAATATTGAAGAAACGTCTGGTTGACCTAGTGCACATGGTGATCCTACAATGCTCCAGCATTCCATTTCACTATGAAAACAGCAAACACTAGTACTAAGACAATTCTATGAAATTCCTTAACCAACATGTCTAAAAGTGTTTCCATTGTGGCTTTGAGTTACCATAACTTATTTTGGTAATTTCACATTAGAAAGCAGAAGTTAAAAAATGCCTTAACAAATACTTTATTTGTATGTTTCACCAAACTTTAATAAGGAAATTGTGGATTCATGAAGTATATTAAGGAGGTTGGACAATCTAAGGACAATCTCTTTCCATGTACCTTATTAGGAAATTATAGGGAAAGAATCCATGTTTGCAGCCTCTCTTCAGTAGCTATATGGTAGACAATTCATTTGGAAAATGAGCATATAATGCTATATTTCAGCGACTGCAGATTAAATTTACTGAATGGCTAAGTCCTATTGTCCCAGCAAAAACAGTTGGTAACTGTTGAGTTCTAACCAGTGGCAATTAGCTCTTCACAAGCTAAGCTTTAATTTGAGCTCTTTTAGGAACACCACTATACATATACGCTGGAAGGCCAAGGTTTAAATATGGTGCCTGCTCCTAAGTGCAGCATGCACCACAGTGGCTGGGTTTCTGTTGTTTCAAATGGAAAATGGTACCGTCCCGAAAGGGTTAAGAAAAATAAAATAAAAATCATACATAATTCATATTTTATTCTATTCATTACAGAAATAAATAAACATATTAAATAAATGCTTATGAGCAGGTCTATAAAATTGATGCAGTCACAAGAAGTCCGGTGTGAACATTATAACTGATGTTTATCACACAATATTATAAAAATCTACTGCTTTGCTATGTCTAGGTGTAAATGAAAACAATCAATAATGCGTAACATTTATTAATAATAGATAAGAATAAATGAGAAAAAACAATGCTGATAACAGTAATCTAACTCTGTTGGGACTGAAACTACAAGTATTGTATAGCACTGAAGATTAGTAAACCATTTTTATGAAAGGTATTAAAGGGCAAATAATACAAAAAGGCAAAATGTCAATGATTTCTTGACTAAGTGTTTGTTTTAAAATGAAAATGCCAACATACTAAATTAGTAACTAAGAGTTTGAGCAAGCTGTGGATGAGATCATAGTGTTATTTGTGATATATTAAAGGGGTTTTCCAGCCATGAAAAACAATTTTGAAAATGTCTTTCAAATTAGTACAGTATATTATAAAAAAGTAAAGAAAGTCATACTTACCTTGTGTTCCCTCTATGGGTATGTGCATGATAAAAAAAAATCCAACAATGATGAAGATTTTAAATCGGCACATAAGAACCCATGGCTATAGAAAAATAAATGAATGGCTGGACAACTTCATTAAACAGAGCATGAAAGAAGCTAATGATGATTTGATTAGTATAAAATGATTCTATCTATCAATCTATCAAAATTAGAGCTGCATAATAAATAAATAAATTAAAAAACAGGTAAAAGTCCTCTATAAGTCTTTAGCCTGGGAGCCTTATAGAAAATGCAAAAAAATGATGCAGGACACCAAAAGTAGTGAAAAAAGAGAAGTGAAATCCCTTTATTCACCCTCACTGTGATGTTTTAGCCCAGTACAATGAGGCCTATGTCAAATCAACAATATAGGTCCTATTACATGAGCAGATACAGATAGTAAAGAAGTTCAAACTCCACCAACTCCCATTCAAAGGGCCATTAATACAGCCCGATATACAGTTGTGGCCAAAAGTTTCGAGAATGACACAAATATTAGTTTTCACAAAGTTTGCTGCTAAACTGCTTTTAGATCTTTGTTTCAGTTGTTTCTGCGATGTTGTGAAATATAATTACACGCACTTCATAGGTTTCAAAGGCTTTTATCGACAATTACATGACATTTATGCAAAGAGTCAGTATTTGCAGTGTTGGCCCTTCTTTTTCAGGACTCTGCAATTCGACTGGGCATGCTCTCAATCAACTTCTGGGACAATTCCTGACTGATAGCAACCCATTCTTTCATCACTTCTTGGAGTTTGTCAGAATTATTGGGTTTTTGTTTGTCCACTCGCCTCTTGAGGATTGACCACAAGTTCTCAATGGGATTAAGATCTGGGGAGTTTCCAGGCCATGGACCCAAAATGTCAACGTTTTGGTCCCCGAGCCACTTAGTTATCACCTTTGCTTTATGGCACGGTGCTCCATTGTGCTGGAAAATGCATTGTTCTTCACCAAACTGTTGTTGGATTGTTGGAAGAAGTTGCTGTTGGAGGGTGCTTTGATACCATTCTTTATTCATAGCTGTGTTTTTGGGCAAAATTGTGAGTGAGCCCACTCCCTTGGATGAGAAGCAACCCCACACATGAATGGTCTCAGGATGCTTTACTGTTGGCATGACACAGGACTGATGGTAGCGCTCACCTTTTCTTTTTAACAAGGCTTTTTCCTGATGCCCCAAACAATCGGAAAGAGGCTTCATCGGAGAATATGACTTTGCCCGAGTCCTCAGCAGTCCATTCACTATATTTTCTGCAGAAGATCAATCTGTCCCTGATGTTTTTTTGGAGAGAAGTGGCTTCTTTGCTGCCCTTCTTGATACCAGGCCATCTTCCAAAAGTCTTCGCCTCACTGTGCGTGCAGATGCGCTCACAACTGCCTGCTGCCATTCCTGAGCAAGCTCTGCACTGGTGGCACTCCGATCCCGCAGCTGAATCCTCTTTAGGAGACGATCCTGGCCCTTGCTGGACTTTCTTGGACGCCCTGAAGCCTTCTTAACAAGAATTGAACCTCTTTCCTTGAAGTTCTTGATGATCCTATAAATTGTTGATTGAGGTGCAATCTTAGTAGCCACAATATCCTTGTTTGTGAAGCCATTTTTATGCAACGCAATGATGGCTGCACGCATTTCTTTGCAGGTCACCATGGTTAACAATGGAAGAACAATGATTTCAAGAATCACCCTCCTTTTAACAGGTCAAGTCTGCCATTTTAACCCAATCAGCCTGACATAATGATCTCCAGCCTTGTGCTCGTCAACATTCTCACCTGAGTTAACAAGCCGATTACTGAAGTGATCTCAGCAGGTCCTTTATTGAGAGCAATGAAATGCAGTGGAAAGTTTTTTGGGGGATTAAGTCAATTTTCATGGCAAAGAAGGACTATGCAATTTATCTGATCACTCTTCATGACATTCTGGAGTATATGCAAATTGCTATTATTAAAAAATTAAGCAGGAACTTTTCCAATTTCCAATATTTATGTAATTCTCAAAACTTTTGTCCACGACTGTATAGTGCTAAGGGAAAAACAATCATTATTGCAATCTTTTATCCCCCATTTACTTTGCATATTGTTAGAGGTACAAATCTGCATAGACAGTGTGATGTGCTGCCAACAATCCAAGACTTTTGGTGCTGCAATCAGAAGACAAATTTCTCATTTCTGCCCATATTCCACCAAGTCAACTTTTCTAGCCAAATTAAATTGTTTCTGTTTTAGAAAACATATCCATATGTGCAGTCATGGTATCTAGACGTATTGTAAAGGAGTTCCTCACTTCTAACTCTCCTTCATTAGCCAGAGTGGCGAGCTACTGCAAAGTGTGTCTCTAGGACCTGGCTTAATGAGTCATTTCACTGACAGCTGATTTATTTCAAGGGGAGGCCTACAGTGCTTTATTGCTCCTGCTCCTATTTACTGTAGGTGATATAGGGTTTTGCCAAGGAAAAACACTTTACCATAAACAGGTCCCTGTTCTGCAATCAACTTATTGACAAGGGACTTTGATAAGATGTTGTAAGAGCTGAACATTCTCTGCTTGTAAAACAGGCTTTGAATGTATTTTTATATTTACAATGCCTATCAAATATGTAAATTGTTGAAGTGAGAAAAGTAACTATCCTATACATGGATCAATAAAAATAGGGCACTTTAAAAAGTAAAAGTTTCCCATTATAATTATTTATTAGTTAGACCTAATATATAAGATAAATAATACACCACAAATAATAATGACACCACATTTTGTATTTATTTTAAAGAGGGTGTGCCACTAATATAAATGTATTCTACCCAACAGATATTGCTGTTGTATTGATTTCCCCAAATACCATCATTTATCAAAACTCCTTTATTCTAGAGTTATAAGCCTACCATTACATTTTGTGGCAAATCAGTTTTGATATTCAGTTGCTGCTGATTATATCACGGATTGAAGCCTTATAATGTAGGAAGCAACATTAGTAAGAAAAGTATTCTAATTAGTGTCCCATGTCCTGCTGATGTCAGGACACATTCCAGTGCCCTAAGGCATGATGGACTGAAGAAATGACAAACCAGGAAGTTAAATTCAAGCATGGGGGGATAAGAAAAAAAACAACTGCAAATTAGTTACATTTGAAGAAAAATCCAAGGAGGCATGGGAAGTAGAGTATTTGACCAAAATAAACTTTAAAGTGAAAAGTAGTTTATGGCATAACCCCTTAAATGGTGTATATCTTATATCAGCTATAACAACAATATAAGATAAAGAGATTGAGCAATCCTACAAATGTAAATTGTGCAAATGGACATAGAAATTATTGTAGAGCACGGACACATTAGGTGAGTACTTTTCCCATTGTAATAGCATGAGTTCCATAGGTAACTAAACCAAATTGCAACATAATGCGATACCCTGCAGGCCTTTATACAGTGAATGAAATGAAAATTGCTACAAATGACAAAGCCTAAATGTCAAGCACAGAAGCTCTGACTTGGGTAAAGCTGGAGATTTGCCTTAGATAGCCTTTAAAGTTCATCCAGGATCTATAAAATGGGATGCTGACATAAAACCCATTAGTACCTACTGAAAGAGGATATGAAATGTTAGAGTTAAGAAAGATATGGGATGAAAATGGCCAATTTACTACTGCATTAAGTTATGTTATTATTTATTGAATGAAAGCACACTTTATTCATTTATGTTTATTTCATTTTAGCCAAACTTTTGCAAGATAACACTAAGACCATCTTTACTACCATTATGAAAACACACATTTTAGAAAATAAAGACATATGGCAAATGTCCTTGGAAGATGACCTATTTTTCTGTAAAACTTTACCATCTAGTGCTAATCATAGTTTCATGACATCTAGCACTTTATTCTATGAGACATTAACAGAAAGCGTATTGAGCGTATTTTTCTTTTGCAGTTACTAGAGAATAGGAAAAGGTAATATTTTATATAAATGGGTATAAGTTATATGGGGAATATTTAGGTAATATAAGATGTGTGGAACACATCAGATGTCATTATTATAGATGTTTTTGTTTTCATTATCTGTGTATGTGCTTAGCGTGGCTGGCTGGCTGGCAGATAACAGAAAACATCTATTGAAATATAGAGATATTGCCATGGGCTAGTTTCTTACTCCTGAATCCTCAATGCTCCACTTATAAGCGTTGTCAAAATGAGTGTGCTGGTTGTAAAAAAAAGATGGATAAGGCTGCATGCCATCCAATATAGCATTGTTGATTGAAAAGACATTTTTAGCTTCTAAGTCAGTGTCAAACAGAGGTTCTCTGGACACACCAGAGGAAATTTTGCTGAAGGTCCAACCTCCATCTAAACACAACATATACATGTCTGCTATAAATAACATTGTAATCTTTGCTGTTATAGTTGCTTACACAGGACTGGCTTCAAAGTCAGCTTCAAAATGTAATAAGTTTCTACTTGACCATGGGGACTCATTATTGTGTCAGAACTTGAGCCAACAGGAGTTTTTTGAATATAGGTATGTTATAAATGGGAGCTGAATACCACATTTGATTCCATTAGTTTGAAAGTTCTTAGACGGCTGGAAACTGCTCATAAATGTGGGTCCTACATACATATCAGAAGGCACATGCACAAATAACTAATGAAAAACCAGAGTATATATTTTTTGGGCTTACAAAACCAATCAATTTCATCATGAATGATTAAGATGGCTCATCAAAAAAGAGGACATTTATCAAATCTGAAATTCCTTTCAGATCTGATTCGCTCAAATCAATTGTCAGATTTGATTAGGTCCAAATACATTTAATTCAAAGTGTCCTATTTGCCATGAAAAGTTGTGCATGATACTGTGAGGTCTCCTAAGACTGCATCCAACCTCTTTTGAGCTATTTAATGCTAAGACAGTATGAGTAAAGTCAAAGTGACAACGACATATACGACTATGGGTAAATGGATTGTAGCAGATGGTAACAAACAGCCTGTTTAAAAACACCCTCCACTGTTGTTGTTGTTTTTTTTCTATTTCCATTAAAAAATGGGCCAAAAGAATCCCTTTTTGGTGACAGATATCTTCTTCTCTGCAAAATTGTGCCCAACATTTGGAACAATTTTTGTGGGACAAATCACAAAAGTTTTAGATTTGCTGAAATTAAAATTAGTGTTGAGCGAATTGATCCAAATTTCAGGAAAAATTTGATTCATCACGATGCCAAATTTCCTTGTAGTTTGTGGTAACAAATAGATTTTCCCTGAATGGTGGTAAAAAATAAAAACAATCATGCTTACCTCATCCATTTGACCGTGAAAAGCTGGCCGCCACATCTTGATTGGGGATCCTGCGTAAAATACTGTGCACGGGGACATATGAATTCTCGCTAGATCTTTCATCAAGGTGGGGACGGACAGCTCTTTACGATCAAATGTATGAGGCAAGTATGATTCTTTTATTTTTTTTATTTTTACACTTTAATGTTAATGTCAGATGTTGCGATCATCTATGAACGAGGCATCTGAGAGGTACAATGACGTGGGGCGGTGCAATCATTGCTCCCTATCATTGCACACACTACTTACAAAAAAATGCACTTCCTGACAAAGTAATTCATCCCAAAGCAATTTTATTTTATTTTTAATTCGGTGAAGCAGCCAAATAATTTGCTCATCTCTAATGATTATCTTTTGGGAAATATGTAAAGAATTTGATTAGTATAGAATAGAAGCACTAATCTCTAATAGCAACCAGTTAGAGCACATCTTTCATTTTACTTTCAGATGTTTTTCATAAATCTGCCCTGATATTTTTTTCTGGGAAATAATTGAAACAATCAATTGATTTTATGCTAATATATTTTCATCTATAAGATAACATGCCCAAAGCTTCACATGAGCTTTTATTCCACTAGACTTATATTATCAAGTGGTAAAACAGATAGTGCAAGGAGTATGTAATACAATAATAACCATTAGAAGGAAAAATGAAGAAAAATCCAACTCCAAAATAGCGGAAAATCGTAGCTTTATTAGCGGTTTTTAAAATCTAAATACAGGATAAGTTCAGTTACGCGTTTCAGACCATAGGTAATTTGGTGTCCTTCCTCATGACACATTGAACTTCCAAATGCTTGCACCATATATGCCATTTTCACACCTGCCATTTCTGATTACATGGCCAGGTGTGAAAATGGCATATATGGTGCAAGCATTTGGAAGTTCAATGTGTCATGAGGAAGCACGCCAAATTACCTATGGTCTGAAACGCGTAACTGACCTTATCCTGTATTTAGATTTTAAAAACCGCTAATAAAGCTACAATTTTTTGCTATTTTGGGTCTGGATTTTTCTTCATTTTTTCTGCTACATAATTACTGCATCCATGTGTGTCATCCGAGCTCAGCTAGTGGAAGGGAAGTTGAGAGCTGCCTTGCATTTTTCTTGTGACTAATAATAACCATTAGTGTCCATTTCATAGGAAAAGTCCTAATTTTTCTCTGAAGAAGGGATGGACTCCAGAATTGTCGCACTTTTCCCCCATGTTATTCTTTGTCTCTGGATTACTACATGGATAAAAAAGTTTTGACTTTTCCTGTAGAATGGAAAATATGGATGATTATTGCATTACATACTGCATGTTCTGTATGTAGCTGTTATACTGCTTGATAATCAAAGTTTAGTGGCATTAAAACTAAAGTTGTGTGTATTTTGTCTACAGTGGATATAAAAAGTCTACACACTCCTGTTAAAATGTTAGGTTTTTGTGCTGTAAAAAATGAGACAAAGATAAATTATTTCTGAACTTTTTCCACCTTTAATGTGACCTATAAACTGTACAACTCAATTGAAAAACAAACTGAAATCTTTTAGGTGGAGGAAAGAAAACAAAAAACAAACAAAAATAATGTGGTTGCATAAGTGTGCACACCATCTTTTAACTGGGGATGTAGCTGTTTTCAGAATTAAGGAATTACATTTAAAATCATGGTAAATAGGAGTCAGCATACACGTGCCATCATTTAAAGTGCTTTTGATTAACCCTGAATAAAGTTCAGCTGCTCTAGTTGGTCTTTCCTGAAATTTTCTTAGTCGCTTCCCACAGCAAAAGCCATGGTCCACTGAGAGCTTCCAAAGCATCAGAGGGATCTCATTATTAAAAGGTATCAGTCAGGAGAAGCGTACAAAAGAATTTCCAAGGCATTAGGCTACTTTTACACTGGTGTTAGATGCGGATACGTCTTGTATCTGCAAAGACTGATATGCACCGATAATGTAAATGCTTATATCCGTTCATAATGGATCCATTTGCATTATTCATAAAAAAAAAGTCTAAGTCAAAACAGATCCGTCTTGACTGACATTAAAAGTCAATGGGGGACGGATCCATTTTCAATTGCACCATATTGTGTCAGTAAAAAACGGATCCATCCCCATTGACTTACATTGCAAGTCAGGACGGATCCATTTGGCTTTTGATCGTCAGACGGACACCAAAACCCTGCAAGCTGTGTTTTAGTGACCGCCTCAAAAACGCAACGGAGACCAAACGCAGCCAAATTGATGCATTCTGAACAGATCCTTATTCAGAATGCATTGGGGCTGAACTGATCCGTTTTGGGACGCTTGTGAGTGCCCTGAAACGGATCTCACAAGCTGACCCAGAAACGACAGTGTGAAAGTAGCCTTAGATATACCATGGAACACAGTGAAGTAGAGAAAATATGGCACAACAGCGACATTACCAAGAACTGGACGTCCCTCCAAAATTGATTAAATTACAAGAAGAAAACTGGTCTGGGAGGCTGCCATGAAGCCTACAGCAACATTAAAGGAGCTGCAGGAATATCTGGCAAGTACTGGCCGTGTGTGTGGTACATGTGACAACAATCTCCCGTATTCTTCATATGTCTGGGCTATGGGGTAGAGTGGCAAGATGAAAGCCTTTTCTTACGAAGAAAAACATCCAAGCAGGCTACATTTAGCAAAAACACATCTGAAGTCTCCCAAAAGCATGTGGGAAAAGGTGTTATGATCTGATGAAACCAAGGTTGAACTTTTTGGCCATAATTTCAAAAGATATGTTTGGTGCAAAAACAACACTATAAGCAGATCACTAAAAGAACACCATACGTACAGTGAAGCACGGTGATAGCAGCATCATGCTTTGGGACTGTTTTTCTTCAGTTGGAACTGGGGCCTTAGTTAAGCTAGAGGGAATTATGAACAGTTCCAAATACCAGTCAATATTGACACAAAACCTTCAGGCTTCTGCTAGAAAGCTGAACATGAAGAGGAACTTCATCTTTCAGCATGACAATGACCCAAAGCATACATCCAAATCAACAAAGGAATAGCTTCACCAGAAAAAGATTAAAGTTTTGGAATAGCCCAGCCAGAGCCCAGACCTAAATGTGATTGAAAATTTGTGATCTGAAGAGGGCTGTGCACAGGAGATGCCCTCGCAATCTGACAGATTTGGAGTGTTTTTGCAAAGAAGAGTTGGCAAATCTTTCCAAGTCAAAATGTGCCATTCTGATAGACTCATACCCAAAAAGGCTGAGTGCTGTAATAAAATCAAAAGGTGCTTCAACAAAGTATTAGTTTAAGGCTGTGCACACTTATGCAACCATCATTTTTTACTTTTATATTTTTCTTCCCTCTACCTAAAAGATTTCAGTTTGTTTTTCAATTGAGTTGTACAGTTTATAGGTCACATTAAAGGTGGAAGAAGTTATTTTTACATCACAGAAACCTGACATTTTAACAGGGGTGTGCTGACGTTTTATATCCACTGTACATACATATACTACTGCAGAGAGAAAAGGGTATCTTAGACATGCACAGTCAAGATATCCAAGGGAACAATCCTATGATCACCTTTGTATTTTCAGCTGCTATATGCCAATTACCATACATGTCAAAGATTATGGAACATACAAACAGTTCTAAAATGCATTTGTAGAGTTTTTTCCTCTCTCTCAGATGGGGCTGTGGTAGATGTGACTGCTGATGTATAACAAAGTATCACTATCTCAAAATCATTATAATTTGCAGTCAATTTTATTCAATTCATGTTCGTTCTAATACATGTATGTTAAGAGAGAATGCAAAATGCAGGTATCGAAGACTATTTAGGCTTCAAGGTGGCATGAAATTGTTTTTTTAGCATCTGAACAAGCACAGCAGAGGATTTATAGTAATCTTATTCATTTCTTCTTCATTTTCTCCTGTGCTCGAGTCACAATTTGAATTACCATGTATATTCTGCAGAGTACAAATTTAACAATCATTAGATGTAGGAATTTTTGTACTTGCCTATAAAGACAGGCACACAAATACACCATTTAGTAGGGCATACCTAAAATTATTTTCTCCAGTAGGAAAATTGTCCCAGATCATTCCTGTTACTGTAGCCAGCTGTTGGCAATTCCCTAATTGATTATTTTGCTTGTAACAATCAGTACTTTGTCAGTAAAGGGTCATTTTCCATTGATAATTTTAATCTGTTTTCAGGGGAAAAAAGCCTAATCTACAATCCAAAAATGCTTACAAATTGCAATGTATAGGAATTCAACCAATACATCTTGAATCTATAGCAAAGTGTGACATAATGATGTTTCATTAATAGGTAATAAAAAGCATTTGAACTCTGACATATGCATGCATACAGATATATACATATGGTATAAAGTACTTGGCTCACTGGCTCAAGGCTAATAAACACATTAGGCTATGTTCACATCTTTGGCACAAACCCCAGTAGTCTTTTTTAGCAGAAGAACAGACTGTGAGAGGTCACTGTATCCGGCATATCTAGAAACCACTTCACAACAGCCGGCATTGCTTGATCCATAGTGACTATAATGGATCTAATAGGAATTGGACGGCATAAATGCATGATTAGATAACTATATTCAACCGAAAACCGGTATTTATGCCAGAAAGCCACCAGATCTCTGTCAGATCCCATTATAGCCAATGGGGTTCAGCAGTGTGGTCTCCTACTATGCTGGATACGGTAAACTTTGGTAGCCTGTTCTGCCAGAGTTGGTACCTACCCTTAGTGTAGCAGTGTCTGGCTATGCTGGATAATAGGGATTAGTGAAGTGAGCTTCAAATCCTATATCCGGAGTTGCTTCACTCAAAACTTCATTTTAATGTTGTATGGAGATCTGTTTCCGTACAGAATTAAAATGTATGGGCTCCAGCAAGGCAAATTTGTGGGACTACAGTGAATAACTTCCGGATTTGATTTTTCTACAAAAAAAATAATTAAAATTTGGTTCCAAAATTCGGGTTTGGTATCGAGGTACCGGTCGATACCAAAGCCAACTTCGGACACCTGTGTTAAAATGTTGTTCAAGTTTAAAAATCAAATGCAGAAGCTATCCACCAAAGACTCATGAGATTCTGGTGATAACTCATTTCTCCTTTCAGGAGCCCATACATTTTAATCCTGTATGGAGACAAATCTCCATACAACATTAAAACAAAGATCCAAAGCTCGCTTTCCTCATCCCTACTGGATACAGTAACTCTGGTAGTCTATTCCTCTGCTGGAGTTTTATGGACCTACCTAGCCAGACATGTGAAGCTAACCTGAGTATATTTACTATATTATCTTATGTACAAAAGGCCAGGAATGTATGACACTTTAAAGTGCAACTGTGGTTTTGAGCAATAAATCACTTACAAATTAGCAGCAGTTTCTTAGTCTCTGTGACTGTCTCCAGCAGACCATCCTTGCTCCTTCTCCTCCTTTAGACTTCTATGTAATTTGATCTGTCAGTGAGGAGGCAAACCATTTTTAGTGAAGACAGAACCATTTGAGTGAATTGAGAGTAAAGCTGGATTTACACTGCCGGATTGTCAGGCAAATAATTATCGGGAACAAATGTTCGTATGAACTCTCGTCCCGATAATCTGTCTGTGGAAAGATGCCATAAATCAACCCAATGAACAAACAAAACACTCATCATTGCATAAAACAATCTTTTATGCAGAACCTTAATCATTATTACAGATCAGCAGATGCCAGAAAAAAATTACTCTGTATGAGTGGAGATGATTACTGTATGTCATTGCACCTATTCCCCTCTACTGAGGAGCAAGAAATTATCAGGAAATAATGCTTCCTTTCCTATAAACGCCTGCTATAATGAGCTGTGTAAATATAGCATTGGTAAAGAGAAGAGGGGAACAGGAGATGAGTCTTATGAGGTCAAGTAAGGCAGTTTCTTTAATAAGATATAATGCAAAGTTTCTTATATTCACCTATACTACTCATTTATGGGGGTAAATGGATACTACTAATACTAGTACTACTACTAATAATAATAATACTAATAATAATAATAAAAATAATAATAATTAAATAAAGATTTTCAAATAGACAAATGTGACATTTGTTATTCCACAGTGAGGAACAGAAGTATTTGAACACCCTGCGATTTTCCAAGTTCCCCCTCTTAGAAATCATGGAGGGGTCTGAAATTCAGATTGTAGGTGCATTCCCACTCTGAGAGACAGAATAAAAAATAAAATAGGAAATCACATTGTATGATGTTTAAAGAATGTATTTGTCTTGCACTGTTGAACATAAGTATTTGAACACTTGAGAAACAGCAAAAATTCTGGCTCTCGAAGACCTGTTACTGTGCCTTTAAAAAGTCCACCTCTACTCCACTCACTAATCTAACTTAGTAGCACCTGTCTGAGCTCTTTAAAGACACCTGTCCACCCCACAGTCAGTCAGACGCCAACTACTACCATGGGCAAGACCAAAGAGCTGTCAAAATACACCAGAGGCAAAATTGTTGACCTCCACAAGGCTGGAAAGGGCTAAGGAGCAATTGCCAAGCAGCTTGGTGAAAATAGATCAACTGTTGGAGCAATTGTTAGAAAATGGAAGAGGCTATAGACGACTGTCAGTCTCCCTTGGACTGGGGCTCCATCCAAGATCTCACCTCGTGGGGTATCACTGATGATAAGAAAAGTGAGGAATCAGTCCAGAACTACAAGGGAGGAGCTGGTCAATGACATAAAGAGAGCTGGGACCACAGTTTCAAAGATCACTATCAGTAAAACACTACGCCGTCATGGTTTCAAATCATGCATTGCACTGAAGGTTCCCCTGCTCAATTCATCACATGTCCAGGTCCATCTGAAGTTTGCCAATGACCATCTGGATAATCCAGAGGAGGCATGTGAGAAAGTCATGTGGTCATATGAGACCAAAGTAAAACTTTTTGGTCTAAACTTCACTTGTAGTGTTTAGAGAAAAGAAGGATGAGTCGCATCCCAAGAACACCATCCCTACTGTGAAGCATGGGGGTGGTAACATCATGCTTTGAGAGTGATTTTCTGTGAAGGGGACAGGGCGACTGCACTGTATTAAGGAGAGGATGAATGGGGCCATTTTTTGTGAGATTTTGAGCAACAACCCTCAGTCAGAGAATTGAAGATGGGTCATGGCTGGGTCTTCCAGCATGATACAACCCGAAGCACACAGCCAGGATAACCAAGGAGTGGCTCCGTAAGAAGCCTGACAAGGTTCTGGAGTGGCCTAGCCAGTCTCCAGACCAAAATCCAATAGAACATCTTTGGAGGGAGCTGAAACTCTGTGTTACTCAGCGACAGCCCCCAAACCTGACAGATCTAGAGGAGATCTGCATGGAGGAATGGGCCAAAATCCCTGTTGCAGTGTGTGCAAACATAGTCAAGAACTACAGGAAACGTTTGACCTCTGTAATTGCAAACAAAAGCTTCTGTACCAAAAATATTAACACTGATTTTCTCAGGTGTTCAAATACTTATGTTCAGCAGTGCAAGACAAATAAATTCTTTAAAAATCATGCAATGTGATTTCCTGCATTTTTTTAATTTCTCTTTTTATTCTGTCTCTCAGAGTGGGAATGCACCTACAAATGTGAATTTCAGACCCCTCCATGATTTCTAAGTGGGACAACTTGCAAAATTGCAGGGTGCTTAAATACTTCTGTTCCTCACTGTAGAGGATTATTTTTAATGACGAAAGGAAAGGTGGAAAAGGCCTCAGGAAGAACGAGGACTCAGGAATCAAAAAGAGAAACAATTAGTTATAATTAATTTGAATCAGATTTTCGGACTGCCAGACCAAATGTAAATGTCTTAGAACCCTGAGAAGGTATAGAAGGCTATAGTAAAGTTTTCATTCACTAATAATTGCAAGATCAAGGACAAACCCAGCACAATGGAATTGTATCTTGAATAAGTTAATAAAAATTAAAAAAGCCATTTTGGTTGGATTTTACTCGCAAGTTGCATGAAATAAATCATGTGCATATGTTTTCCAGATACCTGGCTATATTTTTGCTACAAAGGTCATATCAAGGTCATTTAGTAGAGGAAGAAGACATGAAAAATGTATGTTATGGCTTGCAACAAGTTCAATTTTACTGACTTGTAGATGATTTCCAAAAGCTTTTCACTGGCTTTTTAGAAACTGTTACCAGGTCCTATAGACCAATGTGTCAAGCTAAGCTTTCTAGTTTTGCAATGTGTATTACTCTATTATTTACTCAAATAGATCTGCTAAGCAAAATTTCACACTTGTGTATTTAGTCCGTGAAATATGTACGCTCCACAGGTGACAGAGGTAATTCCCTGAGTATTCCCTGAGTATAATTCAGTGAAGCCAAGATCGGACCGGAGCATATAGCATATGTTCTCTTTTATTACTAACATATTTTATCATAACCCCTCACAGCATTCAATGTGTGGTAAAGAAAAATAAAAAGTATATGACAGACTTGAAGGAGATGTATGTTAATGTGTTATAAATATATGGAGTAGAGAAAAAAAAAGACTTGGCTGGTAGCTATTATTAAAATATAGAACAATTGCTAAATATGATTTGTAGACGCTATATGGGTACATCTAAAACATAAAAAACAGACATATAAAAGTAATCCAAGGATCAAATGGGATAGAATGGTTTAAAGTAGAACAAAGTATGCACTATGTAACATGGAGTTTGAAATTTCTGTGAAGTCTGGGATCTATATTTGTACATCACCTCCAGGTTAAGGGTCTTTACTTAAAAGACTCATATTACAGTGCTGAAAATGATTGCTCTATGAAACATAATTATTCATTTTCATCCCTAATTCTTACTTTTGCACAAAATGAACTATTAAAATCACTATATGATTTCTGAACTTGTAGCTTCTGTCATTATGTTTTTTTTTTTTTTCTCACATGAACTCTTTTACTGATCTTTAATTTTTGTTATGTATATAACAGGTTACTATTACTAAAAAACTGTGTCTATTAATGTAACTCATTCAGGCCTATTCAGGTAAATGGAATTAGCTGTAATACCAGGTCCGTATGAATGAGCCACTGTGCTTGTGTAAACAATAATTGGGGGCGTTACTCATAGAAGGGCTGTAGCCCCTTCATTGTGCTGAATGTCAGACCCTACAGTACCTAAGGAAAGTCACAATTTAAAGGGGTTGTCCCACTTGAGACTATCTTTTAAATGCTCCCCCAAACCAACAAGACTTCTAGAGGGACACATATTTAGCTGATCCTAGATGCTTGGGTCGACTTAACTGCTCTTCAATCTCACATGCAAATTTCTGGCATGAATGAGGATCATATGCACCAATACAGCCAATAATTGGCTGCAGCAGTGATATGTACCCCACACAAGACAGTTGGTAACTCTGTGTCTCTTCAGCGCTTCTGTTTTAATAAAAAGATTAAAACAACAACATTGTAGACACCTTCTGACTCTTAAATAAAAGGACCTTTGTTCCATATACTCGCAAAATTTAAATTAAAAAGTCCTTGTTGCAAGACATTATGTTGACATTATGAGTCAGATTATACTCAGTAAACTACAAGCATATCTAATAAAATAATTTTTGGCCTTTCCCTTTGTGTGACTATACTCATTACTGCTACATATCTGTTTCATGAGAGTTAAAGGGGTTGTCTGGCAACATGTGATCAATACGGCCAATCGCTACCCTAAGTGGTGCGCTGAAATGGCCAGTAATTGGCTACAGTGATCACGTTTTGTCGATCTGTTGTCTGTTTTCCTTTGAACTTTAAGTCATTATTTACCATGCCAGTCTTCAAGTTATTTCTTACAAATTGTCTTAATGTTCATAGGTGATTAATTTAAAAAAATCAATACATTTTCTCAGTGACTTTTAGACGCGTCATGTTGGGGTTCCCCGAGGATAGGTTTGGAAAGCCCTTCTCTACGTGATGATTTACATTTTCTTAATAAAAAGAATATACAAAGTATGAAAGTTTTCTCTGATAATCTAAAATTCCCTTTAAGTTTGCTGTATATTTGTGTTCCTCATTTAGTTTTAGCTAAAGAAAGCATTAAACAAATGCAATTCCATTTATGTGACAGTGAAAAATGTCCTTACAGTCCAGCAGTGAGCTTTGGAAATATGTGCAGCAGAGCTTTACAGTGCTTTACAGTGTTTAAAATGTAATCTGCACAATTGAGTTTACTCACAATAAGTGGAAGCCGTGAACTGCAATGTATCACGCTGCTCCTGTTCTGTTTTGAAATTATGATGTAATGTGATCTATTTCCATGTTTGAGTGATGGCATAGCAGGATAATTACTTTTTTGTTGCAAGGAATTTTATTTGCTCACGCTATTAGACAAAATGAGGCTGCCAGAAAAAAAATAGAAGACCTATAGCCACTGCACTAAATCATAAAAACCCACATCTAGTCTCAATTCTTAAACAGAGAACAAATTGCTTTTATGCTTAGACATGTACTGTAAGTTTTCTCACAGTAATAATGAAAGATTTGACTAATGCATTTCAATACACATGAACTTTCCTTCAAATCTCTCCTGTCATTTATTGTGAGGGTAAACAAGTGACAATAAGTACTACAGTGGAACTAGGACTGCCCTATGATTAGTTTTACCATATTATTTTTTATTTCATTTCTTTACATTTAATACAACAGTTTTAGGACTATATCATATGTAATATATCAATATATTATAACTGTATCACAATATAATAATGCCAGACATGCAATGCTACTGTCTGGTATTCTTTAACCACTTCAGCCCCGCTAGGTGAAACCCCCTTCATGACCAGGCCACTTTTTACACTTCGGCACTACACTCCTTTCACCGTTTATCGCTCGGTCATGCAACTTACCACCCAAATGAATTTTACCTCCTTTTCTTCTCACTAATAGAGCTTTCATTTGGTGGTATTTTATTGCTGCTGACATTTTTACTTTTTTTGTTATTAATCAAAATGTAACGATTTTTTTGCAAAAAAATGACATTTTTCACTTTCAGCTGTGAAATTTTGCAAAAAAAACAACATCCATATATAAATTTTTCGCTAAATTTATACTTCTACATGTCTTTGATAAAAAAAAATGTTTGGGCAAAAAAATAAAATGGTTTGGGTAAAAGTTATAGCATTTACAAACTATGGTACAAAAATGTGAATTTCCGCTTTTTGAAACGGCTCTGATTTTCTGAGCACCTGTCATGTTTCCTGAGGTTCTACAATGCCCAGACAGTAGAAAACCCCCACAAATGACCCCATTTCGGAAAGTAGACACCCTAAGGTATTCGCTGATGGGCATAGTGAGTTCATAGAACTTTTTATTTTTTGTCACAAGTTAGCGGAAAATGATGATGATTTATTTTATTTTATTTTTTCTTACAAAGTCTCATATTGCACTAACTTGCGACAAAAAATAAAAAATTCTAGGAACTCACCATGCCCCTCACAGAATACCTTGGGGTGTCTTCTTTCCAAAATGGGGTCACTTGTGGGGTAGTTATACTGCCCTGGCAATTTAGGGGCCCAAATGTGTGAGAAGAACTTTGCAATCAAAATGTGTAAGAAATGACCGGTGAAATCCGAAAGGTGCACTTTGGAATATGCGCCCCTTTGCCCACCTTGGCAGCAAAAAAGTGTCACACATGTGGTATAGCCGTACTCAGGAGAAGTTGGGGAATGTGTTTTGGGGTGTCATTTTACATATACCCATGCTGGGTGAGAGAAATATCTTGGCAAAAGACAACTTTTCCCATTTTTTTATACAAAGTTGGCATTTGACCAAGATATTTTTCTCACCCAGCATGGGTATATGTAAAATGACACCCCAAAACACATTCCCCAACTTCTCCTGAGTACGGCGATACCACATGTGTGACACTTTTTTGATGCCAAGGTGGGCAAAGGGGCGCATATTCCAAAGTGCACCTTTCGGATTTCACCGGTCATTTTTTACAGATTTTGATTGCAAAGTACTTCTCACACATATGGGCCCCTAAATTGCCAGGGCAGTATAACTACGCCACAAGTGACCCCATTTTGGAAAGAAGACACCCCAAGGTATTCCGTGAGGGGCACTGCGAGTTCCTAGAATCTTTTATTTTTTGTCACAAGTTAGCGGAAAATGATGATTTTTTTTTTTCTCTTTTTTCCTTACAAAGTCTCATATTCCACTAACTTGCGACAAAAAATAAAAAATTCTAGGAACTCGCCATGCCCCTCACAGAATACCTTGGGGTGTCTTCTTTCCAAAATGGGGTCACTTGTGGCGTAGTTATACTGCCCTGGCAATTTAGGGGCCCATATGTGTGAGAAGTACTTTGCAATCAAAATCTGTAAAAAATGATCGGTGAAATCCGAAAGGTGCACTTTGGAATATGCGCCCCTTTGCCCACCTTGGCATCAAAAAAGTGTCACACATCTGGTATCGCCGTACTCAGGAGAAGTTGGGGAATGTGTTTTGGGGTGTCATTTTACATATACCCATGCTGGGTGAGAGAAATATCTTGGCAAACGACAACTTTTCCCATTTTTTTATACAAAGTTGGCATTTGACCAAGATATTTTTCTCACCCAGCATGGGTATATGTAAAATGACACCCCAAAACACATTCCCCAACTTCTCCTGAGTACGGCGATACCAGATGTGTCACACTTTTTTGCTGCCAAGGTGGGCAAAGGGGCACATATTCCAAAGTGCACCTTTCAGATTTTGCAGGCCATTTTTTACACATTTTGATTGCAAAGTACTTCTCACACATATGGGCCCCTAAATTGCCAGGGCAGTATAACTACGCCACAAGTGACCCCATTTTGGAAAGAAGACACCCCAAGGTATTCCGTGAGGGGCACTGCGAGTTCCTAGAATTTTTTTTTTTTGTCACAAGTTAGCGGAAAATGATGATGTTTTTTTTTTTTTTTTTTTCTTACAAAGTCTCATATTCCACTAACTTGCGACAAAAAATAAAAAATTCTAGGAACTCACCATGCCCCTCACAGAATACCTTGGGGTGTCTTCTTTCCAAAATGGGGTCACTTGTGGGGTAGTTATACTGCCCTGGCAATTTAGGGGCCCATATGTGTGAGAAGTACTTTGCAATCAAAATGTGTAAAAAATGGCCTGCAAAATCCGAAAGGTGCACTTTGGAATATGTGCCCCTTTGCCCACCTTGGCATCAAAAAAGTGTCATACATCTGGTATCGCCGTACTCAGGAGAAGTTGGGGAATGTGTTTTGGGGTGCCATTTTACATATACCCATGCTGGGTGAGAGAAATATGTTGGCAAAAGACAACTTTTCCCATTTTTTTATACAAAGTTGGCATTTGACCAAGATATTTATCTCACCCAGTATGGGTATATGTAAAATGACACCCCAAAACACATTCCCCAACTTCTTCTGAGTACGGCGATACCAGATGTGTCACACTTTTTTGCAGCCTAGATGCGCAAAGGTGCCCAAATTCCTTTTAGGAGGGCATTTTTAGACATTTGGATCCCAGACTTCTTCTCACGCTTTAGGGCCCCTAAAAAGCCAGGGCAGTATAAATACCCCACATGTGACCCCACTTTGGAAAGAAGACACCCCAAGGTATCCAATGAGGGGCCTGGCAAGTTCATAGAAATTTTTTTTTTTCGCATAATTTAGCGGAAATTGATTTATTTATTTTTTCTCACAAAGTCTCACTTTCCGCTAACTTAGGACAAAAATTTCAATCTTTCATGGACTCAATATGCCCCTCAGCAAATACCTTGGGGTGTCTTCTTTCCAAAATGGGGTCAGTTGTGGGGTGTTTGTACTGCCCTGGCATTTGAGGGTCTCCGCAATCATTACATGTATGGCCAGCATTAGGAGTTTCTGCTATCCTCCTTATATTGAGCATACAGGTAATGAGATTTTTTTTTCCGTTCAGCCTCTGGGCTGAAAGAAAAAAATGAACGGCACAGATTTCTTCATTCGCATCGATCAATGTGGATGAAAAAATCTCTGCCAAAAAAAAAAATGGAGGGGAAAGGCGTCTGCCAGGACATAGGAGCTCCGCCCTACATCCATACCCACTTAGCTCGTATGTCCTGGCAAACTAGATTTCTCCATTCGCATCAATCGATGTGGATGAATAAGTCATTGCCGGGATTTTTTTTTATATATATATATATATATACAAAGTGCTTGCCAAAGCATAGGAACGCCGCCTCCTCCTCAGCTCGTATGCCTCGGCAAACGTATCTGTCACTGCAGAGGAGAAAATCCCGTCTTGCAGCGCCGCATACACCGACTTGCGTGTAATCTGACAGCAGCGCAATGCTTCTGTCAGAATGCACATCGGTGCTGCAGCTAGTAGATCGGTTGGTCCACCTGGAAGGTAAAAAGACAAAAAAAAAAAAGAAAAAACCAGGCCACAACGCAATAATTTTATTAACTTTGGAACAGAACATGTAACTTTAACTTTTGGAACTAAACATTAACCTGTTTGCTTACCTGTTTTTTTTTTTTTTTTTTTTTTTACCTTTATAGAACAAACCTCTCCTTCCCCATGGGTCAATGTGCAAAGCGCAAATCGCCCAAAGATGTGGCGAAGTGCGTTATGCACTTTGTCCCATGTGAAAGGAGACGTTTGCAGCAGCTGTGAGTGAATGGGCCCTAATAGCCCTGTGTGCCTATCCTGGTGAGATGATCCCTATGCTAATAGTGTACCTGTGAGTGGTACTTCCGGAAACACTCTCCAAAGCATAGGGCAGGGTGGTCCGGACAGTTAGGACAGAAATAGCTGGTGTCACGCCTTATTCCACTCCTGCTACAGACACGACATTTTTTTCGGGGTGGCGGTCGGTTTGAGGTACCAGCAACGACACTGGGGAAGTGTCGCTCGTGTAGACGGCTAACTACACTGGTGGATGGGGCCACGGAACCTCCTGGATACAGGAGGTTCGCGATGATCTCTTCCTGAAATTTGAGGAAGGATCCAGTTCTCCCAGCCTTACTGTAGAGAACAAAACTATTGTACAGAGCCAATTGAATTAAATATACAGACACCTTCTTATACCAGCGTCTGGTGCGTCGGGAAAGTAAATACGGAGCCAACATCTGGTCATTGAAGTCGACCCCTCCCATGTGGAGGTTATAGTCGTGGACTGAGAGGGGCTTTTCAATGACACGGGTTGCTCGCTCAATTTGGATTGTCGTGTCTGCGTGAATGGAGGAGAGCATGTAAACGTCACGCTTGTCTCTCCATTTCACCGCGAGCAGTTCTTCGTTACACAGTGCGGCCCTCTGCCCCCTTGCAAGACGGGTGCTAACGAGCCGTTGGGGGAAGCCCGCGCGACTAGTTCGCGCGGTACCACAGGCGCCAATCCGTTCTAGAAATAAATGCCTAAAGAGGGCCACACTTGTGTAAAAATTGTCCACATAAAGATGGTACCCCTTGCCGAATAAGGGTGACACCAAGTCCCAAACTGTCTTCCCACTGCTCCCCAGGTAGTCAGGGCAACCGACCGGCTCCAGGGTCTGATCTTTTCCCTCATAGACCCGAAATTTGTGGGTATAGCCTGTGGCCCTTTCACAGAGCTTATACAATTTGACCCCATACCGGGCGCGCTTGCTTGGGATGTATTGTTTGAAGCCAAGGCGCCCGGTAAAATGTATTAGGGACTCGTCTATGCAGATGTTTTGCTCTGGGGTATAAATATCTGCAAATTTCAGGTTGAAATGGTCTATGAGGGGCCGAATTTTGTGGAGCCGGTCAAAAGCAGGGTGGCCTCTGGGACGGGAGGTGCTGTTATCACTAAAGTGCAGGAAACGCAGGATGGTCTCAAATCGTGTCCTGGACATAGCAGCAGAGAACATGGGCATGTGATGAATTGGGTTCGTGGACCAATATGACCGCAATTCATGCTTTTTTGTCAGGCCCATGTTGAGGAGGAGGCCCAGAAAAGTTTTAATTTCGGAAACTTGGACTGGTTTCCACCGGAAAGACTGGGCATAAGAGCTTCCCGGGTTAGCGGTTATAAATTGTGTGGCATATCTGTTTGTTTCGGCCACAACTAAGTCTAAAAGCTCCGCAGTCAAGAACAGCTCAAAAAATCCCAGGGCCGAACCGATCTGAGCTGTCTCAACCCGAACTCCAGACTGGGCAGTGAAAGGGAAAACTACGGGTGCGGCGGAAGTTGGGGACTGCCAATCAGGGTTTGCCAGCACCTCTGGGATTCTAGGGGCTCTACGGGCACGTCTTTGCGGTAGCTGCGACGGGGTCACTACTGCACGTGCCACCATACCAGCTTCAACTGCCCTTCTGGTGCTCGCTACTTCACCAGGTTGTACGGCAGTGCTGGTACTAGGTCCAGGAAGGGCTGGGCTGCTGGTGTATGCCTCACCACGTAATCCGACAGCACCAGCCCCACTCTGCTGCTCTTGAAGCGGATCCTGCGCAACCTGCGGTCTAGCGACACGGGGCCGGGTACGCCTGCTGCTATCAGGGACCTCAACCTCCTCGTCCGAACTTTGGGTCAGAGAGCCACTGCTTTCTACAGGTTCGTATTCTGACCCGCTGGATTCATCAGATGAGGGTTCCCACTCCTCATCCGACTGGGTCAGAAGCCTGTAGGCCTCTTCAGAAGAATACCCCCTGTTAGACATGTGGGCAACTAAATTTCGGGGTATTCCCTGAGACTACCCAAGAAAAAAAAAGCAAGCCTGTCTTACAAAGGGGAGCCTAGCGAAGTACCGGAGGCCGCTGCGGTTGATAAAAAATATCAAAACTGATTTTTTTATCGCCGCAGTGCGTGTAAAGTGAATGTGCAGTGATGAAAAAAAAAATTTTTGTCACTGCGGTGGGGCGGGCGTGGGCAAACGCACGTGTGGGCGACCGATCAGGCCTGATCGGGCAAACACTGCGTTTTGGGTGGAGGGCGAACTAAAGTGACACTAGTACTATTATAGATCTGACCGTGATCAGTTTTGATCACTTTCAGATACTATAAAAGTACAAATGCTGATTAGCGATACGCTAATCAGCGAATAACGGACTGCGGTGCGGTGGGCTGGGCGCTAACTGATCGCTAACTACCTAACCAAGGGACCTAAACTATACCTAAAACCTAACGGTCAATACCAGTGAAAAAAAAAAAAGTGACAGTTTGCACTGATCACTTTTTTTCCTTTTCACTAGTGATTGACAGGGGCAAGAAGGGGTGATCAAAGGGTTAATTGGGTGCTGGGAGGTGATCTGGGGGCTAAGTGTAGTGTAGTGGGTACTCACAGTAATGATGTGCTCCTCTGCTCCTCTCCTGGAACCAACCGACCAAAAGAAGGAGCAGAGGAGCACAGCAGCCATATAACCCCATCATATTTACTAATATGATGGGTTATCTGGCTGCTGATTCGTTTCTTTGAAAATCGTCAACCTGCCAGCCAATGATCGTGGCCGACAGGTTGATGACGAAGTTCTTCTTTGAATTTTGCCGGCTCGCGATGCGCATGCGCGGGCCGGCATACCCGGTAATCTCGCGTCTCGCAAGAGGACGCACCGGCGCTTCCACCCAGAACAGCACGACCGCCGCGAAGACGCAATCCTGCGTACGGCGGTCGTGAGGAGGTTAAAGGGTTGTCCCATCTCACCATTTCACAATTCACTGAAAAAAAATGCACCAAAATGATATGCAACTGACAATACTAGCTAATTCCTCAGGCCGATGTTCAAAGCTGAACTTATCGGAGCCCCTCACGCACCACTTATTCAGTTTTCACCTCACCATTTCCAAGGCAAAATAGGTCAAATCCCGAGGTTGGCCAGGCTCAGTGGAGCAGTCGAATGGGTAGGCACTACTCTGTTTCTGAAGCTCTCATTGTAGTAAATGGGATCCACTCAAGCAGTTTAGCAGAACAAGCTATGCTGCATCCATAACTCCTGGGAAAGGAATGATGGAACAACCCCTTTAAAGCGGCATCCTAAAATGTGCACTAACTACTATGCATGATATAAATTATGAGGAACAACTCTTGCAATATCTTCCCTCACCACTATTATCCACTCTAAGAGGAAATAGGACTAGTGAGAAAATCATAACTTTTTTTCTTTTTCTTTTACTTCTTAGACCATGACTGGTCCTCACAAATCCCTTTAAAGAGGACCTGTCACCAAAAAATGCAATTCAATCTGAAAACAGCATGTTATAGAGCAGGCGGAGCTAAGCAGGTTGATATATCTTTTTGTGGGAAAAGATTTGGTATTACTTGTATTTTTAAAATTTACATCTACAGCCCTGTAAAGTACTATCGGTACAGGGAGGAGGAGTTTTCAGTGACTGACAGTAATCTTTCTATGCACACTTATATACTCAATGCTATTAATCACTGACAATATCTCCTCCCTGAACCGATAGATGTTCACAGAAGGTAGAAAAAGCAGTAATATAAATGTATAAATTAAAGGTTTTACTGAATCTTTTCCAACAAAATATATCAATCTGCTCAGCTCCTCCTGCTCTATAACATGGGACTGTCACATTGCTCTGCATTATTTGCTGAGAGATCCTCTTTAAGGCTCCTTTCACACTAGCGTTCGTCGGTCCGCTCGTGAGCTCCGTTTGAAGGGGCTCACGAGCGGACCCGAACGCAGCCGTCCAGCCCTGATGCAGTCTGAATGGAGCGGATCCGCTCAGACTGCATCAGTCTGGCGGCGTTCAGCCTCCGCTCCGCTCGCCTCCGCACGGACAGGCGGACAGCTGAACGCTGCTTGCAGCGTTCGGGTGTCCGCCTGGCCGTGCGGAGGCGTGCGGATCCGTTCAGACTTACAATGTAAGTCAATGGGGACGGATCCGTTTGAAGATGCCACAATATGGCTCAATCTTCAAGCGGATCCGTCCCCCATTGACTTTACATTGAAAGTCTGGACGGATCCGTCCGAGGCTATTTTCACACTTAGCTTTTTTTTGCTATTTTAATGCAGACGGATCCGTTCTGAACGGAGCCTCTGTCTGCATTAATATGATCGGATCCGTTCAGAACGGATCCGATCGAACGCTAGTGTGAAAGTAGCCTAAGTATTACAAATTAATGATTTAAATCAGCTGTATATGTACCTTACTAATTGGGTCTCCCAGATAATGGCCCACTGATTTTATCAAGCTCACACTCTAGATTCTATAAACAAGTGGCCATGCATGAGGTTGCATTGTATTACATCCTAATAGAACAGATAAATAGAGGATATCTATAAATTTTTATTAATATTTACTGTATCTATCTATCATAGTCCACTCATCAACCCACGTATCCATTCAAATGCCAAAAGCAAACATGTAACATAGTAACATAGTATATAAGGCCGGAAAAAGACATTTGTTCATCCAGTTCAGCCTGTTATCCTACAAGTTGAACCAGAGGAAGGCAAAACTAAAAAATCTTTGTATCACTTTTACTACAGTATTCTGACCAATAAGTAAAGCTTTGTTGATCTTCTTGTAGTCTTCACCTTTCTTGTGTAAAGAAATGATTTTCTCTCGCAGGTCTTGTGACATATCTTTTCCATGTGGTGCCATTGCCGACAACATGAAATGGGAAGGGGTTCTCTTTGTTAAGTAATGCCCTTTTATAGTCAACTGTTTGCTTGACACCAGTTAAATGAAGAATTAGACTCACCTGGGGTTGAATTTGTGTTAATTAGAATTTTATAGTCTAAACTTTAGCTTTGGTCCTAACACTTTCATTGGGGTGTACCCATTGTTACAACATGGTCTTGAATTAATCTTATATATATAAAAATACATTTCTATCTGTCTAGATGTCTGTCTGTCTGTTCTTTATGCGCCACCAAACGACTGAACTGATCTTCACCAAATTTGGCACACAGGTACATCAGGTGTCCGGGAAGGTTTTAGACTGGGTCTCAGATCTCTAGGACGTACCATTCCTGAGATATTCCCCAAAAATAACCTATATTAGCCAATACAAGCCTGCAAGTATTTATTTTCAAATCCCAACTGCCATAAACACAGTTTTACTCCAGGTTTCCATAACAACCCAGCCATTTTTCTGTACTGTTTAAAGAAGCGGACACTGTGGAGGTCACTATTTTTAAAGGGACGGGCACTGTGGAGGTCACTGTTATTAAAGGGCCGGGTGCTATGAAAGTCACTGTTAAAGAGGACCTTTCACCTAAAAAAAAAATGTAAACTAAGACCATAGCTTTACTTACATGCCCCCATGAAGTGTTGATCGTTTTTTCTTTTTTCAAACTGTGCCCCCGTTTGTCCGCTATGCCCCCCCGGAATAATTCCCGCCGTCTATGCTAATGAGCCAGCCTCAAATGGGCTGGCTTTAAAAGTTCTCCTCTGCGTGCCTTCTCTCTTCTCCCTGGCACGGAGCGCATCCAATCAGCGCGCTCCGCTCTTAGCCGGATAGACGAAATCGCTCCAGTTCTCTGAAGTCTCGCGAGAACTGGAGCGTCTTCTCCCTGGCTAAGAGCGGAGCGCGCTGATTGGATGTGATCCGTGCCAGGGAGAAGAGAGAAGGCACGCCGAGGAGAACTTTTAAAGCCAGCCCATTTGAGGCTGGCTCATTAGCATAGACGGCGGGAATTATTCCGGGGGGCATAGCGGACAAATGGGGGCACAGTTTGAAAAAAGAAAAAACGATCAACACTTCATGGGGGCATGTAAGTAAAGCTATGGTCTTAGTTTACTTTTTTTTTTTTTAGGTGAAAGGTCCTCTTTAAAGGGGCGGTCATTGTGAAAGTCACTGTTAAAGGGGCGGTCACTGTGAAAGTCATTGTTAAAGGGGGTGTCACTGTAAAAGTCACTGTTAAAGGGGCGGTCACTGTGAAAGTCACTGTTAAAGGGGCAGTCACTGTGAAAGTCACTTTTAAAGGGGCAGGCACTGTGGAGGTCTCTGTTAAAGAGGCGGGCACTGTGGAGGCCACTGTTAGAGGGGCAGGCACTGTGAAAGTCACTGTTAAATGGGCGGCCACTATGAAGGTCACTGTTAAAGGGGCGGGCACTGTGGAGGGTACTAGTAAAGAGGCAGGCATTGATTAAAGGGGCGGGCACTGTGAAGATCATTGTTAAAGGAGGGTACTGTGGAGGTCAATGTTAAAGGGGCGGCACTGTGTAGGTCATTGTTAAAGGGGCGGGTACTGTAGAGGTCAGTGTTATTGGGAAACTGTTGATATCTTTTTACGACACACAGAAACATAAAATGAAATAGATTAAATAAACCTGTGCAAAGCCGGGTCTTTCCTATGGTATCTTATATATATATTAAAATTAGTTTCTGTCTGTCTGTCTCGATGTCTGTCTGTCTAGACGTTCTTTATGTGTGACTAAATGACTGGACTGATCTTCACCAAATTTAGCACACAGGTACATCAGGTGTTTGAGCAGGTTTTAGACCGACTCTTAGCTCTCTAGGACTTACCGTTACTGAGATATTCACAAAAAAATTGAAGCCAGCAAGCCTTTCACTTAAATACTAACTGCCATTTACACGGCCATATGTCCCTTAGCCAATAGAAGCTTGCAGGTCCTACTCTGGGTTGCCATAACAACTGATCACCGGTTTTAGCAGTTTTCAGGTCCTTAAATATTCAGTCATATGAAGTATGATGGCACAACTACAGTGCAACATGCTTGGGGGCAGGGGCCACTATTAAACGGACGGGTGCTGTGGAGTTTACTGTTAAAGGGACGGGCACAGTGGAGGTTGCTGTTAAAGGGGCAGGCACTGCAGAGGTCACTGTTAAGGAGACGGGCACTGTGGAAATCACTGTTAAAGGGGCAGGCACTGTGATGGTCACTGTTCAAGGAGCGGCCACTATGAAGGCCACTGTTAAAGGAGTGGTCAATGTTAAAGGGGCAGGCACTGTGAAGGTCACTGTTAAAAGGGTGGTCAATGTTAAAAGGGTGGGCATTGTGGAGGTCACTGATAAATGGACAGGTACTGTGAAGATCACTATTAAAGGAGCGAGTACTGTGGAGGTCACTGTTAAATGGGCGGTAACTGTTAAAGGGGCGGGCTCTGTAGAAGTCACTGTTAAAGGGGTGGTCAATGTTAAAAGGGTGGGCACTGTGGAGGTCTCTGTTAAAGGGACAGGCATTGTGGAAGTCACTGTTAAAGGGGCGGGCACTGTGTAGGTCACTGTTAAATAGGTAGGCATTGTGGAGGTCAGTGTTAAAGGGGCAGCCATTGTGAAGGTCAATGTTAAAGGGGCGGCCACTGTGGAGGTCACTGTTAAAGGGGCGGGCACTGTAGAGGTCATTGTTAAAGGGGCGGGTATTGTAGAGGCCACTGTTATGGGATAAACTGTTGATTTCTTTTTACGACTCATGGAAACATAAAATTAAATAGATGAAATATACATATGCAAACCCGGGTCCTTCTGCTAATAGATATATACATATATATATTTGTTAGTTTGTCATTAACTTGTCAATTGGCAACTTTAATATGCATTGGAGAAAATAAATTTTCAGTGTAAACTATCACTTAATCTCCTGTGACTGATAGAAAGTGAGAATATATGCTTAAAATAATCATCTGAGGAGCCGGCAATATGCATCTGTTAATATGCTTTCTCCACTGTTTGATCAAAGGTGGTGGGGAGAGATTTTCTTTTTCTTGTTATAGTTGCCTATGATGACCTACTTTCTTTTTAAGTTTCTTTAACTTTTTTAACTTAGTTTTTTTTTCTCTCTCAATCTATGGTAATATAATCCATGTTGTTTTAGCTAAAATATGATCAATTCATTTTTGTTTCTGTGCCAGCAGAGATTGGCATCATTAGCAGGTGCATTTTAGCTATGCCAGCTTCTAGTGAGATAAGTTTTGAGCTGTCTATGGATGTTGCGAGAGATAAACTGTACCAGAGAACATGAAAATGTCTTGTAAGAAATGGGAAATCATCTACTTTTGAAGAATTTTCTTCTTTTTTTTTTTATGTTGTTAATATCTGTGTATATTTTTATGGAATTTGATAAACCCCATCCCAGAACGTCTATGTAGGACCTCAACCCATATGAACCCATTGGACCTTTATTATATATTGCCTCTTTGGTCATGATCTTTTGCTAAATGGTACTATTTGTGTTGCAAATGTTTATATTGTTCAGCTTCATCTCCTAGTTCTGACAATTATATATCATCATCTGGTTGTTATGTCAATCAATAAAGAGTGCTACATCCTGAGAATTCTCTTGCAGCTCATTCCACCTTACAGGTGTTAAGAATGAACATCAAATAATTCTATAGAGTGTCTGGTAATAAAAAACAAAATTAAAAATATATATTTGAGTCATGTTACAAACCAGATTTGAAATGTGCAAGCAGTCCCTTGGATGCTTATGCTGTTTTTAACATGACTCAATAAACCTTTTTTCTTTTACTTTTTATTACCATAGGATATTTTTCCTAGAGATTCCTTTGCATTGGTACCTTCTACTCATGCAGTGCTCCTAAGAAGAGTGCCTGAGCTATCGTTCAGATTGGACCTATATGTAAGAACTGTTTCTATAAGATGTCCTTACTTAGGTTTGAACAGCATGTGCCAATGCATCACTGCTTAAGACACTTTTTTCATTTTGCATTGCATATATATAAAGTACACAGTGGTACTTGAAAGGAATTTTCTATATTTCTGCGAAAATGTGACCAACAACCATATAAGATTTTCATACAAATCCTAAAAGTAGATAAAGGTAACCAAATCAAACAAATTACTTAAAAATATTAGAATTGGTTATTTATCTATTGAGCAAAATTATCCCATAACAACATGTCTAAGAGTGGCCAAAGTCTGTAAACCTTTACTTTCTGTACCTTATGTATGAATAACTGCAACTAAACATTTACAATATTTGTTATTAGTCTTGCACATTGGCTTGGAGGAATTTTAGCCCATTCCTCTGTATGAAACAGCTTCAACTCTGTTATGGGTCAGGGTTTCCTCCCATGAACTGCACACTTCAGGCCCTTTCATAGCATTTCTATAGAATTAAGGTCAGCACTTTGACTTTGCCATTTCCCTGATTTTTTTTTTAAATTATCATTCTTTAGTTAAAATTACTTTTGTGTTTAGGATCATTATATGGATTAATGATTCATGTTCTCTTGAGATTTAGCTCATGGAAAGATATGCTGACTTTTCCTTTATATTCTTTTAGTATAATTCTGAATTCATTGTTTCATCAATAATGGCAAGCTGTCTTGACCCAGATGCAGAAAAACATGCCCATATCATCATTCCACCACAGTGTTTTACAGATATGGTAAGGTTTTATGCTGGAATGCTGTGTTCTCCTGTCTCCGTACATAACCCTTTGCATTTAAACTAAAACTTTTTTTGCGCTCATCTGCCCACAAAACATCTTTCCAATTGTCTTCTGACTTGTCCAGTTGATCTTAGCAAACTGCAAACAGCAATGTTCATTTTGGACAGCAGTGACTTTCTCCTTGCAATCCTACCATGCACACCATTGTTGCTCAGTGTTTTCCTGATGGTGGACTCATGAACATTAACAGTCTTTAGGTGTTTAGAGATCACCTTTGGTTCCTTTGTGACCTCGCAAACAATTATATACCTTGCTCTTGTCTGGAAGAGTTTAGACTCCACCAAGTGGTGGAGTCTAATCTCTTGTTAGAGACATTTTTGAAACTTTTTTCTTTCTGATTACCACTAGTGTTGATCACGAATATTCGAATTTCAAATTTTTATTGCAAATATAGGTACTTCGAAAATTCACGAATATTTCGAATATAGTTATATATATTCGTAATTTCGAATATTCGAAAAAAAAATCCCTTTTTTTTTCCTTTTTTTTTTCCTTTTTTTTTAAAAAATCAGTACACATGATCCCTCTGGGCCAATAAGAAGGCTGCAATATACTTGACTTTAGGAGTAGTAGTGTTTGCAAATTTTGCTCTATATTCATTTTTTTCGAATATTCACTATATTGCTATATATTCTTGTTTTAGAATATTAAGAATATTTGAAAAAATGAAGTTATAGCAATATAGCGAATATTCGAAAAAAACGAATATAAAGCAATTTAGCTAATATAGTGCTATAATCTTTTTTTTTATAGTTGTAATTTTTTTCCAATCTGAACTTCAGATGAGAAAAAAATTACAACTATTAGACAAAGAAGATTATAGCACTATATTAGCTAAATTGCTCAATATTAGTTTTTTTTGAATATTCGCTATATTGCTATATATTCTCATTACTAATTACCACCAAACAATTGTTCTGAACTCTACTTTCTTCATGCCATGATACACTTCCACAAATAAGTGTTATGAAGATCATACTTTGATAAATCCATGTTCTTTAAGTAAAACTGGTTGCCCTCTCATCCCATTAATTAAAACACCTGACTCTAATTTCACCTTCAAATTATCTTCTAAACCTGTGATATTCGATTATTTTTCAAGCCTAATATTTTTCTATTTATCAGTTTAATTTGGTAATCTTTATCTGCTTTTAGGACTTATGTGAAAATCTGATGTAGTTTTAGGTCATACTTTTGAAGAAACTAGCTGAAGGACCCGGCTTCATCTATTTAAGTTAACGTGTGTGTGTGTGCCATTAAAGAATATAGACAGTATCTACTATAAAAGTGACATCTACAGTACTCCGCCCCTTAACAGTAACCTCCACAGCCCCCCTTAACACTGACTCCCCCAGTGTCGTGTCTCCTTAAAATGGGACGTCCATAGCAGCCCACCCCCTTAACTTTGACCTTCACAGCAGCCTGCCCTTTTAACAGTGAGTTCCACAGCACCCCACCTCCTTTACAGTGACCTCCACAGGAGCCACCCCTTAACAATGACCTCTACAGCACCCAACATTGACCATAGGTTACAGTCCCCTTAACTGTGACCTCCACCATTCCCGGGCACCTTAATAGAGACCTCCACAATGACTGCCCTTTAAACTGTGACTGCCACATTACCCCACTCCCTTAGTGTCCTCACAGTACCCCGCTGCCTTAACCCTTTAAGGATCAACTAAGGGACATATTTGTCCCATGTTTTTAATTGTGTGTATCATCTGAACTTAAAATACTTTTTTTTTTGGTCAAAATATTAGTTATTATCAACAAATGGATCTAGCTTTAATTATTGTTTAAATACATTCTTAAAGGGAAAACATATAGTAATCGTATGGTCCTCAAAGGGTTAGCAGTGACCTCACAGTACCCTGCTGCCCCTTTAATAGTGGCCTCCACAATCCCCTCCTCCCTTAACAGTCACCTCCACAGAGTTCGCCCCTTTAACATTGACCTCCACAGCGTCCTGACCCCTTAACAGTAGAATCCACAGCGCCCTCCTCTTTAACAGTGACCTCCACAGCGGCCATCCCTTTATTAGTGACCTCCACAGTACCTCGTCTCCTCAACAGTGATTTACACAATAACCCGCCCCTTAACAGTGACCTCCACAGAGAGCTGTTACCTTAAAATTTTACCTCCACAACACCTTTCCCCCTTAACAATGACCTCTATAGCACCGAGCCCCTTAACACTGACCTCCAGAGCGGACCGTCCCCTTAACTTTGACCTCCACCGTTATCTGCCCCCTTAACAGAAACCTCCTCAGTGCCTGCCCCTTTAATAGTGACCTCCACAGCATCCAGCCCTTTATTAGTGACTTTCACAGTACCCCCTCTCCTTAACGGTGGCCTCTGCAGCAATCTGTCCCTTAACATTAACCTCCATAGCGGACCCTCCCCTTAATTATGACCTCCACAGCAGCCTTCCCTTAGGGTGGCCAAAGGTCTGAGTTTAGGCAGGAGAGTCTGGCTTTTAGACTCCCTGTAT
This sequence comes from Bufo gargarizans, assembly GCF_014858855.1. Taxonomy (NCBI): domain Eukaryota; kingdom Metazoa; phylum Chordata; class Amphibia; order Anura; family Bufonidae; genus Bufo; species Bufo gargarizans. Next base: position 447,366,070 of record NC_058080.1, read on the forward strand.
TCCATCCGGCCCAGGGCCTGAATGGACACAGGGATGTCCTTTTGAACAAATCACTAAGACAGCAGCACTGTGCTGTCTGAGCGTGTTCTTCAGGGAGAAAGTCACCCTCCCTCCCACCCCTGCAGCTGAGGAGTGAGAGGGGGCATGACCTAACCAGGTCAGGGGCTTGGCTTAGTGGACCTGTGGGTGGGGCTTTTCAGTCCACCTTTTGAGGGTGGCCTGAATAGCCACCCTACCTGCCCCCTGAACTGTGACCTCCACAGCACTCCGCTTCCTTAACAGTGTCAGCCACAGCACCCTGCCTTTTTAAAGGAAATCTGTCACCAGGGCTTATTGCTATTGAAGTAAAGCCATAGCCTAATAGCACTTAGTACCTTATTTCCAGATGAGCCTTTGTTTCAGCAATAGATGTTTTCTATCTTCTGAAAATCCAGTTTATTTGGTATGCAAATGAGCCAGTAGGGAGCCAAGAGGGGCATCACTCTTGCAGGAAGACGCCCAGGCACACCCTCATGCTAGGAGCAGGGAAAAGAGGGACAGAGTTATGACTTGAATGTGATGTATGAGGGGTGAGTGGACACATTGTGGCAGGAGGCATGCCTGGGATAAAAAACATCTATTGCTGGAACGAAGGCACATCGGGAAATAAGGTACTAAGTGCTATTAGGCTATGGCTTTACTTCAATAGCGACTATCCTGGTAACAGATTTACTTTAAAGCTCACCTACAGCAGTCAAGAAAAATGGCTGGGCTGTTATGGAAACCTGGTGTAAAACTGTGTGTATTTGGAGACTAAGGGCCTGTGAGCTTCTATTGGCTAATGCATTTTTTGGGAATATCTCAGGAACTGTAAGTGCTAGAGAACCTGGTCTGAAACATTCACAGGCACCTGATTTACACGTGTGCCAAATTTTGTGAATGTAAATGGGACTGTGTGGATTCCTTTAGCGGACATATATACACACACACACACACACATACATTCAGATTTGTATATTAGATATACAAGATTCTGAAAGGTTCACAAAATGTAATGTACAGCTATAAAATATGTAAATGTATATATCTATATATATATATATATATATATATTGTAAAGAGATTTTAATAGACCATGGACACGCACCTAGTAAAGTTTCTTAATATGTACTCTCATTGGGTCTGCTTGAGGTACACCTCAACTTGCACCCAGAAGAATCTGAAACTATCTGTTGAGGTCATGCAACCACTATATTCCTAATCTGTAATGTGCATTACATAAAAGATTTTTATATCTTTACATGATTTGTATATTTGCAGTTGAAGATATATAAAATGCATCTAGGTCACTGAACACATTTGTGGTAATAAATCACAGCACTATTTAAAGCTGCATGCATGTGCTGCAATGTAGCATGAAAATAAAGGCTCGTCATATACTAACATTTATTATCACAAACATATAATGCTCAGATGAAGCAAGGGATGAAACGGATATGTACCTTATTATTTAGCTTGAAGGCAAATGACAATAATATTTGAACATGTATTATTTAAATATGTTGTCTTCCCAGAATTTAATCTAATAAGAATTTGTATTTTAAATCTAAATTCAATAAAACGTTTATTATTGTTATTTGTTAAAAAATATTCTGAAAGAATCACGGTCATTCCATGTACTATATAGAGCCAAATTTCATGTATTCTAAAATAGAATAGATACATGTGTTACTAAGACTAAGACTTGATGAAAGCCAGCCATGCGCTTTAGAATAATGTTGGCCAGACCAATTGTTTTGGTAGGATAAGCCAATTATATGTGGAGGCCTCTCAAATCTCCCTTAAAGGGCTTCTGTCACCCCACTAAACTCATTTATGTATTTTTTTGGGTACTTACAATCCCTATACTGCGATATATCTATACATTATGTTATTAATCATTTTTGTTCTGTAGATAAGGCAAAACAATCACTTTTATAATATGCTAATTACCTGTCTACCAGCAAGTAGGGCGTCTACTTGCTGGTAGCAGCCGCAAAAAAACGCCCCCTCCTCCTGTTGATTGACAGGGCCATCCGCGATCTCCTCCTCCGACTGGCCCTGTCTGCATTTCAAAAATTGCGCGCCTGTCTTGATTCGGCGCAGGCGCTCTGAGAGAAGGAGGCTCGCCTCCTCAGCACTCCCTCAGTGCGCCTGCGCCAATGACATCACCGAAAGAGAAGACGTCATCGGCGCTGGCGCACTGAGGGAGTGCTGAGGAGGCGAGCCTCCTTCTCTCAGAGCGCCGGCGCCGAATCAAGACAGGCGCGCAATTTTTGAAATGCAGACAGGGCCAGCCAGAGGAGGAGATCGCAGCTGGCCCTGTCAATCAACAGGAGGAGGGGGCGTTTTTTTGCGGCTGCTACCAGCAAGTAGACACCATACTCTCTGGTAGACAGGTAATTAGCATATTATAAAAGTATGTTTTTTGCCTTATCTACAGAACGAAAATGATTAATAACATAATGTATAGATATATAAAAATAATAATATATGAGTGTAGTGGGTGACAGAGCCCTTTAATGGCAGATGTCAGGAAGAGAAGTATTTAAGGATGCCTAGTCCTTTTGTTTGGGCCATTCAGAACATTTTCATGCTCAACTAAGCAAAGCATACATGTGTATGGGGGGAGATTGGGAGAGATAGCTTAAGGTATTGAGTATTTGGTCAACAGCTATCTAAAGTGCTTGGCCATCCTTTTATCCCCTTTACATGACCCAATGATTGGGTCTCAAACATTGTCCATGTAAACATGCTGCCAATCACCCTACAAATGGTAATAAATAATGTTGGGTGATAGCATATTTTATGCAGCACTAAAAATCTTTGTTTGTCCACGTGCCCACAAATGAAAAGTGTATATAGATGAATGATAATATTAAAGAAACACTTTTTTAGCAGGGTCATTTGTTACACCTTGAAGAGGACCTTTCACCACTCCTGAAATGTCTGTTTTAATACCTTAATGCATTCCCCATGTAATACCAATTCTGGAGCATCTATTCTTATGGCTCTATGTTGTATCATGGCTCTATGTTGTATTATGTCTGCTAGAAGTTATTAATGAATTGCTATTAGCCTACAGTAAGGGTACAGAGGGGAGGTAATCAGTTTGGGGGTTGTACCTGCATAGTCTGAAAATGGTGGCACTGATTGGATAGAGTGAGACTGTATCTACACCCCCCAACTTGTTACCACCCCTCTGTACCCTTACTAATAAAGTTATGGCACAACATAAAGCCATGAGGAGAGATGCTCCAGAATTGTTATTACATGGGGGATGCATGAAGGTATTAAAACAGACATGTCAGGAATGGTGAAAGGCCCTCTTTAACTCAGTTCCACCCATATAGTTTTAACCTTTTCATTATGGGAACCTGGACATGTGACCTCAAGTCTGACACCTTGATATGTAACCAGGAACTTGGTCTCTCCCCTGCGTCTGACTTTCTATGAACTACATGATAACATCATCACCATTCAAATCCCTCCTGCCAGCTCCCAGGCCCCATCTCTCCTCGCATTCCTCTGTATATCTCTGTATTTTGTTGAAGATATAAAGTCTCACCTATCTAAAGGACCAAAAGTGCAGATATATAGTAGGCAAGTGTATACAGTGATTAGCTGCAGTTATATAAACTATTCTCTAAATAGGTCATCAATATCAGATCGGTGGGGATCCGAAACCCTGCACCCCCTCCAATCAGCTGTATGAGAAAACGGCACACATGTTGCACCTGTGCCATCTCCCTTTTCTATTCCTGTTCACTGCTGCTTTGCCATAGACAGCAGCAGCAGTGAACAGGACAAGATAAGGGAGATGGCATGTGTGCACTGTGTGCATCGTCTCTCATGCAGCTGATTTGCTTGGGTGCCAGAAAATTGAAACCAAACTTGGCTTCGGTTCCGACTAGTACTTTAGAACTGAAGCTGAGTTCGGATTAAAGTTTTAAAGTGGTTTACTACTTTAAAATATTACCTACCAAAGTTATTTAACGAAGTCACGCACAACTTTGCAAATAACTTACTTTGGCTCGTCGGAGCCTATACATTGTAATACTGTACAGAGATGGATTTCCGTACTGTATTATTCCGAAGTTTTGAATAAAGCAACTTCGGATGAAGCATCGGAAGCTCACTTCGCTCAACACTAGTAAGTATGATTTTATATTTTTTATTTTACTACTTGTTATTACTGTCAGATGCCGCAATCAGCTATGAATGAGGCATCTGAGGAGTACAATGATGGGGAATGATGCAATCGCTGCTCCCTGTCATTGTACCCATTAGTTACAAAGAAATGTGCTTTATTACAAAGTAATAAGTCACAAAGCAAAATTTTTGGTAAAATTTGGTGAAGCAGCCAAATCGAATTTTTGAATGCTTCGCTTATATCTAATCGCAACCTTAAGGAAATATCCATGCTATTGTCATACATGCTGTCCTGTCTTCTTCGGACAACTTTGCAAGCCACCTACACTGCCCCTGATCTCAACCATCACTGTAGCATGGAACAGAGTGGCAGCTGTGATGGAGGCAAGACAGATACTGCTAGATCAAGGTCCGGTACATTTATAACTATTTTATTTTATGAATATATGTACATATCACTGGTCAAGTATTGTCAAACAGGGAAGGAAGAGGCTCCATGCTACCTAAGGCTGTTATATCATTTTCCCCAAAAATCATTTATCAAAACTGCCTTATTATAAAGTTATTAGCCTACCATTGCGTCCTATGACAAATCAATGTTATTCTCAGTTGTTGAAAAAAATACAAAACATCATGGATGATATGATAGTAAATATGCAAATGTGCATGGCTACATTTATAAAGTCATGGCAAATAATGCACTAAAACAATAGATGCAAACATATTATATGGACTAAGCCCTCACTCTAATAATACAATCTGAAACTCTCAGCCAATATGTTTTGATTAAAACACGTCTGTGCCCGTCTACCAGCACCAAGGTGGTCTCAGTCAGACAGGACCTACTCTAAACCTACCTATGCCATTGGACATCTATATTCAGGAGAGAAGACTCTGCACATAGTTTCCTTTGTGTGCACCAAGCAACCAATGAGAGGATGAGCATGCACAGCTATATTTACCACCTAGTCAACGTCACCTGTGGGCTAGGCGGGGCAAAAGTGCACAAAAATGGTACTCCTTGTCATATGCTCCTTTCTTTTAATAGCCGCTCTTGTATGCACAGTGTCAGCTATATGTTCAGTCAGTGTCATATTGTGCCTTTTATAAATCAAGTTACACAAAGCATTTTGAATATGTGGAGGTAGGAAAGGAACTAGTTTGTGTCACATGTCCTACTGATGTCAGGACACATCATATTGCCCTAAGACCAGTGTTCCCTCTAAGCCTTGACAGTTGCTGAACAGGGTCGGCTCAGAGCTGGGCACAGTGCCATCAAAGGTAGACGATAGGAAAACCTAAGATAATTGTCACATCAAAGAGCATACCGTGTAACCCCTGCACCATCCTGTACAATACAGTATAATCCCTGAACCATGCTGTGTAATATACAGTATAATGTCTTCACCATGCAATACAGAATACATTATAATTCCTGAACAATGCCGCACAATATATATTATATTCATACAACATGCTGTACAATATACAGTATAACTCTTACACCATGCTGTGTAATCGATATTACAATCCATACACCATGCTGTACAATAAACAGAATAAGCCCTACATATTGCTGTACAGAATACATTATAATCCATACATCATGCTGTACAATATACATTACAATTCCTGCACTATGCCGTACAATATACATTACAATTCCTGCACTATGCCGTACAATATACAGTATAGTTCATACAACATGCTGTATAATATACAGTATATTTCATACACCATGCTATACAGTATACAGTATAATCCCTGCACCAGGCTGCACAATATATAGTATAGTCCCTACACCATGCCGTATAATATATATTATAATCCCTACACCATGCCGTACAATATACATTATAATTCATACACCATGCCGTAAAATATATAGCATAATCTATTCACCATGCTGTACAAGATACAGTATAATCCCTACACCATGCTGTACAGAATACATTATAATCCCTGCACCATGCTGTGAAATATACAGTATAGTTCATACCACATGCTGTACAATATACAATATAACCCTTACACCATGCTACACAATGTACATTATAATCCATACACCATGCCGTACAATATAAAGTATAGTTCATATACATGTTGTACAGTATACATTATAATCCCTACACCATGCTGTATAAAATACATTATAATCTATACACCATGCCATATAATATACATTATAATCCATACACCATACCGTAAAATATACAGTATAATAACATACACCATGCTCTACAATATAAATTATAATCCCTGCACCATGCTGTATAATATACATTATAACCCATACACCATGCTGTACAGTATGCATTATAATCCCTGCACCATGCTGTAAAATATACATTATAATCCATACACTATGCTGTACAATATACACTCACCTAAAGAATTATTAGGAACACCTGTTCATAAATGCGATTATCTAGTCAACCAACATGGCAGTTGCTTCAATGCATGTAGGGTTGTGGTCCTGGTCAAGACAATCTCCTGAACTCCAAACTGAATGTCAGAATGGGAAAGAAAGGTGGGCTACAACAGCAGAAGACCCCACCGGGTACCACTCATCTCCACTACAAATAGGAAAAAGAGGCTACAATTTGCACGAGCTCACCAAAATTGGACTGTTGAAGACTGGAAAAATGTTGCCTGGTCTGATGAGTCTCGATTTCTGTTGAGACATTTAAATAGTAGAGTCTGAATTTTGGCGTAAACAGAATGAGAACATGTATCCATCATGCCTTGTTACCACTGTGCAGGCTGGTGGTGGTGGTGTAATGGTGTGGGGGATGTTTTCTGGGCACACTTTAGGCCCCTTAGTGCCAATTGGCCATAGTTTAAATGCCACGGGCTACCTGAGCATTGTTTCTGACCATGTCCATCCCTTCATGACCACCATGTACCCATCCTCTGATGGCTACTTCCAGCAGGATAATGCACCATGTCACAAAGCTCAAATCATTTCAAATTGGTTTCTTAAACATGACAATGAGTTCACTGTACTAAAATGGCCCCCACTGTCACCAGATCTCAACCCAATAGAGCATCTTTGGGATGTGGTGGAACGGGAGCTTCGTGCATCCCTAAAATCTCCATCAACTGCAAGATGCTATCCTATCAATATGGGGCAACATTTCTAAAGAATGCTATCAGCACCTTGTTGAATCAATGCCACGTAGAATTAAGGCAGTTCTGAAGGCAAAAGGGGGTCCAACACCCTATTAGTATGGTGTTCCTAATAATTCTTTAGGTGAGTGTATAGTATAATCCATGCACCATGCCGTACAATATACAACATAACCCCACAGCGTAGGTGTTATACTGTATATTGTATGGCATGGTGTATGAACTAAAATGTATATTGTATAGCATGATGTATAAACTATACTGTATATTGAACAGCATGGTGTATGGATTATAATTTATATTGTATAGCATGCTATATGGATTATAATGTATACTGTACAGCATGGTGTATGAACTATGCTGTATATTGAACGGCATGGTGTATGGATTATAATGTATACTGTACAGCATGGTGCAGGGATTATAATGTATACTGTAGATCATAGTGCATGGATTATAATGTATATTATACAGCATGGCACAGGGATTATAATGTATAATATACAGCATGGCGCAGGGATTATAATGTATATTATACAGCATGGTACAGGGATTATAATGTATTCTGTATAGCATGGTCCAGGAATTATAATGTATATTATACAGCACGGTAAAGGGATTATAATGAACATTGTATAGCATGGTGTATGAACTATACTGTATATTATACAGCATTGTGTATGGATTATAATGTACATTGTATAGCATGGTGTATGAACTATACTGTATAATGAACGGCATGGTGTATTGATTATAATGTACATTGTATTGTATGGTGTAGGGGATCCGTCCTGCGGCTATTTCGCCGTGCCGCCGGACCGCCGCTCCGTCCCCATTGACTATAATGGGGACGGGGGCGGAGCTCCGGCGCAGCATGGCGGTGCACAGCGAAAGCCGCCGGACTAAAAAGCCTGACATGCAGTAATTTTAGTCCGGTGAACAGCCTGTCGGATCCGTCCTGCCGCAAGTGTGAAAGTACCCTAAATGAAAATAAACCTAAAAGTGAAAAGTATTTTAATACACAACCCCTTCAACAGAATGCATCTAAACTGTTGGAACCTGTAATGACCGGTGTCACGCACAGGGAGGAAAACAGGGAAAGCCCTGCCTAAGGGAGAGGGAAAGGTGGTGACCCCTAACTCCCCTTGCAGCTGGCACCTGACTGCCCTGACGTCCCTAGACAGGTTCCTCACCCGTGCGGCGATCACGTGCCTAAACCCTGGCTTTCCCTGAAATGAGCCCTAGATAGTGAACGGGCCGGTGGGATCGCTAGTCCTCACCACTGCACTAAGAGGGAAACACCAGGGAGAGGACAGACAAACACAGACAAACACAAACACCCAGGTGGACGGCAACAGCTGTCCACAAAGGTCCAACAGGGATCCGGAGGGTAGCGTTCTAAATCAACAGTCAGAGAACGCAGCAACACAGCTCCAGTGGGTCAGGATAGATGTCCAGGCAGGAAGCTCTATCTCTGGCAACCAGAGAAGTGTGAGAGAGGAATATAAGGAGGTTTGGGAGTGCTGGACAAGGAACAGCTGAGGAGAAGGAGCTACGGATCCCTGAGTGAGCCAAAAGGGTTTGCAAAGCAAACCCAGAAAGCTACCATAAGGAAAACAGCCCTATCTTAAATAGAGCGTGCAGCCAACCGCTGCGACTTCCTGACCCCGGGTATAACGGAGTCAGGCGTGGTTCTCGATACCCTCGTGACAGTACCCCCCTCTCTACGAGGGGCCTCCGGACACTCAGGACCAGGTCTCTCAGGATGAGAGGCTTGAAAAACCCAAACTAACCTGTCGGCGTTTACCTCAGACGCAGAAACCCACATTCTTTCCTCGGGACCGTAACCTCTCCAATGCACCAGATATTGAAGAGAGCGGCGGACCCGACGAGAATTAACAATTTTGGATATCTGAAATTCTAGATTACCATCCACGACAACAGGAGGGGGTGGCAGCGGTGATGGTTCTAGAGGTGGAACATATTTTTTGAGTAACGACTTACGAAAAACATTATGAATTTTAAAAGTCTGAGGTAACTCCAGGCGAAAAGCCACGGGGTTGATGATGGCTACAATTTTGTAAGGGCCAATAAACCTAGGACCCAGTTTCCAAGAGGGAACCTTCAATTTAATATTCCTAGTAGATAACCACACATAGTCATTCACTCCTAGGTCCGGACCTGGCGACCGTCTCTTATCAGCCATGCATTTGTATTTACCTCCCATATTTTTCAAGTTAGCTTGCACCTTCTGCCATACCGATGAAAGAGATGACGAAAAACGTTCCTCTTCGGGAACCCCAGAAGACCCCCCCTCTTTGAAAGTACAGAATTGGGGATGAAAACCATATGCACCAAGAAATGGTGACTTGCCAGTGGATTCCTGACGACGATTATTTATGGCAAACTCAGCTAACGGTAAATATGACGACCACAACTCTTGGTTTTCAGACACAAAACATCTTAGATATGTCTCAAGGTTTTGGTTGGTTCGCTCAGTCTGTCCATTCGACTGAGGATGGAAAGCTGAGGAAAAGGACAAGTGTACCCCCAAACGGGAACAAAAAGCTTTCCAAAATTTAGAAATAAACTGGGTACCCCGATCCGAAACAACATCGGAGGGGACCCCGTGAAGCTTCACGATTTCACTGACGAATACATGAGCAAGAGTCTTAGCATTAGTTAGTGTGGGTAACGCAATGAAGTGTACCATTTTGCTAAACATGTCCACTACTACCAAAATCACTGTTTTACCCGCAGACAAAGGTAAGTCAGTGATAAAATCCATTGACAGATGTGTCCACGGTCTATTGGGAATGACGAGTGGTAATAGAGACCCTGCAGGACGTGTATGTGAAACTTTTGCGCGCGCACAGGTAGAACAAGAAGACACAAAATCCAATACATCCTGACGCAACCGTGGCCACCAAAAACGACGAGACAATAGCTCCAAGGTTGCTTTACTACCCGGGTGCCCAGCAAGTGCCGAATTATGATGTTCCTTTAATAATACGTAGGTTCAACGGTACAAACAATTTCTCTGAGGGGCAAGAGACCGGGGCATCCCCCTGGGCCTCTAACACCTTCCCCTCCAAAACAGAGTGTACCGCAGAGACAACCACTCCTCTCTGTAGAATGGGCACCGGATCACTCACATTACCCCCTCCAGGGAAACAACGAGATAGTGCATCAGCCTTGGTGTTCTTTGCCCCAGGACGATAGGTAATAACAAAGTTAAACCTGGTAAAAAATGGCGACCACCTAGCCTGTCTAGGGGTGAGACGCTTAGCTGATTCGAGGTACAGGAGATTTTTGTGGTCCGTAATCACAGTGACGGGGTGGACTGCCCCCTCTAAGAAGTGGCGCCACTCCTCAAACGCAAGTTTAATAGCTAATAGTTCCCTATTGCCAATATCGTAGTTCTTTTCTGCTGCAGATAGTTTTTTCGAAAAGAAAGCACAAGGACGCCATTTGCCAGGAGACGGACCCTGAGACAGCACCGCCCCCACTCCCACCTCTGACGCATCGACTTCAACAATAAAAGGCTGAGAGACATCAGGTTGGACTAGTACAGGTGCTGAGGTAAACATCTCTTTTAGAGAGGAAAAAGCAACTTTAGCGGCGTCAGACCATTTAGAAAAATCAGTCCCCTTCCTAGTCATGTCAGTAAGCGGTTTTACAATAAGTGAATAATTTTTTATGAATTTCCTATAGAAATTTGCGAAGCCCAAGAACCGTTGTAGTGCTTTGAGGTTCTCAGGAAGATCCCAATCTAAAATTGCCTGGACCTTCCTAGGATCCATACGGAAACCTGAAGCAGATAAAAAATAACCCAGGAATTGTATTTCCTGAACGGCGAAGACACATTTTTCAATCGTAGCATATAATTCATTCGTCCGTAGGACCTGCAGTACTTGTCTGACATGCTCCTCATGTGTTCTCAGATCAGACGAATAAATTAAAATATCATCTAGGTATATTACCACAAACCTGCCGATTAGATGACTAAAAGTGTCATTAACAAAATGTTGAAAGACGGCAGGAGCATTGGTCAGACCGAAAGGCATAACTAGATTTTCATAATGCCCCTCAGGGGTGTTAAACGCTGTCTTCCACTCATCCCCCTCCTTAATACGAATCAGATTGTAGGCCCCCCTAAGATCAAGTTTGGAGAACCACCTAGCACCCGCAATCTGATTAAACAGGTCAGGAATGAGAGGAAGAGGGTATGGGTCTCGGATGGTTATCCGATTTAATTCGCGAAAATCTAAGCAAGGACGCAGGCCCCCATCTTTCTTTTTAACAAAGAAAAACCCTGCAGCCACGGGTGAAGAAGAGGGCCTGATGTGTCCCTTAGCCAAGCTCTCGGAGATATAATATTTCATGGCTTGTCTCTCTGGACCCGAAAGATTATATAACCTGGTCTTGGGTAATTTTGCGCCGGGAATAAGGTTAACCGGGCAATCATAAGGACGATGAGGTGGTAACTTCTGACAACCCTTTTCAGAAAAAACATCCTCAAAATCTGAAATAAATGTAGGTAGGGTAGTTATGGAGGCGACTAAGCAATTGCTATTTAAGTAATTTTCTCTGCACTGCTCACTCCACTCCAATATCTCCCTGGCCTGCCAATCCACTACTGGATTGTGCGCTACCAACCAGGGAAGACCCAGCACCACCGGAGTGGGAAGCCCCTCCAGAACATAACCTGAAAGCATCTCGTTATGGTGGTCCCCTACCCGAAGGTGTATATTATGAACGATGTGGGTGAGGTTTCTCTGAGACAGGGGAGCAGAATCAATAGCGAATATGGGAATGGGTCTCTGTAACGTACAGAGAGACAAACCCAAAGTGCGGGCAAAATGGGCATCTATCAAATTTACCCCTGCTCCACTGTCTAAAAAGAAAGAAATAGTCTCTGTCTTATCACCAAAAACAATAACCGCTGGCAACACAAATTGCGATGTACGTATGGAGGAGACGTATACCCCCCCGGCTGACATCCTCCACACAGCCTGGGGTTAGTAGTTTTTCCGACGGTCTTTTGTTTCTGAGGAAAGAAGGACAGACATTAATGAAATGACCCCTCTCCCCACAAAAAAAACAAACCCCACGCCTACGGCGAGCCTCAGGAGGACGGACCTGACGAGTAGTTCCTCCTAGCTGCATTGGCTCGTCTAAGTCCGTACAGACTAACTGCTGCTTGAGAGGAGTTACCAATTTCTCCGGTTCTTTCAACCTGTCCCTAAGGCATCTCTCTATACGGATAGAAAGGGACATAACCGCATCAAGGGAAAAGGGGGTCTCATATAATGCAAGCGCATCCTTAACCCTTTCGGATAACCCAGAGCAGAACTGACTCCTGAGAGCCGGGTCGTTCCATTGGGTATCCGTAGCCCACCTACGGAATTCAGAGCAATACTCCTCTACCGGCCGTTCTCCTTGTAAGAGTCTCCGTAATCTTGATTCAGCCAGTGCTACTCGGTCAGGGTCGTCATATATGATACCCAAGGCCCCGAAAAATTCATCCACTGACCGAAGAGCCTGGGAATCAGTAGGTAAAGAGAACGCCCAGGACTGCGGGTCCCCCTGCAGCAGGGAAATAACAACCCCCACCCGCTGATCTTCATTACCAGAGGAGTGAGGGCGCAGTTTAAAATATAACTTACAGGCCTCACGGAATGCCAAAAACTTGTCCCTTCCCCCAGAAAATCTGTCAGGGAGAGGGACCTTGGGTTCCGCAACAACCTGGTTACCAGTAGCAACCGCTGGGCTTGCGGTCAGTTGTAATTGCTGCTGTTGCTGGAGGACCGATGCCTTCAATCCTACCACCTCCAAAGACAGGCCATGAAATTGTTTGGACAGAGCAGCAATTTGATCCATACTGGATTCTAAGTAGGAAAAAAAAAAATATATATTATTATTTTTTTTTTTTTACCTACACAAAATAAGGGCCAGAGATAATGTAATGACCGGTGTCACGCACAGGGAGGAAAACAGGGAAAGCCCTGCCTAAGGGAGAGGGAAAGGTGGTGACCCCTAACTCACCTTGCGGCTGGCACCTGACTGCCCTGACGTCCCTAGACGGGTTCCTCACCCGTGCGGCGATCACGTGCCTAAACCCTGGCTGTCCCTGAAATGAGCCCTAGATAGTGAACGGGCCGGTGGGATCGCTAGTCCTCACCACTGCACTAAGAGGGAAACACCAGGGAGAGGACAGACAAACACAGACAAACACAAACACCCAGGTGGACGTCAACAACTGTCCACAAAGGTCCAACAGGGATCCGGAGGGTAGCGTTCTAAATCAACAGTCAGAGAACGCAGCAACACAGCTCCAGTGGGTCAGGATAGATGTCCAGGCAGGAAGCTCTATCTCTGGCAACCAGAGAAGTGTGAGAGAGGAATATAAGGAGGTTTGGGAGTGCTGGACAAGGAACAGCTGAGGAGAAGGAGCTACGGATCCCTGAGTGAGCCAAAAGGGTTTGCAAAGCAAACCCAGAAAGCTACCATAAGGAAAACAGCCCTATCTTAAATAGAGCGTGCAGCCAACCGCTGCGACTTCCTGACCCCGGGCATAACGGAGTCAGGCGTGGTTCTCGATACCCTCGTGACAGAACCATGTAACCATAGCTGCAGTTTGGCATTCGTGCAGTTTTTAAAATGGAAGTATATTTATTTGTGAGTTGCTTTATTTTGTATATACACAATAGTTTTGGATAACCCATTGTTAAACTTTGCGAATTATTAATATCATATTTACTAAACAATATCCTCTTAAGTTTGCTAATTTCGAAGCTGTTGTTTGAAGAACCAAAGTTTTTAGCACATTCAATATAGCTGCTTTTGAAATTGAAATGAATCTATTGTCATACTGCACATTTATAAAGAAAGATTAAACTTGTTAGTGTAATTAGAGCAGATTTCAAATGCTATTAAAAGTTCTAGCACAGTATTCAAAATAAACACTGATCAAGGGGAGGAACCATAAACTATGTTGGTTGAGATTATGGTAATTAAATGAGAACAAAAATAATCACAAATAAAAGTAAAACAAAGACACTTTCTAACTTGTTTAATTAGATTATTATCATGACAAAGAGATTTTAATTAAAGAAATAAAAACCTATTCCTTTAACTAAGTTCTACTTTAATATTGTCTTATCTTTAATTAAGTTATGTTTTATTATAGCTTCATCAATTTCAAATCAAATATATTATTGAAGGATAACTTTTCTCCTAACAATGCTTATTTTCTAGAGTTCAATTTTTATGAGCTTTCATGTGTCTGCATTTGTAAGATTATTATCACATTAACATGACCGTAACTAGTTTGAGCTGTGTTTATTCTTCTTTGAAGATATGTCTAAAGCTCCAATTCAATGCAAGTGCCTAAAAAATAATGTAATGGATATATTCTAAATTCCATAGAAGGAATGGAAGAAAGTTAAACTATGGCCCAGTACAAAATGTTGTAAACCAGTTAAACATATCATTAATTATTCTATATACACAACCTATAATAACTAGTGTAGAGTGAAAATTAAATTAGCAGCAAAGCAGAATTTCTTTGTGATTTGAGGTAGCGAATCGAAATTCCTTGAATAATGGTAAAAACAATAAAAATCCTAAAAATCATATTTACCTTATCCATTTTATCTTGACGAGCTCTATCATTACTGTCAGATACCACAATCAACTATGAATGCGAAATCTGAAAGGTGTGCAATGATGGGAAGTGGTGCAATTGCCTCTCCCTGTCATTGCGTCCACTATTTACAAAGAAATAGGCTTTGTGACAAAGTATTTTTTTTATTTGGCAAAGCAGCTAAATTGAATTTTACAACTAATTAGTAATAATGACAACCTATTATTTTTTGGAACACTTATTTTCTGACTACACTGCCACACAGAAGTACTCTAGGTAGTTTTATTGCTATAGCTATATCTATTCTAGTTGATTCAGCAAAATGTAGTTTGCTGAGACACTTTTCAAAGTGTTTTATGGGCTAGATTTGTTTTAAATGGTGGGTAGGTTGGTAGCGGGTCCTGCAATTCCCTCCCTACTCCAGTACAACACTTTCCTCTAGCCTGAGGTAAACCCAGGTGTATCTACTTGGATTATTACTGGGAGAATAAATACAGGACTAAAAAGTTCATTCAATGTTTGGTGAGTTAATAGACAATGATTTTTGATCTCATACATAAATTGGACTTGAAACTATTTAGCATATGATTAGTTATGCAGATTCTTGTCATGTAACTGCATTGCTACTGTTCTGCTCCTGGTAGTGGAACAATATTTTTCTTCTTGTATACTACAAATTACAACCTGTTCTCACATTTCAGAACAGATCAGTATGTTATTAGGTTGACTCCCAAGAGAAAGATCCCTGGTTTGAATCCAGGAGCAGCTATGAAGAAGATCTCACAAGAAAAGACATCATCGAGCTCATCAATAGTGGTATCTTGTCCAAGAAAATTGCCAAACTGCAAAATTTGAGCACAATGACAGTTGGAAGATTACGAAACAAAGACTGTCCATCCATTCCAAAGCCAAGAAGTGGATGTCCAGGCAAAATATTGGAGTCAATAGGTCAGCTCATCACAAGGTCTATCAGTTCTGACGCAACAAACACGGCAATGGAAATGGCTCATATGCTTTGTTATAGTGAGAACAGAGATGTCCATGCAAGCAACGTGTGACGTGCTTTATACAAGTCTAGAATGGTGGACTGAAAAAAGGTGAAGAAGCCTTGACTTCGATATTATCATAAGAAGCATTGGTTCGAGCTTGCAAAAAAGTATGACCAGTGGACAGTAAAATATAGAAAATGGGTGATTTGGAGCAATGAGATGAAAGTCAATAGATTGGGCTCTGATGGGTGCAAATGGATCTGGAAAAACAAATGAAAAGGGAGCTAATGAATCTAGAAATTGATGGAACTATGAAGTTTGGTGGAGGAAGCCTGGTGATATGGGGTTGTTTAATAGCCAAAGGTGTTGGATACTTGACCAGGATTGATGGTGGTTTCAATGCTGAGCTATATGTGAGTATCCTACAAGATGAGTCACTTCGTACACTCGAGTACTATGGGTATGAAAAGGAGGACAGTGTTTCAGCAGGACAATGACCAGAAGCATGTGTTGAGATTGGTGAAGAAATGGTTTAATGACAAAGAAATAGAGGTGCTGGGTTGGCCCCCACAAGTATCCAGTCCTTAACCCAATCGAACACTTGAGGGTAGAATTGAAGAAAAAGCTGTATTCATATCCAAGTGAGTCGACGAGTAAGCACCAACATTGGGAATGTGTAGAAGAGACCTGGAAACAGATTTCATTCGAGGCATGCTTGAATCTGATCAAGAGTATGCCTATAGGAATTCAGTAAGTGTTGAAAGCCAAAGAATGATTTACAAAATACTAACAAAATAATAAATTCTAATTTAGAATTTTAGCAGCAAAACAGTAACAATGCAGTTGCATGACAAGCATCTGCAAAGCTAATCATATGCTAAATAGTTGCAAGTCCAATTTATGTATGAGATAGCCAAGATGATTGTCTATAAAATGATGGTAGTCACATGTTCAAATCTGCAGTCGATGGTGAGATATGGCGTTCAAAACATTTTTACCCTTTTTCTCATATATATATATATATATATATATATATCCTTTGAGCAGTAAATAGACTGTAGTTTTAAATAGTAAACGAGAAAATGAGCCATAGACCTCTGGCAGTTGTAAGGAATTTACTCAATATAAGTATAAATGATAATCAGGTCTAAGGACATGAGAAAAAATATGCAAATTTAGTAATTTGAAAAATAATATTCTTTTTGTCCTAAAAAAGAAAAACCCAAGATGAAACACCTGGTTTCTTAATTTAAATGAATTACTGTCTTTTACTTAAAACTTGTATTTTTGTATAACAGTCTACATTTCTATAAGTATACATATTCCTTGTATTAGATATTGACCTGACTTAAACCACAGAGAATAGATAAGTAAAAATGCAATAGCATTAATGCTTCACATTGTCATGTGGGACATTTAGGAAACAGCCCCATGAGATGGAAAATATAGTTTGCTCTCTCAAGGGTTTCCCTCTCATGGGTTGCTAAAATCAACACTATAAAAATGAATATCTTATCAATTATCACATTCTCCAAGCATGTTGTCTAGGAAATTCTGACAGCCATTAATTCTTATGTGTGGTGCAATAAGAGCCCAAGAGTGGCAAGTATAATAGAACCATCAAATATGGGTGAGCTGGACACCCCATATGTGGCTATATGTCAAAAATCTTCCCTGCTTGAACTAGTAAAATTGCATAGGATAAATGTATTAGATCTCTCTGGGTACAACTTGAATTTTTTCAGTATATCCTTGGTTTAATTCTGGGTTTAAAATCTTGGAGGAGACTGGGCATCTCATAATTAAATGATCTGTGTGTAGGGGAGACTTAAATGGGTTGGCCCATCTTGTACATTTGCTAGGATATTCCCTGTCTGATTGGTGCAGGTCCTAGAGACTGGCTCGTGCTCAGAGTGGTTTATGTATTGGTTTCTCCTTACAATACAATATCCTTTAAGGATATGGGTACACTACTATGCATGTGCAAATGGGAGAGTGATTTAAATAAAAGCTTCCCAATGTCTTGTTGACACCAAACATTCAAATGTTCTTGAAGTTTTCACATTCTATTAATCATATAGAGACCATAAAAACTTCAGTGAAGGTGTTATTTAACCCTTGTTTGGATGGCAAGTATTTCCCCAATTTACTCAAATTTATTTTGGATAAACCGTAGTTTGTCCTGGGGCCTTATACACAATTGGTTGAACTGCCCTAATTTAGAGATTCAGGGAGGAGGTCTTTGGTATAAAAGACAAACTCTGCTCTGTGAATATGTTACTCCAAGTACTGGTAGTTTTGGATTTATGAAGATTATATCACCCAGTTGTAGATAGGTGGTCAGCCACCTTTTAATGATAGTGGAAAAAATGGAAAGTTGAGAGTATACCTCTTTTATAGGAGGCTACTTGGTTGTTCAATAACTACTATTACCTTGGAATGGACGATAATGAGATCTTTCATGTTAAATATTTGAGAAAGAGATTGAGGGAATAGAAAGAGTGAATGATGCTTTATCTTGGTATGTTCTTCCCCCTCCCATTTATTAGTTCTTAAGAAAAGTATGTTTTTATGCGATTCTTTACCACAGTAATTTTTTTTTTCTGCATTGCACATTATAATGACAATAAAAAAGGAAAATACAATGAGAGTTGTAACAAAAACCACATGTACTGCAATGTGTTTTTGCCATAGAAATATCTGTGGATTTTATCCTTTTCATTGCTAAGTATGAAATCTGTGGTGGAGATCTGCCACATAAATAGATATGCTACAGATTCCAAATCCACACTGTAGGTCAAATTATGCTGTAGGACTTTTCAGCATCATGTGCAGGTTTAGTGGACAAAAATGCATGATGCAAAAAACATGTGAAGATACCTTTAGGGTATGTCCACATATGACTGATATGCAGTGAATTTTCTGCTTGATATCCACAGCAAAAAATAAAAAAGAATTACCTTTTTTGTTGAGAATTTTGTTTGTTTGAAATCCACAATCAAAATTATATGGCATAAATGTACCACCGGTCAATTTCTACTATGGATTTTTTCCAAAGTGTGTGGATCAGAATATCTCAAACTTATTTGCTTGACTTTCATAAAGAACACTACAGATTTGCAGCAGGGAGATACTCAACAGCAAATAAACAGCATTTCAGTCACATGTAGACATATCCTTAAATTGAAGTGCTCTAAGAATATTCCTAAATATGGCGGCACACTTAAAAACCAGAAAAACAAATTGTTAGCCCCACAGTGACTGGCCTATTTTTAAGCCTATTGACCAACCATATTTTAAAGTTTTTGCTTGTTCAAATTTCCAATACAATACCGCTTCTATTTTTCTGTCGACAGAGCTGTATAAGGGCATTTTTTTGTTGTTGCTTGATTTGCAATGAGCTTTAGATGTAGTTTTCATTGGTTTGGTCTAAGAGGCTTAAGTAGTTGGAAGAACCAAAGGTCATTTTGAAGCCTCTAACTGCCATAGAAACAACTGGAATACCACAATCAGATTCCAGGGGAAATCGGTCAAAGAGTGTGCCCCCTCCTTCTAAAACCATCTGGATGCTGCAGTTGTTATCTATTGACTACAACATCTATCCTAAGGCCCCCTTAGTAACTTTCATGAAAAGGCATATTGATGGTCACTAAGAGACTTAACATACATGATTCAAAAAGTCAATAAAAGTCTATTTCAGGATTAGGGTGGGCAACTTTCTTGTAACATCAGCATGTGCCATATCTCATCAATCCTCATAATTCCCTGTAGTAATGTTTTATTTGAATAATGATGATATGATTCATAATGCAGTAATACTATAATTTGAATTATAGCACAACTGCATAAATGTAATATCACTTCTTTAGTTATACCTTGTAATATCTCATGGGTCTCCATCTGCTAGAGATTATGGAGGAATTATGCAGAACTCACATCAACATTATGAGACTGGGCATGTACTGTTTCCACTGAAGAACTAGCAAAACTGAGTTAAAAGGTTTTTCATTACTTTTTTATCACGTATATTTAAAGATATTTTTTGCAGTGACTTGACTAGTAAGAAACTAAAAACAGTGACCTTCATATACTGATAGGTCTAGTTAAAAAAAAAAAAGTCATCAATCCTTTTAATTTGGGCATTAATTCATTAAGGAGAGGACATTCAGAGAGGGTGCAATGCCCCTCAGGCTACTTTCACACTAGCGTTTTTTGCTGGATCCGGCAGGGTACACTTCCGGTACTGATAATAAAACCATCTGCATCCATTTGAACGGATATGGTTGTATTATCTTTAACATATTTTAAACATTGCCATAACCCTTTAAAGTGGTTTTCCTATATACAATACTTATCCCCTATCCACTGGATAACACAGGTACAGTCGTGGCCAAAAGTTTTGAGAATTACATAAATATTGGAAATTGGAAAAGTTGCTGCTTAAGTTTTTATAATAGCAATTTGCATATACTCCAGAATGTTATGAAGAGTGATCAGATGAATTGCATAGTCCTTCTTTGCCATGAAAATTAACTTAATCCCAAAAAACCCTTTCCACTGCATTTCATTGCTTGTCATTAAAGGACCTGCTGAGATCATTTCAGTAATCGTCTTGTTAACTCAGGTGAGAATGTTGACGAGCACAAGGCTGGAGATCATTATGTCAGGCTGATTGGGTTAAAATGGCAGACTTGACCTGTTAAAAGGAGGGTGATGCTTGAAATCATTGTTCTTCCATTGTTAACCATGGTGACCTGCAAAGAAACGCGTGCAGCCATCATTGCGTTGCATAAAAATGGCTTCA
This sequence comes from Bufo gargarizans, assembly GCF_014858855.1. Lineage (NCBI taxonomy): Eukaryota > Metazoa > Chordata > Amphibia > Anura > Bufonidae > Bufo > Bufo gargarizans. The sequence continues at coordinate 447,386,810 of NC_058080.1, forward strand.
CAGGCAAGGATATTGTGGCTACTAAGATTGCACCTAAATCAACAATTTATAGGATAATCAAGAACTTCAAGGAAAGAGGTTTAATTCTTGTTAAGAAGGCTTCAGGGCGTCCAAGAAAGTCCAGCAAGTGCCAGGATCGTCTCCTAAAGAGGATTCAGCTGCGGGATCGGAGTGCCACCAGTGCAGAGCTTGCTCAGGAATGGCAGCAGGCAGGTGTGAGCGCATCTGCACGCACAGTGAGGCAAAGACTTTTGGAAGATGGCCTGGTGTCAAGAAGGGCAGCAAAGAAGCCACTTCTCTCCAAAAAAAACATCAGGGACAGATTGATCTTCTGCAGAAAATATAATGAATGGACTGCTGAGGACTGGGGCAAAGTCATATTCTCCGATGAAGCCTCTTGCCGATTGTTTGGGGCATCAGAAAAAAGGCTTGTCCAGAGAAGAAAAGGTGAGCGCTACAATCAGTCCTGTGTCATGCCAAGAGTAGAGCATCCTGAGACCATTCATGTGTGGGGTTGCTTCTCATCCAAGGGAGTGGGCTCACTCACAATTTTGCCCAAAAACACAGCCATGAATAAAGAATGGTACCAAAACACCCTCCAACAGCAACTTCTTCCAACAATCCAACAACAGTTTGGTGAAGAACAATGCATTTTCCAGCACGATGGAGCACCGTGCCATAAGGCAAAAGTGATAACTAAGTGGCTCGGGGACCAAAACGTTGACATTTTGGGTCCATGGCCTGGAAACTCCCCAGATCTTAATCCCATTGAGAACTTGTGGTCAATCCTCAAGAGGTGGGTGGACAAACAAAAACCCACTAATTCTGACAAACTCCAAGAAGTGATTATGAAATAATGGGTTGCTATCAGTCAGGAATTGGCCCAAAAGTTGTTAGAGAGCATGCCCAGTCGAATTGCAGAGGTCCTGAAAAAGAAGGGCCAACACTGAAAATACTAACTCTTTGCATAAATGTCATGCAATTGTCGATAAAAGCCTTTGAAACGTATAAATTGCGTGTAATTATATTTCAATACATCACAGAAACAACTGAAACAAAGATCTAAAATCAGTTTAGCAGCAAACTTTGTGAAAACTAATATTTGTGTCATTCTCAAAACGTTTGGCCACAACAGTAGGTTTCTGGTTGGTGGAGGTTTGACCACGGATTACAGGTATGGGTGGTCCTGCACTCCCCTATTTGAGTGGGATGGAGGTTACGCATGTCTGCTGCTTTTACTTTATGGGACTACTCAACTGGATTGAAGTCTGGGATTTTTGGAAGACAAGTAAACACCTTGAAATCGTTGTTATGTTCCTCCATTATTCCTTATTTTTTGCAGTGTGACCAGGTGAATTATCCTCTCTCAAATAGGGAAAATGGGAAAATTGTGTATTTGACCTGAAACAATTTTTATGGGACACATTCAACAGAAAGAACCCTTTCAGACAAGCTAGTTCGAGTACTCTTGACTTGCAGACTGAGTATGTGACAGCTCACCTATTGAAATCAGAGCACTGGTGAGGTAGCATAGCATTATACTGAATTATGATCCTATGTAACCCTTACAGTTTTGGAATGTATTGGATAACATTGCCATAATGCTGTCAGTATTATCCAATACATTTCAGAACTCTTAGGGTTACATAGATCATAAATCAACATAATTCTATGCGACCCCATCAGTGCTGGGAGGTCAGGATGGGAGCTGCTGCATACTCCTGCTGTGAGTGTAGATCTCACTCATCTGAAAGGGACCAAAAAAGTATTTCTTAACTTTATTAAAAAAAAATGTGGATACATTCTTTTTCAGATCGGCAGTACTATGCCTTTGAAAATTAAATATAAAATATGGTCTTTCTTTAGTAGTCCACACAGAGATATAAAATCTACTATATATAGATTAGAGATGAGCGAATCAAATCCCAGTGGAAGTGGAATTCGATCCAAATTTCAGGATAAATTCAATTTGCCTCAAAGCCGAATTTCCTTGTGCTTCGTGTCAGCCAATCGCTTTAACCTGAAATAGTGTGAAAAACAATTTTTACTTACTTTCTCCATTTGCTCAAGACGGACCGCCAGCCTCCATCTTGATTGAAGATTTCTGCCGAAATCTCGTGCATTGTGGCTTACGGTATGACATCACCATGCTGGCCGGCGTGATGACGTTATCTTGTGCCATGCGAGTTTTTGCTCCACATCTTCAAGCAAGATGGCCGTGGCCGGCACGAGCAAATGGAGGTGGTAAGTTTGATTTTAAACTGTTTTTACACTCAGATGCTGTGATTGTGTATGAACGTGTCATCTGAGGGGTACAATGACGGGGCCAGTGCTATAGCAGCTCCCTGTCATTGCACCCGCTAGTTACAAAAAAAAGTGAGCTTCGTGGCGAAGAAATTATTCACAAAGCAAATTTTTTTGTCAAATTCAGCGAATTAGCTGAATCTAACTTTTCAATTATTGGCTCATCTCTAATATAAATAGTTAATCTATTGTCAGTTTACTACTGGTGTGATGGAAAGATAAATCAAGGTAATCATCATGATAATAGTAAGCATACAATTTGGATGACAGTATAAGAGCTGTATTGTCTTAATAGACCTAGATAAAGATGTCCACAGAAGAAAAATGTATTGTGATACTCGAATTTTGTCACTACAGTGGGAACTGGTTTCAGTAAATGATTAGACTGCCTTCATTAAGCAAGTCTGTTTTCTGCACTAAAAGTCCAACTAAAGTGTAAGTTAAAGAGCAAGGACATGAAATAGAATGAATGGAGTGATATCTAGAAAACCATCCAGCCACCTGTTTTTATTTTTTTTTAAAATGTTAAACTGAATGTTCACAAATAGGCAGTTAATATGTAATTAAAACATTTTTTTTAATTGAAGTGTCCCTTTGAGCGGGGCTCACATAGACGTTTTCAATGCCGTTATAGCCTTGCAGCATAACATGTTTATAATGGAAAATAACAGAATTGATATACCGTAAACCAGATGGAAACCTTTCCGTTTTAATTCTTCCTTATCAACGGAGAATAAATAATGGAAACCAGCACTACACCGGCGCCTCTACATAACTTCAGCTGGTTTACTGCCAGCTAAAGGGGCTATTAAGACAGGAGTCTGAAACGCCGGACTTAAAAAAATGACCCTCATACTTTTTGGGAATGGTGTGACTCTGGCCATAACAATTTGGCTCTTGTCAAAGTCACTCAGGTCTTTGAACTAATGTTTCACTTGCTGCCTAATATATCCCAGCCACTAACTGATGCCATTGTCATAAGATAACCCAAACTTCACTGCTTTTAAGGTTATATATGGTTCATCTTGCCATTTGTACAATGAATTAATCTGTCTATAATATAGTTATACCTCCTTGGCACAAATTGCTAGGCTTTGTAATGGATTCATGGCCACCCTCTATGTCAGGGACTGTTGTAACAAATAGCAAAATGATCCCTAACTACCTGAGAGATCACGGAAATGAAAGAATTTCAAACTAAATATACTTTAATGATTTTTTTTTTTTCAAGATTCTATTGTACAGAAGACAATGTTGAAGAGAAGAGCAAAACTCTCAGGACATATTTGAGTAACAGAGCCATCCATAATCTGGTATTGCTGCCGCGGGCTGCATCTTCAATATCCTTTCCTTATGTGTATGATACAACAATACCCATACCACCTTAGGCATCCACATTGCAGCCAGACATTAAAATAGCACAGCTGATCGGAAAACACAAAGCTTGCACATTTAATATCTAACACGCTAGTAATGGAAGGAGGATCAAGGATCATATTTCTTCACACTGATGCAGAAGGTCACTAAAAAAAAGATTTCAAACATACCATCATAATCTAAAATCTTAGCAACGTGCCTGGTTTCTCATGCTGTGATTAGACTTTGTAAAAGGCAATGTCTAGTAATGCCAGGTAATATAAATCCATTATGACAAGGCGTCCATGAAAAGCAAGTTAGCATTACCATAAATGTAGTCTAGCAAATTATGAATCTTCTGACTGGTGACCCTCAAGATGATAAGTAGAGAATGATAAATATAATACTATTTAAAAAATGATACCAACTAAATATACATCAGATACACTATGGTAATTTTATCTGTCCTTTTGAGCACAAAAGTAGTAAAAGAATGGTTTCAAGGAACTACATTTTTAATCTATCGGTCTTATATGCATTTCACTGCTTTATAGATGTTAAACAGCTTTAAGTATTCAGGAACTGGATAAAAGTGTAATATTAGTTAAAGACATATTCCTCAGCTATTTCTCCTGACCTAGTTTTAACACAAAGCAGAAAAATCTGTGCTGACCTACCTATAGAATATTATATATTTGTACTCTTTGTTTTTAAGTAAAACTTGCATATTGAATTGAAATTCACCAACTTTATAAATAGTCATTTAACTCCAATGTCCATTTAATGATGCATACCTGTGTGTTCAGGCAATCGTCTAATGTTGTGCTAACTCAATACATTTACCCTAGGGTTACACACAAGACTTTTTGAGGTCAGATTTATTTATTTTTTTGCCTTAAAGGGGTTTTTCAGGATTTTGATATTCTTGGCCTACCCTAAGGATAACATATCAATATCAGATTGGAGGGAGTCCTGCACCCCCATCACTGATTAGCTGCTTTGTTGTTGCTCCTGTGTCAGAAGTAGGCATCAGGACTAAATAACTCTATATATGGCATAGTGGACAAAGCTGGTAACTACAGTGCTGCTTCCATTCACCCATTCAAATCAATGGGAACAGCCTTCCAGTTCACAGATCCGTCCACTACACAATGGACAGAGCTATGTAATTCTGTTGCATTCTTCTGTTGCTATGGCTACAGATAAACAGCAGATCTGCAATGGTATAGGGTTGTTGGACCCCAGCTGATCTAATATTGATGCTCTATCCTGAGACCATCAATATCAAAATTCTTGACAACACCTTTAATCTGGCCATTCACATACAATTGCCATCTATATGCAGACTAACAATCCAATTATCAACACGCCAACCTATTCTGGCAGGTAAGGGAGATATCAAAAATTTAATCTAAGGCTGGGGGCTTATGCAGTGTGACAAACAAATATCAAACAAACGTTTAATTTTAAATAGTTGAAAAAAAAAATCCAACATGAAATATAACTTTTTAGCAGATGGCCATTGGAACAATTGTTTTCACATCATTTTCATATCGTGAGTGATCAAATGATCACAATTTAGCCATTTTGGGCAACTTTTATCTTGAGTGTTTGACCATCTTTAATGCTTCCCCTGTCCTTTCCCTTTGCAAGGTATATAACATTTTGGTCTTGTATATCTTACTGTGATGGCCAAATACCAGTAGACGGGTTCCCTTTGAAGATTGTAGGTCATTCAAACCATAAAAGCAATGGCACAATTGGTGTTTTTTCATGCTGTCCCCCCATGTTTTTTTTTTTGTTTTTTTACAATATACTAGATGTACACCAAAATGAAGTAATTTAACATGTAACTGCTGAGGCAAAAACAAGCCCTCATATGGCTGTGTCAGTGAAAAAACTAAAGTTTTATGGCATTTGGCATTAGCTGAGGTAATCACCAATTGTTATTGGTGGGTCCTGTGTTATCTGCCTCCAGATTTATAATAGAGGTTTAAAGAAGCTTAAATGAATCCCCACAGAACAGGAAGTGTCAGCCTATTCTGAGACTGAGTAGCCAGTGTGAACACTGCAAGATTTTAGATTTTTTATAAATTTATGATTATCACATGGCAAAATCGCAAAAAAAATATACAAAATATGTTTAAAATAAAAAATTGAGTTTTAAAAATAAGTACATTTCTGATAACATTGTTAAGTGGGAATCTAGCAAAGTGCTTATCTGTTGATATTACAAAAACAGTCTATTGAGTTTGCCTTATCTACTATGCAAAACAAAAAATCCTGTGAAGGCCATTGCTATAGATGAAAATGTCCAGTTAATGGGAGAGGTTAGAGAAGAAAAGAAGGCCTCTTTCACACTTGCGTTGTCCTCCACTTGCCGGAATTACACGCCGGATCCGGAAAAACGCAAGTGTACTGAAAGCATTTGAAGACGGATCCGTCTTCAAAATGCTTTCAGTGTTACTATGGCACCCAGGACGCTATTAAAGTCCTGATTGCCATAGTAGTAGTGGGGAGCGGGGGAGCAGCATACTTACCATCCGTGCGGCTCCCGGGGCGCTCCAGAATGACGTCAGAGCGCCCCATGCGCATGGATCATGTGATCCATGCGATCACGTCATCCATGCGCCTGGGGCGCCCTGACGTCACTCTGGAGCGCACCGGGAGCCGCACGGATGGTAAGTATGCTGCTCCCCGCTCCCCACTACAGTTTACCATGGCTGCCAGGACTTTAGCGTCCCGGCAGCCATGGTAACCATTGAGAAAAAGCTAAACGTCGCATCCGGCAATGCGCCGAAACGATCAATGCCTTTCAATGGGCATTCATTCCGGATCCGGCCTTGCGGCAAGTGTTCCGGATTTTTGGCCGGAGCAAAAAGCACAGCATGCTGCGCTATTTGCTGCGGCCAAAAAACGTTCCGTTCCGGAACGGAAGACATCCTGATGCATCCTGAAGGACGGACTGTCCATTCAGAATGCATTAGGATAATCCTGATCAGTATTCTTCCGGCATAGAGCCCCGACGACGGAACTCTATGCCGGAAGACTATAACACAGGTGTGAAAGAGCCCTTAGTCTGCTTGTAGAGAACAAGAAGGTGGCATACATTCAACTAACTATGTGTTATTTGAAACAGTTATTGTTATGTCCTTGTTAATAGGTCATACTGGTAGTGATGTGAAAATTGTGTATTAATTCAAGATAAAGCCTTGTGCCATACCCAAAAAATTATTAAAGGAATTGTCTGTTACTCTGAGTTACTTTATTTTAGATGGGTCCTTCAACAAAAGGATAATCATGGGCTGCCCTACATCTGGAACCACCAATGATCAGCTACTGTAGAGGAACGCTTTAGTAATGTACTATACCCCTGCAGCAACACCACCGTGTACATGAGGCACTCATTGAGTCAATTTACATGAGTGGTATTTTCATGCTAGGAGTTAGCACAAGTCCTCACAGATAACAAACTGTATTGGCAGTTATCTAGCTAATAGCTGAGGTCCTTAACATGGCACTCACTTCTATTAACTCTATTAACTCAAAATATCCTAAAATATTACTTGAAAATTGTTTTTCTATGCCAGGTAATGCTTTCAGTGGCCCGTATTGCCAACAGACCCAGAAAAGCAGTAGAGTTGGAGAGTCATATCATGGAGTATAACCTCCAAGAAATATAATTAGCTTATTGAATCCATGCAATGAAAAAAATATAGAATACTTATTCAGAATGTCATATGGAAAAAAGGTGTCCTTCTAAAAACAGAGTGACAATAGGTAAATAAACATAGAGAGATAGATAGATATTTCTGTCTTTTTGCCTGGAAATGCACAGTGGTGTTTATGTGATGATAGTCTCAAATTGTTAATGGGAATTATTTGATCATGCAAACTGCATTATGAAATCTGCTGAGGCTTTTAAAACTATATTTTAGCTTAGCTCTTGTAATTGCTGCAAGATAAACAATTAGCATTAATTGCACCCTCTGCTAGACCAGATTGTGATCCAAGTAGTACATTGAAAGTAATTTGATCTACTATTTACTCAAATAACAGTTAAACAAATTTTGGAACATCTATTATTGCATTTGATTCAACTTTGGGTATGCAGAACATTATAAATGTCACAAAATACAAAATTTGGCATATTTTATCAATGACTGGTTAACATCCAAAGAGAGTATCAAACAGAGCAGAGAACCCTATAAACACCTGATATGTGTTGTTTTTTAGCAGTTTAATTGGTACAGTATCTATATAAATCTAAAGACAAGCCTCAAGAAAAACAATTTGTGTTTATTAAAGTTAAGCTGTAGTTAGCAACACTCAGCCCTTATAGTTATACATGAGGATTATATTGTTTTGCTTATAAAAGGTGTTTATAATATAAATTCATTTTATAAACCAGTTGGATCTATGTGGTAAGGATCTGTCATGAGGTGCCCTTGGAATCTAATAGGTGTATACTGTATATTTATATGCCTCCAGTGTCACAAGGAGAAGCATTGCTTCTAGTTAGAAGATAGCATAGTTCCTTTTGGAGACAACACACCTGCACAATGAATGCCTATGTGTAGGCACAGTTAGGCTTTCAAGACCCAGCTTCAAATGTTTCCAATTAATTTGCACACCTAAATTAAATAAAAATATAACTGCAATGATCCACTGGTTCACTGCTAAAGGGTTACTGACATGCTTTATTGCTAATGGGTTAATACTATGGTCTGCTCCTTAAAGTTATCAAATGGTTCACTACTTAGCTGTTAAAATGTTTACTAAAATGTTAACTGCACACTTTCAGTGATATAAATGGTTAATGTGACTTTACAATGTACTATGTCTTCAAAAAGACTGTATATAGATAGCAAATAGTTTACTGGCAGTCCTGGCTAGCAGTGGGTTCCTGGCAGAAAGGTGAAGAATAAAAAAAAAAATCTAAATCAAAGCTTAATATGTGATATCCTGGAGAACTTTGCCTACCATGTGTATCTGCACCATGACACCCATCATTTGAGAGACTTTATTTTACTGTAACCAAACCAAGTTGGCCTGGTCATTGGTCGTTATCTCCAATTTGGGCCCCTGTTCTCCTGCCTTGCACCCCACTGCTCACCTAATAGTAAGGGGATCCCAGCTACCACCAGGCAAGAGACCCAAAATTCCAATATAAGATAGTTATAGATCCCTCGTAGGAGTAGCAAGAAATCATAAAGTAACTAATGCTAATATAATGTGACCTTCAAGATGCATACTGAAGAACACAGTGAATCGGGGAGGTGCTTGGAAACACATAGACCAAGAACATGATTAAAACAGTTTTACAGATGAAAACAACATATAGTTTCCTCAGACATCATGCCAAAAACTGTGAAATAAAATGTGTACTATCTTCAACAGAGGAGAAAGGTTTCTCCCTGAATTCAGTTTGTAGTTATGAAAGTCTAACAAACTTGTCATGTATTCCTAATAACTAACTAACTGAAAAATGTAAACCATTTAATCCAGTCTTCAATTGTTGGGGGATCTATCGCTTCAATGATATTAGCAATCTAGCAGATTTAATCAAATATGTAACTAAGGTAGATCATTTTTGGTTTGGCCACACATAGGATGAGATAGCCAGAAAAGAACTGACTCAAGAGTCAGTTTAATAGAAGGATAATATATGACCCTTTTCAACTTGCAGGATAAACAGGCTGAACTGGATAGACAGAGGTCTTTTTTCAGACTTATAAACAATTTTACCATGTTATAATTCGATTTATGTTTTCCAGAAAGATCTTAAAACCAGGCATAACTAGAAAACATTGAACCTATGTTAGACTCATAACTCCAGATTACCCTATTTGATTCTAAAGGAAAGTGGTCTTATCCATACAAAAGCACAATCTGATTGTTGCTGGCTAATAAGAAGTGTGTAGCTCCTGGTATTTCCTTGGGAGTTTCTGTATTCACCCTTGAATTCTTGTATAGATATCTGGAATTTACTGCAGTTTTGCAACCCCTAGAGCAACCTTGAAATGGTAACTGTGGTACTGGAGACACAACAGCAAAGCCAAGAACTAAGCCAGGGTTCACTAACAGAAAAGCAAACTTGACATGGCAAAGTATTCTAGAAGTGTTGTCATAGGCTATTTGTGATCAGTAGTGGAGGAACGCTACCATACCAAAAAAAGGTATCTGAAGTATTAGACAGAAGTGAGATCAGCCACAAGGCCGAGGTCAGAAAAGAGGAAGTAGGACAACGACCAATAGAATAAACCGGTGTATTAGGAAAGGGCAGTATCAGGAACAGGACTGAGATTAGAAAACTATGTCAATACAGCACAATGCACAACAGCAAACAGACAGGAGGCAGAAAGATTAATACCTTGATCACCAGGCAATGATCTAATGCAAAGCTTCAAATAGCCTGCTGGTTCTGACATTGGAATTTACCCAATAAACTTGATATGGCAGCCACAGGAGACAGGGTTGTTATGAGCTGAAATTGAAGACCTGCTACCTAGCTCTGGAGAGGCCAAGGAAGCAGAAGAATACAAGTTGCACAGCTACCTGATTTGACAGATGACCAAGGCCATGATCACTAGCAATAACAAAAAGGATTTAAACATGTTAGTTTTCAAAGATACAATATGTGGTTTATCACACATTGGTTGTGAATTTATGCATTGGTGGTGTCTGAGTGGGTAATATGATCGATTTATCTTTAGTGAACAAACATGTTCCACACAGAAACATGGCTGACTGATTGCAAAAATGAAGATCAATTGTATTTATTTCCCCAGATTACTTTAAAAAACAACAACACATTTGCTGTCCTGTAAAAAAAGAAACTTTAATTCGCATTGCTGGATCAAGGTAGTGTTTAGCTGACTGTTATGAGCAAAATGTACTGAAAGTGCTGTTCTCTAGCATGGTTATTGGAAAATAATTGTACCAGATTTGTCAAAGCTTATGATTTTATAAGACTCAGTTGACCCTTTGACAAATTTGATGCTTTGTGTACTGGCCCCTGATGGATCATAAAAGTTTAAATTATGGTCTATTAGAAAATATTCTCAGCAGGGTTTATTCACAATGTCCATAGTGCTGCCATAAGACACTAAATTGTTATGTAATTCAACCTGTATTTGTTCCTTTGCATATAGCTACCTTAAAAAATAAGAAATATACAGTATAGTTTTGGAGATGTCTACCTGTGTCTCTATCAGTGTAGATGGTATATAGCAAAAATTAACATTTTTAGTATGTAAAATTTTTGTCTTAGCAGGTTTCTCCCCAATTTTTTTTTACAAAAAAAAAAATCAGTAATTTGTAAAAAAGCCTTGCAGTAAGCATTCAATTTCTGTGCAGCATCACCACAGGGGAAATTAAAGCAACCCTCTAGTTTAAAAAAAATATATTACATTAATTGGGGAATGAACAGACCACTTACCAGGTGACCTCTTTTTTCATCTTTTCAGCTGCAAATCTACTGATTCTGAGTTTCCCCTTCTGTTATCCAAGATGGTCATGCTACCTAATACACACTGTGTATTTGGTACTCCAAAACACTTACTGCTTGTTCAACCCTGCTCTTGAATTGGCCAGAACTGCTTATGCCAGCGGTTCGGACCAATCCAAGTGCAGCAGGAAGTGTCTTATGCTACCAAATGCACTATGTGTACCAGGTGGCCCGAGAAGCAATGTGGCCATCTTGAATGATGGAAAAGAAGCCTTGAAATTGGTGGATCTGCAACTAAAAAGTTGTCGTACAGCAGGTTAGTGTTGTTTTTTGTGCTCTCTGTGTAATGCAGGGCAGGAAAAGTTCTCCAGAGATGTCATTATTACAAAAAACGATGATTTAGCAATTTCCTTCTCACATACAGTAGATGTTTGTTTAATTAAGTACTGAAATAAATAAAAAGAAATCTACTCACATTACCATTATATCACTTTATAAAGATTGAATATTACTATTTCTACATTTTTGCATAGCAAAGTTGATACATAAATTAATCCTCCTGTTCTCTGTATTTAGCAGAAATTATTAGTCTTCATATTCGAACCATAGAAGAAAATTAGCCAGATCCTTTGCAAATCTCCAACCTAGTAAATCAATAAATGGAGAAATCCAAATACATTGAAGTATATCTTTTTAGGAAGGACAGTACAGCCAATTATCCAAGGCATTTAGTTTGGTCAGTTTAACAGGTTCTCATTTGCATTTGTACTTCATTTGTATTATTGCTTTTCAGAAAAAAAGGGCTAAGGTTGGTTTCATACTTTCAGAGTGATAGTGTGATCTCTAAAAATATAAACTTCCCTTTTCATTACTCTTATATACTTCAGAAGTTGTATTAGCTCTTGAATTAAATTTCCAATAGAAGACTTGGAACCGCTTTATTATTGGAGACAGAGAGCAGATGCATTAGTGCTAGATGATGAATACAGGTTCACAATGAAATTACCAGTGTATTGTGTTGTGTGCGTCTCTTGCATCTCTTTGCATGAATTAAAAAACAGCTGAATAACAGACAACCTAATAGAATTGAATAGTTTACAGATCAATATATGAATATGAAAGGAAAGGTAAAAGAAAACCTTGCAAAAAATTATAAAACCAATAAAGCTGGAGTTATCGTTTCCAAATCTCTTACCATTGGATAAAACTCTGCTTTTCTGTCATAGAAAAAGATGACACATGAATTAAGAGCCTTGATATGTGCTTCATGGATAGATCTGTCCCATATTAGGAGAAAAATGCCCAATTTGTCTTTTTAGATCCTTACAACCCAGTTAGCACATACAGTATTGAAATACACATCCTCTAATGATGAATAATTGGGTTTGTATGATAGACAACAGTCTAATCTGGGTTATATTAGGGAATATTTGTAAAATCATGTATATTTGCATGGAGTAAAGTGTTATGGTCTACTATAAAATGCAGAATGCTACCATAAAATGTATTGTATGACTCTTGCCAGCTCGTTAAACATGCCAAAAATTTTGCATATAATTGATACTTAAAAAGTTAGAATTTGGCCCCTCCATCAGCAACTGGTGATATATCCCTAGAGATGTTGCCAATGCACTATATAAATCCAAATGGCTTTGTGCAATTTAAAGTGCAATGTCAAAAAATGAAACACAGGACATAACATAGAATTGGACAATAAGTTCTAGCGTTTAGTAATACTCAGTTCCAAGACTTTAGGGTAGATTTTAAATTTTAACATTTTAATTTGTTCCTAACATTCTTTCCTTTTTTAACGACTAGCCTAAGCCTGGTGTTATCCCTAAAAGGGTTAAACAGACCTGATTCAAGCTGTGACATATATGTTATATGTAGGCTTACCAAATATTGCATTATATTGTATACTAACTGAAAGACTCAGATTAGGTTGGGTATATTTAATCTATTTTATTTAATTGGCCTAGATGGGCAAGCACTCAAAACATCATAAATCAAGCGGAAAATGTATTGGGTGCATTGACATTAACACTTCATAAAACCTTAAAATGCATAAAATTACGACAATAAAATAAATGAGCAACAATAAAATAAATGAGCCACCCTAAGCGTCTAATATACTAATTCATTTAATGTGTGTGTGTCGTTAAAAGATATCAACACTATCCACTATAACAGTGACATCTACAGCACCCTGCCCCCAAAACAGTGACCTCCACAGCCCCTCACCCTTTAACACTGACCCCCCACAGTGCCCTGTCCCGTTAAAATTGGACCTCCACAGCAGCCCACCCCCTTAACTTTGACCTTTAAAGCAGCCTTCCCCTTTAACAGTGACTTTCACAGCATACCACCCCATTGACAGTGACCTTAACAGTGGCCTTTACTGGATCAGGGGCGTGTCCTTTTGAACAGCTCACTCTAAGACAGCAGCACTGTACTGTCCGAGTGTGATCTGCAGGGAGAAAGTCACCCTTCCTCCCACATCTGCAGCTGACAGAAGTTGATTTTTGCCTTAATTTTTTCAATCACTGTAGGCTGAGGCATGGAGGGGGTGTGACCTAACGGGATCAGGCCGTGGCTTAGCATGACTTGGAAGTTGATTTTTAACTTAATTTTTTAAATCTCAGTCGGCTAAAGAGTGGGAGGGGCGTGGTCTAACCAGATCGGGGGCATGTCCCTTTGAACAGCTCACTCTACACGTCCATAGAATTGTTCCGCATCCATTCCGCAATTATGCGGAACAGGTGCGGACCCATTTATTCTTTATGGGGCCTAAAGAGATGCGGACAGCACACAGTGTGTTATCCGCATCCGTATTTCCAGAGCGCAGCCCCGATCTTCCGGTCCGCAGCTCAGGAAAAAAATTGAGCATGTCCTATTCTTGTTCGCAATTGCGGACAAGAATAGGCATTTCTATAGGGGTGCCGACTGGGTGTATTTTGGATCTGAAATTTGCGGATCCGCAATGCACTGCGGATGTTTGAATGGAGCCTAAGACAGAAGCACTGTGCTGCCTGAGTTTAAGCTGCAGGGAGAGAGTTTAAGCTGCAGGGAGAGAGACCTGCAGCTGACAGAAGTTTTATTTTATTTTATTTTTTATCCCTTGCCCACTCAGGTATGGGAGGGGGCGTGGCCTAACCAGATCATGGGCGTGGATTATCAGGACCTGGGGGCAAGGTTTTAAGTCTTTTGAGGATGGACACATTGTGGCAGGGGGCGTGTCTGGGCTCCTTCATGCAAGTGATGCCCCTCTCGACACCTTACTGGCTAATTTGCATTCCAAATAAACTGGATTTTCAGAGGATAAAAGCATCTATTGCTGGAACAAAGGCACATCTGGAAATAAGGTACTAAGTGCTATTAGGCCACGGCTTTACTGCAATAGTGACTATCCTGGTGACAGATTTCCTTTGAAGCTCTCCTACAGCAGTGAAGAAAAATGGCTGAGTTGTTATTGAAACTGGAGTAAAACTGTGTATGTGGAGACTTAGGGTCTGCAAGCTTCTATTGGCTAATGCAATTTTTGGGAATATCTCAGGAATGGTACGTGCTAGAAAGCAGAGACCTGGTCTAAAACCTTCCCAGACACCTGATGTACCTGTGTGCCAAATTTCGAGATTGTAAATGCGATGGTGCAGATTCCTTTAGCGGACATACACACACATAGACTCAGCTTTATATATTAGATGTATTACGTTTTTGTCATAAGGTTTTGTAATTAAAGGCTCAGTCAAGAACACTAACTGAAAAATCTGGGACCTATATCTGTATGGGCAAACAAATGTTCAAGGCCCCAAACTATATGCCCATCAGTCGCCATCTTGTTTCATATTGTGTACATTAGGTGAGAACCTATGGAAGGCTATTATGCTTTATTTCAAACACTGTAACCCACTGATTTTGAAATGTATGGGGATATGATATATTTATGCAGCCTTTTGGGCTCATATCATATCTTTACTTGGTCCAAAGGGGAGGGGAACAGATTACTTACTTTGTTCATTAAATGACACCATGTTGGAAACCAGGTTTGCACATCCTTGCATATGGCCTGTTCATATGTGAAACCTGACAGCTTTCATGCTGAAGGCAGTAAGTAGTGAGTGGATGTCCCCTTATTCGCCCCATATAGCAGTACCCCTTGTGTAGCCCTGTTGATAGACAGAGCCTCAGCCCATCTTTTTATAGCTAAATCTTCAAATTTACCCTTTTTTTTTTCTTTGACTACAGGAATTTGAATCATAGCATTTTTTTTCTTCTGTTCTGTTGGGATACTGATATATAAAAGATCTGGAGTTATGTTTTTCCAGTATTTTTCATGGTACAACATCTGTATAAATAGTGTAATATCTGTCTGAAAGAATAAATGTGAAATTGATAAATTTTTAAAAACCATCAATATTCAGTTTCATATTAACACTTTATTACTCACTATTGAGTTGTTATAAGCAACACCCGGTACTCCTGTATTCAACTGTAGTATAGGAGGAATTTATAAATTTTTCTGCTTAAAGGGGCATTCCCATCTTCCACCATTATCACTAGCTGCCACAACTTTTGGCTCCACTGCTGTACTTGCTTTGTGGACGGGACCATGCTAATGTGTCAGATGACAATCATGAATATCTGCCAGGTTCTTTGCACGGTCCCAATGCTTTCATACAGTAATATATTCAAAATTTTTGTATTTTCAGACATATTGATGACAGGGTACATTCACTTTGTATGTACACTGCCTGCTTCTATCCATATACATGAGCCAGCGCTTTAAGGCCCATTTACAAAATTGTTTAGAGTTGATTTTCACGCATTTTCTGAGCAGAAGCTGCTCCAAAAAAACACCTTCTTCTTGGAGCAGGATCTGTACTGATTATCCCATTGAAATGAATAGGAAGCTGAAAATAATAATAATAATAATAATAATAATAATAATAATAATAATAAAATGTGCCAAATCATTGTATTTACAAAAATTGTCATGTAAAGAGCCCAGAGGTGGACTGGAAACTTAAAGTGGCCCTGGAATTTTTTTTTTTATAAAAGTGCCCCCATGTTATAGGCAGGTCCAACTTGATAGAAGGTAGGGTAACACAAGAAAGCGGGGGTCAGCAATACCATAGCAAAAATACTGTCTCATCAGATCCATATACCAGAGTTCAGCACAACACATTGACCCTAAAGTTGTCCCTCTCTGGTGGACATCAATAGATGTCATTTTCTGTCCTCTTCCAGTTGTCTCTCATAAGATATGGAACAGGGAGACTAGGAGGTGAGATGTGGGCCATAACAGTTGAATTTGGGAGGGCATGTGCGGCATCTGGCTGGGTACATAAGTACCTGGTTCTCACAGTGTTAATTACCACCAACAGCTCATTATATACTCGGCCAGCGGCAGAGAGGAGGGATTGGTCAGCCAGTTTGGCATCGGCCCACCGATAAATTTTCCTATAAGGTCTATGGCCAATCCGCCCCTGGAATAGGCCCTTTGGGAAGCTGCAGGTACATATCACACTATATAAGGTTATGTGTGAGTGTTTCATTATAATACTGTTTCAGACTAATTTGGCAAGGAAGGTGTTAACACAAAGCAGAAGCAATTTAACCATACTCTATGCCAGTAATTTATGTCAGTGATGCTGCAGGACTCCTATCTGTAAACTAATTCACCCATGCAGATATTACTCTCCCCACAACCCTCTTCTTAATGTGTCTGTGTAAAGCTTCCCCCCTCCATGCCCTACCTGCTGGGTGAGAAAAGAAACACTGCTTTGTGCATTTGTTTCCTGTCCCCTTTAATTCCGTGCTCCAAAGATCACACTGAAATCACAAAGATAACAGTGTGCTTTAGAGCAAACCCACGGTGACATCACCTATAGGGACTCTGGTAGCTCATGTCTGCTAGTACATTACAGAAGAATAGGACGCTCAGAGGCTACTGAACATGCGCTAGTGCCATCATAATCAGCTCTATTGAGCTACTACACATGCTCATTATCTATATGAAATATCTAGTAAGAGCAGTGCAAGCGTGACCACCAACACTGGAGTGCAGCAGTGGCCATATCCATGGGCAACTGTGGATGTACAAGTAATTTATTTGCCAAAATTTAAATTATTACAGTACAATGTCTATCATATTCAATAAGATGTGAGAGATAGGAATACTCCTTTATACCTGCTTCCACCAAATACTGATTAAGGGCTTACATATACCTGTTTCCACCAAATATTTAATGAGGCCTGCAATATACCTGCTTCCACAAAATACTGACTAAGGGGTTTGATATTCCTTTTTCCACCAAATATTGATTGAGGCATGCAAGATACCTGCTTCCACAATATACTGATTAAGGGGTTCGATATACCTGCTTCCACCAAATATTGATTGAGACCTGCGATATACCTGCTTCAACAAAATACTGATTAGGGGGTTTGATATACCTGTTTCCACAAAATATTGATTGAGGCCTGCGATATACCTACTTCCACAAAATACTGATTAATGGCTTCAATATACCTGTTTCCACCAAATATTGATTGAGGCCTGCGATATAACTGCTTCCACAAAATGCTGATTAAGGGGATTGATATACCTGCTTCCACAAAATATTGATTGAGGCCTGCGAGATACCTTCTTCCACAAAATACTGATTAAGGGGTTTGATATACCATCTTCCACCAAATATTTATTGAGGCCTGCTATATACCTGCTTCCACAAAATACTGATTAAGGGGTTTGATATACCTGCTTCCACCAAATAGTGATTGAGGCCTACAGTTTATCTGCTTCCACAAAATACTGATTAGGGGGTTTGATATACAAGTTTCCACCAAATATTGATTGAGGCCTGCGATATACCTATTTCCACAAAATATTGATTGAGGCCTGCGATATACCTGCTTCCACAAAATACCGAATAAGGGGTACGATATACCTGTTTCCACCAAAATTTGATTGAGGCCTGCGATATACCTGCTTCCACAAATACTGCTCTTCTCTAGGGACTTAGACATCAGGTGCCCGGGAAGGTTTTAGACCAGGTCTTGGCTCTCTAGGATGTATCGTTCCTGAGATATTCCCAAAAAAATGCATTTGCCAATAGAAGCTTGCAGACCCTAAGTCTCCACATTCACACTTTTTGAAAATGACAGGTAGATGAAGAGGCAGGACGTT
Source organism: Bufo gargarizans (assembly GCF_014858855.1). Lineage (NCBI taxonomy): Eukaryota > Metazoa > Chordata > Amphibia > Anura > Bufonidae > Bufo > Bufo gargarizans. Next base: position 447,405,109 of record NC_058080.1, read on the forward strand.
CCGCAGGGGTGGTAGGGGTCGGGCAGGTGCACCATGACGGAGTATAAGTGCGGCGTGCGATTACTTCAAAGGATGCACCAGAGTTGGTTGAGGGGCTCATTCAGCCTTCCGCTTCTGCACCCTCCTTATCATCTGTATCTGCACCCTCCTCATTCTCTGCTGTGTGCACCACCAAAATCACCACCACCATAGCCCCTCCACTCTAGTCAGAAGAATTAGTTTCCAATCCATTCCTAGACCCTACCGATTTATAGCCATTCTTGACATCGAATGAGGAAGAAGAGGTAGCAATGGCCACCACCAAGCGATCTAAAGACAGTAGCCAGATCAGCCCAAGGAGCGTGGTAAAGGTGACTATGATGACGTGTTGATGGACGTCACGTGGGTGCCCACAAGAGAGGAAGAGGAGGGCAGTTAAGAGGGAGAGATGGAGCAGCAGAGAGGGAGGAGAAGGAGGAGAAGCAGGCAGAGCTTGCAGGGCACAGGAGGCAAATAGCAGACTACAAATGTATCTGGAGCGAGCCGTCCACCATGCACGGTCACTTCTGATGCTCCCAGGACGGCGGTACATGACTCCGCAGTGTGGGCTTTTTTAACGTGTCAGCTGCTGAAAATAGTGTTGCCATCTGCAGCCTGTGCTGTCAACGCATATGTTGCGGTAAGCCCAACACTCACCTAAGGATGACCGCCTTAAGAAGGCACCTGGCCCCCCATCACCGAGCCCAGTTTGAGCAACGCAGTCAGAACCCACAAAGCCACACTCCCGGTGCTCCACGTCCTGCCTCTTTTCCTTCTCCTTCTCTCAGAGCTATATGGCCACGTTCAGCGGCAAGTCAATATATCTCTGGCACACAGTGTCTGTGCCAAGATACATCTGACCACAGACACGTGGTCTAGCAAACACGGGCAGGGAAGGAACATAACTTTTACTACCCACTGGGTGAACCTTCTGAAGGCCGTCAAGCATGTAATCTATGGCTCCTGTGTGGATTTGGTGATACCGCCACAGATTGCTGACCTGCCTCTTCTTCTCCTCCTTCTACTCCATCTTCTGTCTCCTCCTCGGCTGACTCCTCCTTTTCCACTGCTACAGCCTATTCTGCAGCGCCACCCAAGCTCTCCAGAACCTATTCAACGTGCCAGGTGAGACGTTGCCATGCTTTGCTGCGACTGATGTGCCTGGAAGCCAAGAGCCACACCAGTACTACATTTCTTTCAGCTCTGCAGTCACAGGCTGATCAGTGGCTAACCACGCTCAATTTGACAGTTGGTAAAGTGGTGTGCGACAACGGTGCGCGCTGAAACAGGGCAAAATGACATATGCCATGCATGGCACACATCCTGGCCATTTTAGAAGATCTTACACGGCCATGGCAGGCCTTGCTGATATTCAGCGGTGACGACACCTTCCCATCGGAAGTCTGATTTGTGACTGCTCGGCGTGGTGGAACTCCACCTTGTATATGCTTGATAGACTGCTCCAGCAGCAACGTGCCGTTAACGACAACCTGTTCGAACTCTGCAGCAGGACAGGTTCTGGGGAGCTTGGTTTCTTTTCACTGTGCCTGTGGCTGCTCATGCACGACACATGCAGACTTCTGTGGCCATTTGATATCAGAAACTGGTCAGTCGCAGCCAGGGCGCCATCAGTGACACTGTACCTTATACCTTCTTTCTGGAGCGTGCAATGTGTCATGTCATTGATCAAGCCGTCGAGGAGCAGGAGCAGGAAGATGAGAAAGTTGCAATGCTGAATTAATTCTCAGGGGGGCTACTCCATCTGAGACAAGTCAGCAGGAGTCTGAAGAGGAGTCAGAGGAGGATGGTGGCTGTAGGAAGGAGGAGGAGAAGCAAGATGAGCAGGCTTTGAAGGGGAATTTAAACTTTTTGGGGATCCCTGGTATTGTTCATGGCAGGGGGGAGGAGACCGAGGACGACATTCACCTGAGTGATGAGCAGGAGCAAGTGCGCTCCACCACTTCCAATTTAGTGCAAATGGGGGCCTTCATGCTCCAGTGTTTAAAGAGGCATCCCCGTTTAAAAAGCAAAAAGGGCAAGGACCAGTACTGGGCGGCAACGTACTTAGACCCCCGGTACAAACACAAAATGGCAGACATGTTACCAGCATCAGAGAGGGCTGTCAGAATGCAGCATTTCCAAGCCTTGCTACAAGAGCTGCTGCATTCTGCCGTTGCGGGCGCTGGCAGACGAATTTCCATCCATAGCGAAACAGGTACCAATCCTACCGCACCTGCAAGAAGAGGGTGGTTTCAAGATGTGTTGGTCACTTCGGATACGAGATCATTCTTGCAGCCAACCAATTGACAGCCTATCTCCGGATGCAGCCTCAGGGAACGCCTAGACAGACAGGTGTCTGACTACATCGGGTTAACGGCCGATGTGGACGCTCTGAGAAGTGAGGAACCCCTGGACTACTGAGTGTGCAGGCTTGACCTGTGGCCAGAGCTGCCACAATTTGCCATGGAACTCTTGGCTTTTGGGGCTTGTACTCCCACATTTTTCAAGGCTCCAGAAGGATACATTTTTAAGAGTTTCCCTTTAAGAAGCATAAAAATGGCCCCTGATTAAAATATATGTTTTGTGGGAATTTTTGTCTATGATCCCCCTCTGGTATATCACTGTCCATGCTGTGGGACTATTTGCACACTTCTAGTAAGTATTTTGTGGCTGCAAATATGACCTGAAGGTTTTTCAGGGTTGCCATTAAAGTCAAGGGCACCGTGAACGGCAAATAATACTTTTTTTGGCCACTAATACACGCCAAAAAGGACTTTCATTTTCTCACTTCATCACACAACAGCTAATAAGCCCTTTTTCTTTTTCCCCACTAATACGCACCAAAAAGAGGCTTTAGAACATATAACTGGGGCCATGAAAGGCAAATAAACTTTTTTTTGCCACTAATACACGCCAAAAAGAGCTTTAATTTTCTCACTTCACCACACAATGGCTAATAAGCCCTTTTTCTTTTTCTCCACTAATACAAGACAAAAACAGGCTTTAGAGCATATAACTGTGGCCATGAATGGCAAATAATATATTTTTTTCCAGTAATAAACGCCAAAAAGGGCTGTCATTGTCTCACTTCACCACACAATAACTATTAAGCCCTTTTTCTTTCCCCCCACTAATACACGCCAAAAAGAGGCTTTAGAAAATATAACTGTGGCCATGAACGGCAAATAAAGGTTTTGTTTTGTCACTAATACACGCCAAAAAGGGCTGTAATCTTCTCACTTCACCACACAATGGCTAATAAGCCCCTTTTTCCCCCCCCACTAATACACGCCAAAAAAAGACTTTAGAACATATAACTGGCTGTGAATGGCAAAAAAGTTTTTTTTTTGCCACTAATACATGCCAAACAGGGTTGTTATTTTTCCACTTCAACGGCTAATAAGAACTTTTCTTTTTCTCCACTAATACACACCAAAAAGAGGCATTAGAACATATAACTGTGGCCGTGAATGGCAAATAATTTTTTTTTTTTGCCACTAGTATATGCCAAAAAAGGCTGCTATTTTATCATTTCAACACACAACGGCTAATAAGCCCCCTCCCCCCCACTAATACATGACAAAAAAGGTTTTAGAACATATATATATATATATATATATATATATATAACTGCACCGCACAAGGGCTAATAAGACCCCAATAACAAGAACGATTTGCTGGAATTACAAATACAAAGGTATTGCAAACCTGAAATGAGCAGCAGTATAATGGCAATTTGGATCCTCAGTCAGTGCAGCAAGGTGTAATAGGATTGTTCCTATTACCCAGGCTGTAAACACCCCTATTGAACCCTGTTCTGCTTCAATACTGCCTAATTCCTCCCTATTCTTTCCCTACACTTCTTCTAATGCTCTTTCCCTAAACTTCTATTGAGCAAAATATAAGTTTTCAAGTCTTTCCTAGCACTGTCCCTAGCGCCTGCTGATGTCTCTCCCTGCACTAATTACACTGGAAAAATGGCTGAATGCAAGATGACTGAGGCTATTTATAGGGTTGTGACTAGAGTTGAGCGAACACCTGGATGTTCGGGTTCGAGAAGTTCGGCCGAACATCCCGGAAATGTTCGGGTTCGGGATCCGAACCCGATCCGAACTTCGTCCCGAACCCGAACCCCATTGAAGTCAATGGGGACCCGAACTTTTCGGCACTAAAAAGGCTGTAAAACAGTCCAGGAAAGAGCTAGAGGGCTGCAAAAGGCAGCAACATGTAGGTAAATCCCCTGCAAACAAATGTGGATAGGGAAATGAATTAAAATAAAAATTAAATAAATAAAAATTAACCAAAATCAATTGGAGAGAGGTTCCATAGCAGAGAATCTGGCTTCCCGTCACCCACCACTGGAACAGTCCATTCTCAGATATTTAGGCCCCGGCACCCAGGCAGAGGAGAGAGGTCCCGTAACAGAGAATCTGTCTTCATGTCAGCAGAGAATTAGTCTGCATGTCATAGCAGAGAATGAGGCTTCACGTCAGCCACCACTGCAACAGTCCATTGGCATATATTTAGGCCCAGCACCCAGGCAGAGGAGGGAGGTCCCGTAACAGAGAATCTGTCTTCATGTCAGCAGAGAATTAGTCTGCATGTCATAGCAGAGAATGAGGCTTCACGTCAGCCACCACTGCAACAGTCCATTGGCATATATTTAGGCCCAGCACACACACAGGCAGAGGAGAGAGGTCCCGTAACAGAGAATCTGGCTTCATGTCAGCAGAGAATCAGTCTGCATGTCATAGCAGAGAATGAGGCTTCACGTCAGCCACCACTGCAACAGTCCATTGGCATATATTTAGGCCCAGCACACACACAGGCAGAGGAGAGAGGTCCCGTAACAGAGAATCTGGCTTCATGTCAGCAGAGAATCAGTCTGCATGTCATAGCAGAGAATGAGGCTTCACGTCAGCCACCACTGCAACAGTCCATTGGCATATATTTAGGCCCAGCACCCAGGCAGAGGAGGGAGGTCCCGTAACAGAGAATCTGTCTTCATGTCAGCAGAGAATTAGTCTGCATGTCATAGCAGAGAATGAGGCTTCACGTCAGCCACCACTGCAACAGTCCATTGGCATATATTTAGGCCCAGCACACACACAGGCAGAGGAGAGAGGTCCCGTAACAGAGAATCTGGCTTCATGTCAGCAGAGAATCAGTCTGCATGTCATAGCAGAGAATGAGGCTTCACGTCAGCCACCACTGCAACAGTCCATTGGCATATATTTAGGCCCAGCACACACACAGGCAGAGGAGAGAGGTCCCGTAACAGAGAATCTGGCTTCATGTCAGCAGAGAATCAGTCTGCATGTCATAGCAGAGAATGAGGCTTCACGTCAGCCACCACTGCAACAGTCCATTGGCATATATTTAGGCCCAGCACCCAGGCAGAGGAGGGAGGTCCCGTAACAGAGAATCTGTCTTCATGTCAGCAGAGAATTAGTCTGCATGTCATAGCAGAGAATGAGGCTTCACGTCAGCCACCACTGCAACAGTCCATTGGCATATATTTAGGCCCAGCACCCAGGCAGAGGAGGGAGGTCCCGTAACAGAGAATCTGTCTTCATGTCAGCAGAGAATTAGTCTGCATGTCATAGCAGAGAATGAGGCTTCACGTCAGCCACCACTGGAACAGTCCATTCTCAGATATTTAGGCCCCGGCACCCAGGCAGAGGAGAGAGGTCCCGTAACAGAGAATCTGTCTTCATGTCAGCAGAGAATTAGTCTGCATGTCATAGCAGAGAATGAGGCTTCACGTCAGCCACCACTGCAACAGTCCATTGGCATATATTTAGGCCCAGCACCCAGGCAGAGGAGAGAGGTCCCGTAACAGACAATCTGGCTTCATGTCAGCAGAGAATCAGTCTGCATGTCATAGCAGAGAATCAGGCTTCACGTCACCCACCACTGCAACAGTCCATTGTCATAAATTTAGGCCCAGCACTAGTGTTGAGCGGCATGTCCCATATTCGAATTCGCGAAATTTTGTGAATATTCGAAAGAATATTCGTAAAATATTCGCGATTATTCAAATTCGTTATTATTTCGCATATGCGATAATTCGAATTATCGCATAATACATATGCTATGCAAAATTCACATGTGCGCTAATGAAATCGCCTTACGAAGATTCGCAACTCAATTCAATCACTAATGTATGAATGCAATGCCCTTTGCCTCTGTTCTGGGACAAGTGTAGATATTCGCATGTGCGCTAATAAAATCGCCTTACGAAGATTCGCACCTCAATCACTTTCTAGGGAATGTGAGACTTTTGGGAATCAATCGAGATACAGTGGGGGGTGATGACAGTAGTTGACAGAGTACAGATCAATGTAATCTGTAAGGTGGAAAGTAAAATAAAAAATACGAATATTCGTAAATCGAATTTTACGAAGTTCTACGTATTCGCGAATATGGTGCTATACTATATGAATGCACAGGCCTTTGCCTCTCTGTTCTGGGGACAAGTGTAGATATTTGCATTTGCGTTAATAAAATCGCCTTACGAAGATTCGCAGCTCAATTCAATCACTAATGTATGAATGCAAAGCCCTTTGCCTCTGTTCTGGGACAAGTGTAGATATTCGCATGTGCGCTAATAAAATCGCCTTACGAAGATTCGCAACTCAATTCACTAATGTATGAATGCAAAGCCCTTTGCCTCTGTTCTGGGACGTGCCGATATTCGCATGTGCGCTAATAAAATCGCCTTACGAAGATTCGCGCCTCAATCACTTTCTAGGCAATGTGAGTAAGATCTGAGCTGTTGGACCTTTGGGAAACAATCAATTATATGTGTACTGTAATTTTGTGGGGGGGGGGGGGGAAACAAAAAACGAATATTCGTTTTTACGAATATATAGCACTATATTCGAAATATTCGCGAAATCGCGAAGTTGCGATATTCGCGAAAAAAATTTGCTTTTCGAATATTCGCGCTCAACACTACCCAGCACCCAGGCAGAGGAGAGAGGTCCCGTAACAGAGAATCTGGCTTCATGTCAGCAGAGAATCAGTCTTCATATCATAGCAGAGAATCAGGCTTCACGTCACCCACCACTGTAAGAGTCAATTTTCATAAATTTAGGCCCAGAACCCAGGCAGAGGAGAAAGGTCCCGTAACAGACAATCTGGCTTCATGTCAGCAGAGAATCAGTCTTCATATCATAGCAGAGAATCAGGCTTCACGTCACCCACCACTGCAACAGTCAATTGTCATAAATTTAGGCCCAGCACCCAGGCAGAGGAGAGAGCTCCCGTAACAGAGGATCTGGCTTCATGTCAGCAGAGAATCAGTCTGCATGTCATAGCAGAGAATGAGGCTTCACGTCACCCACCACTGCAACAGTCCATTGGCATATATTTAGGCCTAGCACACAGGCAGAGCAGAGAGGTCCCGTAACAGACAATCTGGCTTCATGTCAGCAGAGAATCAGTCTGCATGTCATAGCAGAGAATGAGGCTTCACGTCACCCACCACTGCAACAGTCCATTGGCATATATTTAGGCCTAGCACACAGGCAGAGCAGAGAGGTCCCGTAACAGACAATCTGGCTTCATGTCAGCAGAGAATCAGTCTGCATGTCATAGCAGAGAATGAGGCTTCACGTCACCCACCACTGCAACAGTCCATTGGCATATATTTAGGCCTAGCACACAGGCAGAGCAGAGAGGTCCCGTAACAGAGGATCTGGCTTCATGTCAGCAGAGAATCAGTCTGCATGTCATAGCAGAGAATGAGGCTTCACGTCACCCACCACTGCAACAGTCCATTGGCATATATTTAGGCCTAGCACACAGGCAGAGCAGAGAGGTCCCGTAACAGACAATCTGGCTTCATGTCAGCAGAGAATCAGTCTGCATGTCATAGCAGAGAATGAGGCTTCACGTCACCCACCACTGCAACAGTCCATTGGCATATATTTAGGCCTAGCACACAGGCAGAGCAGAGAGGTCCCGTAACAGACAATCTGGCTTCATGTCAGCAGAGAATCAGTCTGCATGTCATAGCAGAGAATGAGGCTTCACGTCACCCACCACTGCAACAGTCCATTGGCATATATTTAGGCCTAGCACACAGGCAGAGCAGAGAGGTCCCGTAACAGACAATCTGGCTTCATGTCAGCAGAGAATCAGTCTGCATGTCATAGCAGAGAATGAGGCTTCACGTCACCCACCACTGCAACAGTCCATTGGCATATATTTAGGCCTAGCACACAGGCAGAGCAGAGAGGTCCCGTAACAGAGGATCTGGCTTCATGTCAGCAGAGAATCAGTCTGCATGTCATAGCAGAGAATGAGGCTTCACGTCACCCACCACTGCAACAGTCCATTGGCATATATTTAGGCCTAGCACACAGGCAGAGCAGAGAGGTCCCGTAACAGACAATCTGGCTTCATGTCAGCAGAGAATCAGTCTGCATGTCATAGCAGAGAATGAGGCTTCACGTCACCCACCACTGCAACAGTCCATTGGCATATATTTAGGCCTAGCACACAGGCAGAGCAGAGAGGTCCCGTAACAGACAATCTGGCTTCATGACAGCAGAGAATCAGTCTGCATGTCATAGCAGAGAATGAGGCTTCACGTCAGCCACCACTGCAACAGTCCATTGGCATATATTTAGGCCTAGCACACAGGCAGAGCAGAGAGGTCCCGTAACAGACAATCTGGCTTCATGACAGCAGAGAATCAGTCTGCATGTCATAGCAGAGAATCAGGCTTCACGTCAGCCACCACTGCAACAGTCCATTGTCATAAATTTAGGCCCAGCACCCAGGCAGAGGAGAGAGGTCCCGTAACAGAGAATCTGGCTTCATGTCAGCAGAGAATCAGTCTTCATATCATAGCAGAGAATCAGGCTTCACGTCACCCACCACTGCAACAGTCAATTTTCATAAATTTAGGCCCAGAACCCAGGCAGAGGAGAAAGGTCCCGTAACAGACAATCTGGCTTCATGTCAGCAGAGAATCAGTCTTCATATCATAGCAGAGAATCAGGCTTCACGTCACCCACCACTGCAACAGTCAATTGTCATAAATTTAGGCCCAGCACCCAGGCAGAGGAGAGAGCTCCCGTAACAGAGGATCTGGCTTCATGTCAGCAGAGAATCAGTCTGCATGTCATAGCAGAGAATGAGGCTTCACGTCACCCACCACTGCAACAGTCCATTGGCATATATTTAGGCCTAGCACACAGGCAGAGGAGAGGTTCATTCAACTTTGGGTAGCCTCGCAATATAATGGTAAAATGAAAATAAAAATAGGATTGAATGAGGAAGTGCCCTGGAGTCCAATAATATATGGTTATGGGGAGGTAGTTAATGTCTAATCTGGACAAGGGACGGACAGGTCCTGTGGGATCCATGCCTGGTTCATTTTTATGAACGTCAGCTTGTCCACATTGGCTGTAGACAGGCGGCTGCGTTTGTCTGTAATGACGCCCCCTGCCGTGCTGAATACACGTTCAGACAAAACGCTGGCTGCCGGGCAGGCCAGCACCTCCAAGGCATAAAAGGCTAGCTCTGGCCACGTGGACAATTTAGAGACCCAGAAGTTGAATGGGGCCGAACCATCAGTCAGTACGTGGAGGGGTGTGCACACGTACTGTTCCACCATGTTAGTGAAATGTTGCCTCCTGCTAACACGTTGCGTATCAGGTGGTGGTGCAGTTAGCTGTGGCGTGTTGACAAAAGTTTTCCACATCTCTGCCATGCTAACCCTGCCCTCAGAGGAGCTGGCCGTGACACAGCTGCCTTGGCGACCTCTTGCTCCTCCTCTGCCTTGGCCTTGGGCTTCCACTTGTTCCCCTGTGACATTTGGGAATGCTCTCAGTAGCGTGTCTACCAACGTGCGCTTGTACTCGCGCATCTTCCTATCACGCTCCAGTGCAGGAAGTAAGGTGGGCACATTGTCTTTGTAGCGTGGATCCAGCAGGGTGGCAACCCAGTAGTCCGCACAGGTTAAAATGTGGGCAACTCTGCTGTCGTTGCGCAGGCACTGCAGCATGTAGTCGCTCATGTGTGCCAGGCTGCCCAGGGATAAGGACAAGCTGTCCTCTGTGGGAGGCGTATCGTCATCGTCCTGCCTTTCCCCCCAGCCACGCACCAGTGATGGACCCGAGCTGCGTTGGGTGCCACCCCGCTGTGACCATGCTTCATCCTCATCCTCCTCCACCTCCTCCTCATCCTCGTCCTCCTCGTCCTCCAGTAGTGGGCCCTGGCTGGCCACATTTGTACCTGGCCTCTGCTGTTGCCAAAAACCTCCCTCTGAGTCACTTCGAAGAGACTGGCCTGAAAGTGCTAAAAATGACCCCTCTTCCTCCTCCTCCTCCTCCTCCTCCTGGGCCACCTCCTCTTCCATCATCGCCCTAAGTGTTTTCTCAAGGAGACATAGAAGTGGTATTGTAACGCTGATAACGGTGTCATCGCCACTGGCCATGTTGGTGGAGTACTCGAAACAGCGCAACAGGGCACACAGGTCTCGCATGGAGGCCCAGTCATTGGTGGTGAAGTGGTGCTGTTCTGTAGTGCGACTGACCCGTGCGTGCTGCAGCTGAAACTCCACTATGGCCTGCTGCTGCTCGCACAGTCTGTCCAGCATGTGCAAGGTGGAGTTCCACCTGGTGGGCACGTCGCATATGAGGCGGTGAGCGGGAAGGCCGAAGTTACGCTGTAGCGCAGACAGGCGAGCAGCAGCAGGATGTGAACGCCGGAAGCGCGAACAGACGGCCCGCACTTTATGCAGCAGCTCTGACATGTCGGGGTAGTTGTGAATGAACTTCTGCACCACCAAATTCAGCACATGCGCCAAGCAAGGGATGTGCGTCAAATTGGCTAGTCCCAGAGCTGCAACGAGATTTCGCCCATTATCACACACCACCAGGCCGGGCTTGAGGCTCACCGGCAGCAACCACTCGTCGGTCTGTTGTTCTATACCCCGCCACAACTCCTGTGCGGTGTGGGGCCTGTCCCCCAAACATATGAGTTTCAGAATGGCCTGCTGACGTTTACCCCGGGCTGTGCTGAAGTTGGTGGTGAAGGTGTGTGGCTGACTGGATGAGCAGGTGGAAGAAGAGGAGGAGGAAGCCGAGAAGGAGGAGGTGGCAACAGGAGGCAAAGAATGTTGCCCTGCGATCCTTGGCGGCGGAAGGACGTGCGCCAAACAGCTCTCCGCCTGGGGCCCAGCTGCCACTACATTTACCCAGTGTGCAGTTAGGGAGATATAGCGTCCCTGGCCGTGCTTACTGGTCCACGTATCTGTGGTTAGGTGGACCTTGCTACAGATGGCGTTGCGCAGTGCACACTTGATTTTATCGGATACTTGGTTGTGCAGGGAAGGCACGGCTCTCTTGGAGAAGTAGTGCCGGCTGGGAACAACATACTGTGGGACAGCAAGCGACATGAGCTGTTTGAAGCTGTCTGTGTCCACCAGCCTAAATGACAGCATTTCATAGGCCAGTAGTTTAGAAATGCTGGCATTCAGGGCCAGGGATCGAGGGTGGCTAGGTGGGAATTTACGCTTTCTATCAAATGTTTGTGAGATGGAGAGCTGAACGCTGGCGTGTGACATGGTTGAGACGCTTGGTGACGGAGGTGGTGGTGGTGGTGTTGGTGGTACATCCCCTGTTTGCTGGGCGGCAGGTGCCAACGTTCCTCCAGAGGCGGAGGAAGAGGCCGAGGCGGCAGCAGCAGAATAGGCCGAGGCGGCAGCAGCAGAAGAGGTAGCAGGGGGAGCCTGAGTGACTTCCTTGGTTTTAAGGTGTTTACTCCACTGCAGTTCATGCTTTGCATGCAGGTGCCTGGTCATGCAGGTTGTGCTCAGGTTCAGAACGTTAATGCCTCGCTTCAGGCTCTGATGGCACAGCGTGCAAACCACTCGGGTCTTGTCGTCAGCACATTGTTTGAAGAAGTGCCATGCCAGGGAACTCCTTGAAGCTGCCTTTGGGGTGCTCGGTCCCAGATGGCGGCGGTCAGTAGCAGGCGGAGTCTCTTGGCGGCGGGTGTTCTGCTTTTGCCCACTGCTCCCTCTTTTGCTACGCTGTTGGCTCGGTCTCACCACTGCCTCTTCCTCCGAACTGTGAAAGTCAGTGGCACGACCTTCATTCCATGTGGGGTCTAGGACCTCATCGTCCCCTGCATCGTCTTCCACCCAGTCTTGATCCCTGACCTCCTGTTCAGTCTGCACACTGCAGAAAGACGCAGCAGTTGGCACCTGTGTTTCGTCATCATCAGAGACATGCTGAGGTGGTATTCCCATGTCCTCATCATCAGGAAACATAAGTGGTTGTGCGTCAGTGCATTCTATGTCTTTCACCGCTGGGGAAGGGCTAGGTGGATGCCCTTGGGAAACCCTGCCAGCGGAGTCTTCAAACAGCATAAGAGACTGCTGCATAACTTGAGGCTGAGACAGTTTCCCTGGTATGCATGGGGGTGATGTGACAGACTGATGGGGTTGGTTTTCAGGCGCCATCTGTGCGCTTTCTGCAGAAGACTGGGTGGGAGATAATGTGAACGTGCTGGATCCACTGTCGGCCACCCAATTGACTAATGCCTGTACCTGCTCAGGCCTTACCATCCTTAGAACGGCATTGGGCCCCACCATATATCGCTGTAAATTCTGGCGGCTACTGGGACCTGAGGTAGTTGGTACACTAGGACGTGTGGATGTGGCAGAACGGCCACGTCCTCTCCCAGCACCAGAGGGTCCACTAACACCACCACGACCATGTCCACGTCCGCGTCCCTTACTAGATGTTTTTCTCATTGTTATGGTTCACCACAACAACAAATATATTATTTGGCCCAATGTATTGTATTCAAATTCAGCGGGATATAAATTTGAGGCCTAGTATTTAGGCGCTGGGTGACCGGTATGGATTTAGTGACAGAATTAGACTTGGAAATGCACAGAAGCGTGTGTGTGTGAAGTTATTCTGAATGACCCAATGTGCACCTTGAATATTATATACCCTTTTAGGGATAGATTTCAAATAGCTCTGATATAGCAGAAACCACTAAATTATGAAATTGCTAAATTGGGAATTGTACTTCAACCCAGAACAAAAAATGTGCTTTGACGGACACTAAATATCTTGCCCAGCAACAACAGTACAACGGTGGGTAACGAGAGATTTAGAGGGAATTAAATTTGAGGCCTAGTATTTAGGCGCTGGGTCACCGGTATGGATTTAGTGACAGAATTAGACTTGGAAATACACAGTAGCGGGTGTGTGTGAAGTTATTCTGAATGACCCTATGTGCACCTTCAATATTATATACCCTTTTAGGGATAGATTTCAAATAGCTCTGATATAGCAGAAACCACTAAATTATGAAATTGCTAAATTGGGAATTGTACTTCAACCCAGAACAAAAAATGTGCTTTGACGGACACTAAATATCTTGCCCAGCAACAACAGTACAGCGGTGGGTAACGAGAGATTTAGAGGGAATTAAATTTGAGGCCTAGTATTTAGGCGCTGGGTCACCGGTATGGATTTAGTGACAGAATTAGACTTGGAAATGCACAGAAGCGTGTGTGTGAAGTTATTCTGAATGACCCAATGTGCACCTTCAATATTATATACCCTTTTTGGGATAGATTTCAAATAGCTCTGATATAGCAGGAACCACTAAATTATGAAATTGCTAAATTGGGAATTGTACTTCAACCCAGAACAAAAAATGTGCTTTGACGGGCACTAAATAACTTTCCCAGCTACAACAGGACAACGGTAACGAGAGATTTAGAGGGATTTAAATTTGAGGCCTAGTATTTAGGCGCTGGGTGACAGGTATGGGTTTAGTGACAGAATTAGACTTGGAAATACACAGTAGCGGGTGTGTGTGAAGTTATTCTGAATGACCCTATGTGCACCTTCAATATTATATACCCTTTTTGGGATAGATTTCAAATAGCTCTGATATAGCAGAAACCACTAAATTATGAAATTGCTAAATTGGGAATTGTACTTCAACCCAGAACAAAAAATGTGCTTTGACGGGCACTAAATAACTTTCCCAGCTACAACAGGACAACGGTAACGAGAGATTTAGAGGGATTTAAATTTGAGGCCTAGTATTTAGGCGCTGGGTGACAGGTATGGGTTTAGTGACAGAATTAGACTTGGAAATACACAGTAGCGGGTGTGTGTGAAGTTATTCTGAATGACCCTATGTGCACCTTCAATATTATATACCCTTTTTGGGATAGATTTCAAATAGCTCTGATATAGCAGAAACCACTAAATTATGAAATTGCTAAATTGGGAATTGTACTTCAACCCAGAACAAAAAATGTGCTTTGACGGACACTAAATATCTTGCCCAGCAACAACAGTACAGCGGTGGGTAACGAGAGATTTAGAGGGAATTAAATTTGAGGCCTAGTATTTAGGCGCTGGGTCACCGGTATGGATTTAGTGACAGAATTAGACTTGGAAATACACAGTAGCGGGTGTGTGTGAAGTTACTCTGAATGACCCTATGTGCACCTTCAATATTATATACCCTTTTTGGGATAGATTTCAAAGAGCTCTGATATAGCAGGAACCACTAAATTATGAAATTGCTAAATTGGGAATTGTATTTCAACCCAGAACAAGAAATGTGCTTGAACGGACACTAAATAACTCGCCCAGCTACAGCACTAGGGACAGATTTAGCTGGATATAAATTTGAGGCCTAGTATTTAGGCGCTGGGTGACAGGTATGGGTTTAGTGACAGAATTAGACTTGGAAATACACAGTAGCGGGTGTGTGTGAAGTTATTCTGAATGACCCTATGTGCACCTTCAATATTATATACCCTTTTAGGGATAGATTTCAAATAGCTCTGATATAGCAGAAACCACTAAATTATGAAATTGCTAAATTGGGAATTGTACTTCAACCCAGAACAAAAAATGTGCTTTGACGGACACTAAATATCTTGCCCAGCAACAACAGTACAGCGGTGGGTAACGAGAGATTTAGAGGGAATTAAATTTGAGGCCTAGTATTTAGGCGCTGGGTCACCGGTATGGATTTAGTGACAGAATTAGACTTGGAAATACACAGTAGCGGGTGTGTGTGAAGTTATTCTGAATGACCCTATGTGCACCTTCAATATTATATACCCTTTTTGGGATAGATTTCAAATAGCTCTGATATAGCAGGAACCACTAAATTATGAAATTGCTAAATTGGGAATTGTACTTCAACCCAGAACAAAAAATGTGCTTTGACGGGCACTAAATAACTTTCCCAGCTACAACAGGACAACGGTAACGAGAGATTTAGAGGGATTTAAATTTGAGGCCTAGTATTTAGGCGCTGGGTGACAGGTATGGGTTTAGTGACAGAATTAGACTTGGAAATACACAGTAGCGGGTGTGTGTGAAGTTATTCTGAATGACCCTATGTGCACCTTCAATATTATATACCCTTTTTGGGATAGATTTCAAATAGCTCTGATATAGCAGAAACCACTAAATTATGAAATTGCTAAATTGGGAATTGTACTTCAACCCAGAACAAAAAATGTGCTTTGACGGACACTAAATATCTTGCCCAGCAACAACAGTACACCGGTGGGTAACGAGAGATTTAGAGGGAATTAAATTTGAGGCCTAGTATTTAGGCGCTGGGTCACCGGTATGGATTTAGTGACAGAATTAGACTTGGAAATACACAGTAGCGGGTGTGTGTGAAGTTATTCTGAATGACCCTATGTGCACCTTCAATATTATATACCCTTTTTGGGATAGATTTCAAATAGCTCTGATATAGCAGGAACCACTAAATTATGAAATTGCTAAATTGGGAATTGTACTTCAACCCAGAACAAAAAATGTGCTTTGACGGGCACTAAATAACTTTCCCAGCTACAACAGGACAACGGTAACGAGAGATTTAGAGGGATTTAAATTTGAGGCCTAGTATTTAGGCGCTGGGTGACAGGTATGGGTTTAGTGACAGAATTAGACTTGGAAATACACAGTAGCGGGTGTGTGTGAAGTTATTCTGAATGACCCTATGTGCACCTTCAATATTATATACCCTTTTTGGGATAGATTTCAAATAGCTCTGATATAGCAGAAACCACTAAATTATGAAATTGCTAAATTGGGAATTGTACTTCAACCCAGAACAAAAAATGTGCTTTGACGGACACTAAATATCTTGCCCAGCAACAACAGTACAGCGGTGGGTAACGAGAGATTTAGAGGGAATTAAATTTGAGGCCTAGTATTTAGGCGCTGGGTCACCGGTATGGATTTAGTGACAGAATTAGACTTGGAAATACACAGTAGCGGGTGTGTGTGAAGTTACTCTGAATGACCCTATGTGCACCTTCAATATTATATACCCTTTTTGGGATAGATTTCAAAGAGCTCTGATATAGCAGGAACCACTAAATTATGAAATTGCTAAATTGGGAATTGTATTTCAACCCAGAACAAGAAATGTGCTTGAACGGACACTAAATAACTCGCCCAGCTACAGCACTAGGGACAGATTTAGCTGGATATAAATTTGAGGCCTAGTATTTAGGCGCTGGGTGACCGGTATGGATTTAGTGACAGAATTAGACTGGGATATGGCCAAAAAATGAACAGACTATTGCTGGTTAAATGCACTTGGTGTGACAGCTTCACCCTGATGTAGGCTTTAGCCAAAAAACAACCACACCATTGAGGGTTAAATGCACTTGGTGACAGGCGCAGCTTGCCCCTGATTTTGTATATGGCCAAAAAATGAACAGACTATTGCTGGTTAAATGCACTTGGTGTGACAGCTTCACCCTGATGTAGGCTTTAGCCAAAAAACAACCACACCATTGAGGGTTAAATGCACTTGGTGACAGGCGCAGCTTGCCCCTGATTTTGTATATGGCCAAAAAATGAACAGACTATTGCTGGTTAAATGCACTTGGTGTGACAGCTTCACCCTGATGTAGGCTTTAGCCAAAAAACAACCACACCATTGAGGGTTAAATGCACTTGGTGACAGGCGCAGCTTGCCCCTGATTTTGTATATGGCCAAAAAATGAACAGACTATTGCTGGTTAAATGCACTTGGTGTCACAGCTTCACCCTGATGTAGGCTTTAGCCAAAAAACAACCACACCATTGAGGGTTAAATGCACTTGGTCGCAGCTTGTGCTGGCGCACCACAAGACACAAAATGGCCGCCGATCACCCCAGAAAAATGAGACTGACAAACGGTCTGTGCAGCCTAAAAACAGTGAGCAATTGAGGATCAGCAGCTCAATGATCCACAGCTGCAGATCGATCAGTTAATCAAGTCCTTTGGAGGAGTTAATCTGCCTAATCTCGCCCTACTGTCGCAGCCGCAACCTCTCCCTACGCTAATCAGAGCAGAGTGACGGGCGGCGCTATGTGACTCCAGCTTAAATAGAGGCTGGGTCACATGGTGCTCTGGCCAATCACAGCCATGCCAATAGTAGGCATGGCTGTGATGGCCTCTTGGGGCAAGTAGTATGACGCTTGTTGATTGGCTGCTTTGCAGCCTTTCAAAAAGCGCCAAGAAAGCGTCACAAAAGCGCGAAGAAAGCGACGAACACCGAACCCGAACCCGGACTTTTACGAAAATGTCCGGGTTCGGGTCCGTGTCACGGACACCCCAAAATTCGGTACGAACCCGAACTATACAGTTCGAGTTCGCTCATCCCTAGTTGTGACATCACAGGGCTGGCTGGCTGCATGCATGGCATTGTGGTTGATCCTTTGTTCCCAAAGTTCCTTTCTCCATGTCCTAAGATGTGCAGCAGCCATTTTAGGAATAAATGTGATTCGTTACCATGAAGCATGAGGAAATTTGGATTTGGTGCGAATCGAATAATTCCTGAAATTCGGATCAAATTAACTTTCTCAGCTTTGATTCGCTGAGCTTTAATTATAAACTACCTATTGTAACAATTGTAGAATCATAATTGCGTATAAACTTTTCTGCCCTAGGTGCTGAAAAGTTAATACCATTTTGCTTTTACTTCAGTATAGCAACATATTTGTACCAGATCCAAAAAACACATTGATAAACAGCATTGACTAAACTGCTGTACTAACTTTAGATTGCATTGATTACTGTTCTCTATATGAGCTCATGGCCTTTGCATGGTCAATCTATTGACAATCATATTGACAGTCAGTAGCTTTTACCAAAAGTTCCTTCATACCTTTCTTCAAATCAGTTATCTAAAATATACAGTGTGAACTGTGTGAAATACATTATTGTGAGAATACAAATATAGTTCCTTTAAAGAAATTCAGGATGTATTGTATATACAATCAAAAAGCTGTCTGTTATAGTCCCCTTGTTGGACTATTAAGTGGTAAAAAATAAAGTAAAAAAAGAAAAAAAAACACTTATACAATAAAAATATCCCATTAAAAAAAAATTACCCTTTCCGTTTTTCAATGAAAAAACGTTTGGTATTTACACGTCCGTAACAACCCGGACTATATAAATATCACGTAAATTATCCCTTACAGTGAACGCCATTAAAAATAAAATAAAAAAAGACAGAATTGTTAATTTATTCTTAGTTGCCACCGAAAAAAGCATAATAACAAGCTATCAAAAAGCGCCATTTACTCCAAAATAATACTAATGAAAAATATAAGCGGTCCCGCAAAAATCAAGCCCCCACACAACTCCATAGAAATAAAAAGAAAAAAGTTATGGGTCTTGGGAAGCGGCAATGCAAAAACACCTTTATTTTCAGCTTTCTATTGAACACTTTCTTTCTGGATATTGAAAATATTCAAGTGCTGATAAATTTATATGAACATCATACCCAATAAAATCATAGTGCAAATGTATTAATATTGTCTAAAAGTAAAACAGTGTAAACTTAAGGGCCCTTTATACCGGCCAAGAATTGAACAGATCAGCGTTAACGAGCGATCATAGTAACTCTCATTAGAGATGATCTGACAGTGTAAATGTAACGAGCAAAATACTTGTACTGTACATTGGGTGATTAGATTGTTTATGCAGCACAAAAAAACTTGTTTCCCAGTGACAGAATGTGCTGTGTAAAGACCAAATGCTGCCGGGAAACAATGAGACAGTATGGGGAAGAGAGATGGCATTAGCGATCGCTACGCCCCATACTCTGGAAGAGCTGGAGGAGATCAGTGCATGTAAATTCACCGGTCTCCTCCACTAGTGATCAGCAGATCACTTCTTACCCGACAATCTGCTAGATAATCAAACTATGTAAAGGGACCTTTAGACAGACAGTCTTAAACTGCACCATATTTATCAAAATGGATGATGCTGGATGATAAAGCTGTTGTATCTTAAGGGTGTCTAGTCTAAGTTTTCTCCACCTACTAAATGGCTTAGTTTTACTCCAGAAAAGTGCCAAAATGTGGGTGAATTTTGTGGCACACAGAAACACGTTTAAGCCACACCCTTCCCTGCAAAGTCGTGCCCCCTTTCCGCTAAGCCATGCTCCTTTATTGGATGACGCATAAAAAGGGTGTCTAAAACACTTGAATAATGCAGTGTAAAGCATGTACGTCAATTTTTGGCACAAATTGCACAAAAAACTGCCGCATGTGCAATAATACATCTGCCCCATTATTTGCACATGAGCATTCTGCTTTGCTAAATTTGTCCCGTCTTTGTATCCACTGCTATAAATTTTGTTGTGTTAAAAGACACCTTGAGATTTGAAACTAAGGTGTAGAAAAAAAACATATATATTTATATAGAATCAACCTTAAAAATATTCACCTGCCAATCCCATAATCTCTTCTGAAGTATCTGAACGTCTATTTGTTCTATTAGGCATATAGCCCTAATAGGGATTTGTTATTTTTTTTTGTTATTCTTAAAAGTTAATGCATCTAAACATAGAAAACCGAGTCTTAAAGCCCAAAATAGATTTTCAATTCATGTAGAGAGATGACTTAAAGTAGATTAAATAGAAGCAAGCAGCATTTTTCATTCCTGTAAAGTGAGGAACAGTCTTCTTTTCCCTGCAAAGCACGGATATTTCTTTCATTAGTGAAACATGCAGACGCAAATACAATGACTTTGCCTCACAAAGACGTGACAAAGGCATATAGTCATTGTTGGCTGCTTGTTAGGAGAGGCTCATTTCTAGGGAGAATAAAGCTGACAATAGTAATTGTAGCCACAATTGTCCCACATTGTACTGTTTGTACATTATATTGTTGGTTTCATTGTGGTTTACCAAATGCAGAAGAAATATAACCTGTCTTCTTTCCATGTTCAGTGGTTTTAGAAATCTAGATTGTCCTGTGGATTAAGATACAAGCTTTTAAAGAAAGAAACATAGCAATGTGCATTTCTATGAAAGATCTGTGTTTAACAGTGAAGCAGCATTTATTTCCTTACTTTCATTTATGGCATTTTCCCTCTCACATAAAGCAGATAATATCATACTTTTAGATTACATAGTAACATAGTTTATAAGGCAAAAAAAAGACCTCTGTCCATCCAATTCGGCCTGTTATCCTGCAAGTTAATCCAGAAGAGGGGGAAAAAAAAGTGAGGTAGAAGCCAATTTTCCCCACTTTAGGGGGGAAAAATCCTTCCCGACTCCAATCAGGCAATCAGAATAACTCCCTGGATCAACGACCCCTCTCTAGTAGCTATAGCCTGTAATATTATTACACTCCAGAAATACATCCAGGCCCCTCTTGAATTCCTTTATTGTACTCACCATCACCACCTCCTCAGGCAGAGAGTTCCATAGTCTCACCGCTCTTACCGTAAAGAATCCTCTTCTATATTTGTGTACAAACCTTCTTTCCTCTAGATGCAAATTGGCAATGTAAACAAAAATTCCAGAAAGCCTGCTGATATGCCAACTACTGGAAAGCCCAAATGGCCAGTTTAAGCTAGAAAAACCCAATGATATGGAAATGATATGACAGCCTCGTATTAATAAATAGAAACACAATGCCATCACAGTTTTATGGGTTTTGTTTTTATAGCATTTCCTAAGTGATAAAACTGTCCTGTTAACTTCATTCTTTGGGTCAGTACAATTACAATGATACCACATTTACAGTTTTTCTTAAGTTTTAATTCTGAAAAATATAAAGCAAAATAAAAACTATGCATATCCATATTCTGACCCTCATGACTTTTTTTAGTCATGTCTATGGAGCTTTTTAAGGGCTGATGCATTGTAGGATGATCTTTAGTATTTATTGATTTTGGATTGTGCATAAGTTTTTTATCACTTAAAAAAAAAAATATGGTGGTTCAGCGGTTTTGATGTTTTGTTCCATTACTCTATTCACCATATGGGATGATGCTCATGATGTTTATTTGTTTATTTATTTTCATTTTAATATTTTTATTATTTTTTTGGGGGGGGGGAGGGGAGTGTTTTGAATATATATATATATATCTCTTTTCAAAACATTTTTCTTTCTTTTACACTTTCCCTAGGGAACTTGAACATCATATCACCTCCCCCATAAACTCCAATGCCTTAGCATTGGTGTCTATGAGCATTTCACAGGATCTCAATAGGAACATAGGTACAGCAACCTTGGATCCTTCAGGAGGATTGAGGCTGCCGCAGGGAATGAATGAATGAATGAATAGCTCGCCTGATCGTCACTAGGGGGAGCCATTCCAGCCTCAGAAGCATTGCTCTTCTGAGTTTTTGGCTTTCAGATGTCATAGTAAAATGTTATCACCGATATATCACAGATATTAGCCTTAGGTGTCTGTGCTTGCAAGTGGGTGCCATATTTAAATATCTGACTTCTGCAGTAAATGTGTGGTTGGTAAGGTGGTTAAAGGGGTTTTCCAACACTTTTTAACTGATGACCTTTCCTTTTTTTTTTTTTTATACATTGTAGGCATTGTCCAAGATTTTTTATGATCTTTGAAAACGCTTATAAGGAATATTTTTTTTCCCTAGTCCAGATTTTAATGGAAAACATAATTTGTATGTTTAACATGGTTTTACATGATACGTGCATAACACATACAAGTCTAATGCTATCTACCTTACAGAGTGCATGCTGTGTAAAAACATAAGAAGCCATTTACTGCTCACAAAACTGCTGAAGCACAGTGTAAAAACCTTTTAGTGACATCACTTTTCTGTCAGCTAAATTTACCTTAGCGAAAAACTGAATAGGTTTGCAGATGACAAAAATGGCATTTGTGCAGGAGGAAATCGTACACCGTGTGATGGAAGTATCAGGCACAAGAAAGGCTTAACTGCAGACAATACACAGTGCATGGCCACCCTGGGATTGGCAGACCTATAGTGGCTGTATATGGATCGTTTAACTTGCCTGAATAATCTCAGAGTACGATCACTGTTCTACATTATTCATTTTCTGTGGACGTTGTCCAATATACAGGTATAGCAAGGCTGTATTTGTCATGTAACCCTTTGGGTTCTGTATGTATCTCTAAATGGAGATAATGCAGTAGGAATGTATGATTTATATAAAACATAGATGGTCGCTATTACATCTAGAAAAAGTCTATACATAAAAGCTGTTGTAGCATTATTATAAGAATTTCATTTTACATGAGTACTCATCTTTGCTTAAAGGGAACCTGTCACCTGGATTTTGTGTATAGAGCTGAGGACATGGGCTGCTAGATGGCCGCTAGCACATCCGCAATATCCAATCCCCATAGCTCTCTGTGCTTTTATTGTGTAAAAAAAAAACGATTTGATACATATGCAAATTAACATAAAAGAGTCATATCTTACTTGTGTGACCAGAGAAGAGTCATATTTTCAAGCTCTGACTCATCTTAGGTTAATTTGCATATGTATCAAATCGTTTTTTTTACACAATAAAAGCACACAGAGCTATGGGGACTGGGTATTGCGGATGTGCTAGTGGCCATCTAGAAGCCCATGTCCTCAGCTCTATACACAAAATCCAGGTGGCAGGTTCCCTTTAAGTAATCTTTATATGACTATCGGTTCACAGTGGTGTCATAGTTATTATAATTTGTCATGTTTCTGTTGTGGCTCCTTTGAAAAACAGAACCCATACCATGATGCCAATGTATTAGACATACATCTTTTTCTCTCCTGAGACCTTCGCCTTGGGTTTATAAAAGGGGTTTTCTTATGCCACTACCTGCTTGTATATGGCCATAATTTGGAAATGTAATGCTACACCTTTAAAGGGATTGTCCACCCTTTTTTAAATGATGACCTATCCTTAGAACAAGTCATCAATAGATGATTAGTAGAGATGTGACATCCCGAGCCCGCACTGATCAGTGGTTCAGTAGCTCTATTGAAGGAAGTTGGTGCTGGGACTTGTAGTGGACAGTGTGGACTTCTGAATTCTGTGGAATATGAATTCTGTAGATATTATGTAGCACTTATAGCTGAAATGTGCATGCCAGGCAGCTTTTGTACAGAATTTGATTGTTAAACCAACCAGGAGATCCAGTAAAGACATATATAACTATAGGTTGTACAATGAAATAAGATCGGTCTCTGCTGACCTCCACAAACCACTGGCACTGGTCTTCCCTGAGCTCCCAACTGCTAACTGCTACCTGTAGGTGTGCTGTCTCTAACCCTGAAAAAAATATAATTACAAACAGTGAGATCCCACAGGAGGTTGCCACGCTATAAATTACAGGAGAAAAGAAAAAATGATGTGGTCACTTGGACCTTAGTGTGTTTCTGCAACCTCTTTGACCCTGGTCTCAGTCTTCTTATTTTTCTCTAGATGCTTCTCTCCTTGAAGACTCTCCTCTCAGGTTCCAGACTCTCCTCTCATAACTCTCCATAACAGTTCCTCACAGCCCTACATCTTGTCAGCGCCAAGCTCTGTCCCCTCCTTTCTACAGTGTCTGAGCATGCTCAGTACACTCAGTCACATATAGTAATATAGTCACTCTACATAGATACTGTAAATGCATAACTTAAAACCAACTTTAATTATATATCAAACATAGTAAACAATAGAATACAGGTTATGCAAATAATAGGAAAGGCTACAGTATGTACTGCAGACATGCTTACCTCTCTTATATCCACTGTACCAACTAACCAGTTTCTAACTGAAAATAAAAATATTTCTTTATTAATTATTATTTTAAAATAAATGAACCAAAAAACTATAGAAAAATGACCTATTAAAATTATCAGTGTCAGGTTTATAGAGGATACAATTGGAGTGTATAGTTACGTTTGCCTTTGTCACATGTAGCCCCTATGGAGTGCAATTCCTCCCATTCATTTGTGTGGGGTATTGCTCACACTTACAAGCCTCTGCTGATACTTTGTTTATACGCTCATGCAATGTGATGGCAGATTGGGCGCTCCTGTTAGAGTTCTTTAATCGTTCAGCCTTTATATTCAGGCTGTCACGAGGGTGTCAAGAGCCACGCCTGACTCCGTTGTACCCGGGGTCAGGAGGTCGCTGCGGTTGGCTGCACGCTCTATGTCAGATAGGGAAGTTTCCTTATTGTAGCTTTCTGGGTTTGCTTTACAAACCCTTTCGGCTCACTCAGGGATCCGTAGCTCCTTCTCTCAGCTGTTCCTTGTCCAGCACTCCCAATCCTCCTTATATTCCCCTCTCACACTTCTCTAGTTGCCAGATATAGAGCTTCCTGCCTGGACATCTATTCTGACCCACTGGAGCTGTGTTGCTGCGTTCTCTGAGTGTTGCCTTAGAACGCTACCCTCCGGATCCCTGTTGGACCTTTGTGGACAATTGTTGCCGTCCACCTGGGTGTTTGTGTTTGTCTGTGTTTGTCTGTCCTCTCCCTGGTGTTTCCCTCTTAGTGCAGTGGTGAGGACTAGCGATCCCACCGGCCCGTTCATTATCTAGGGCTCATTTCAGGGAAAGCCAGGGTTTAGGCACGTGATCGCCGCACGGGTGAGGAACCCGTCTAGGGACGTCAGGGCAGTCAGGTGCCAGCTGCAAGGTGAGTTAGGGGTCACCACCTTTCCCTCTCCCTTGGGCAGGGCTTTCCCTGTTTTCCTCCCTGTGCGTGTTGCCGGTCATTACATTATATCTGGCCCTTATTTTTGTGTTGGTAAAAAAAAAAAAAAAAAATTTTACCTACTTAGAATCCAGTATGGATCCAATTGCTGCTCTGTCCGAACAATTTCATGGCCTGTCTTTGGAGGTGGCAGGATTGAAGGCGTTGGTCCTCCAGCAACAGCAGCAATTACAACAGACCGCAAGCCCAGCGGTTGCTACTGGTAACCAGGTTGTTGCGGAACCCAAGGTCCCTCTCCCTGACAGATTTTCTGGGGGAAGGAACAAGTTTTTGACTTTTCGTGAGGCCTGTAAACTATACTTTAAACTGCGTCCTTACTCCTCTGGTAATGAAGAACAGCGGGTGGGTGTTGTTATTTCCCTGCTGCAGGGGGACCCGCAGTCCTGGGCGTTCTCTTTACCTACTGATTCCCAGGCTCTTCGGTCAGTGGATGAGTTTTTCGGGGCCTTGGGTCTCATATATGACGACCCCGACCGAGTCGCACTGGCTGAATCAAAATTACGGAGACTCCTACAAGGAGAGCGGCCGGTAGAGGAGTATTGCTCTGACTTCCGTAGGTGGGCTACGGATACCCAATGGAACGACCCGGCTCTCAGGAGTCAGTTCTGCTCTGGGTTATCCGAAAGGGTTAAGGATGCGCTTGCATTGTATGAGACCCCCTTTTCCCTTGATGCAGTTATGTCCCTTTCTATCCGTATAGATAGACGCCTTAGGGACAGGTTGAAAAAACCGGAGCCATTGGTAACCCCTCCCAAGCAGCAGTTAGTCTGTACGGACTTAGACGAGCCTATGCAGCTAGGAGGAACTACTCGTCAGGTCCGTCCTCCTGAGGTTCGCCGTAGGCGTGGGGGTTGTTTTTTTTGTGGGGAGAGGGGTCATTTCATTAATGTCTGTCCTTCTTTCCTCAGAAACAAAAAAACGTCGGAAAACTACTAACCCCAGGCTGTGTGGAGGATGTCAGCCGGGGGGTATACGTTTCCTCCATACGTACATCGCAATTTGTGTTGCCAGCGGTTATTGTTTTTGGTGATAAGACAGAGACTATTTCTTTCTTTCTAGACAGTGGAGCAGGGGTAAATTTGATAGATGCCCATTTTGCCCGCACTATGGGTTTGTCTCTCTGTACCTATTCCCATATTTGCTATAGATTCTGCTCCTCTGTCTCAGAGAAACCTCACCCACATCGTTCATAATTTACACCTTCGGGTAGGGGACCACCATAACGAGATGCTCTCATGTTTTGTTCTGGAGGGGCTTCCCGCTCCGGTAGTGCAGGGTTTTCCCTGGTTGGTAGCGCACAATCCAGTGGTGGATTGTCAGGCCAGGGAGATATTGGAGTGGAGTGAGCCGTGCAGAGAAAATTGCTTAAATAGCAATTGCTTAGTCGCCTCCATAGCTACCCTACCTACATTTGTTTCGGACTTTGAGGACTTTTTTTCTGAAAAGGGTTGTCAGAAGTTACCACCTCATCGTCCTTATGATTGCCTGGTTAACCTTATTCCCGCGCAAAATTACCCAAGACCAGGTTATATAATCTTTCAGGTCCAGAGAGACAAGCCATGAAGGATTATATCTCCGAGAGTTTGGCTAAGGGACACATCAGACCCTCTTCTTCACCCGTGGCTGCAGGGTTTTTCTTTTTTAAAAAGAAAGATGGGGGCCTGCGTCCTTGCCTAGATTTTCGTGAATTAAATCGGATAACCATCCGAGACCCATACCCTCTTCCTCTCATTCCTGACCTGTTTAACCAGATTGCGGGTGCTAGGTGGTTCTCCAAACTCGATCTTAGGGGGGCCTACAATCTGATTCGTATTAAAGAGGGGGATGAGTGGAAAACAGCTTTTAACACCCCTGAGGGGCATTATGAAAATCTAGTTATGCCTTTCGGCCTGACCAATGCTCCTGCCGTCTTTCAACATTTCGTTAATGACATTTTTAGTCATCTAATCGGCAGGTTTGTGGTAATATACCTAGATGATATCTTAATTTATTCGTCTGATCTGAGAACACATGAGGAGCATGTCAGACAAGTACTACAGGTCCTACGGACGAATGAATTATATGCTAAAATTGAAAAATGTGTTTTTGCCGTTTAGGAGATACAATTCCTAGGTTATTATTTATCTGCGTCAGGTTTCCGTATGGATCCTAGGAAGGTCCAGGCAATTTTGGATTGGGATCTTCCTGAGAACCTCAAAGCACTACAACGGTTCTTGGGCTTCGCGAATTTCTATAGGAAATTCATAAAAAATTATTCGGTGATCGTAAAACCCCTTACTGACATGACTAGGAAGGGGACTGATTTTTCTAAATGGTCTGACGCCGCTAAAGTTGCTTTTTCCTCTCTAAAAGAGAGGTTTACCTCAGCACCTGTACTAGTCCAACCTGATGTCTCTCAGCCTTTTATTGTTGAAGTCGATGCATCAGAGGTGGGAGTGGGGGCTGTACTGTCTCAGGGTCCGTCTCCTGGCAAATGGCGTCCTTGTGCTTTCTTTTCTAAAAAACTATCTGCAGCAGAACAGAACTACGATATTGGCAATAGGGAACTGTTAGCTATTAAACTTGCGTTTGAGGAGTGGCGTCACTTTTTAGAGGGGGCAGTCCACCCCGTCACTGTGTTTACGGACCACAAAAATCTGCTGTACCTCGAATCAGCTAAGCGTCTCACCCCTAGACAGGCTAGGTGGTCGCTATTTTTTACCAGGTTTAACTTTGTGATTACCTATCGTCCTGGGGTAAAGAATACCAAGGCTGATGCACTATCTCGTTGTTTCCCTGGAGGGGGTAATGTGAGTGATCCGGTACCCATTCTACAAAGAGGAGTGGTTGTCTCTGCGGTACACTCTGCTTTGGAGGGGAAGGTGTTAGAGGCCCAGGGGGACGCCCCGGTCTCTTGCCCCTCAGAGAAATTGTTTGTACCGTTGAACCTACGTCTCGAATTATTAAAGGAACATCATAATTCGGCACTTGCTGGGCACCCGGGTAGTAAAGCAACCTTAGAGCTATTGTCTCGTCGTTTTTGGTGGCCAAGGTTGCGTCAGGATGTATTGGATTTTGTGTCTTCTTGTTCTACCTGTGCGCGCGCAAAAGTTTCACATACACGTCCTGCAGGGTCTCTATTACCACTCGTCATTCCCAATAGACCATGGACACATCTGTCTATGGATTTTATCACTGACTTACCTTTGTCTGCGGGTAAAACAGTGATTTTGGTAGTAGTGGACAGGTTTAGCAAAATGGCACACTTTATTGCGTTACCCGCACTACCTAATGCTAAAACTCTTGCTCAGGTATTCGTCAGTGAGATCGTGAAGCTTCACGGGGTCCCCTCCGATGTTGTTTCGGATCGGGGAACCCAATTTATTTCTAAATTTTGGAAAGCTTTTTGTTCCCGTTTGGGGGTTCACTTGTCCTTTTCCTCAGCTTATTATCCTCAGTCGAATGGACAGACTGAGCGTACCAACCAAAATCTGGAGACATATCTAAGATGTTTTGTGTCTGAAAACCAAGAGTTGTGGTCGTCATATTTACCGTTAGCTGAGTTTGCCATAAATAATCGCCGTCAGGAATCCACTGGCAAGTCACCATTTCTTGGTGCATATGGTTTTCATCCCCAATTCTGTACTTTCAAAGAGGGGGGGTCTTCTGGGGTTCCCGAAGAGGAACGGTTTTCGTCATCTCTTTCATCAGTATGGCAGAAGGTGCAAGCTAACTTGAAAAATATGGGAGGTAAATACAAATGCATGGCTGATAAGAGACGGTCGCCAGGTCCGGACCTAGGAGTGAATGACTATGTGTGGTTGTCTACTAGGAATATCAAGTTGAAGGTTCCCTCTTGGAAACTGGGTCCTAGGTTGATTGGTCCTTACAAGATTGTAGCCATCATCAACCCCGTGGCTTTTCGCCTGGAGTTACCTCAGACTTTTAAAATCCATAATGTCTTTCATAAGTCGTTACTCAAAAAATATGTTCCACCTCTAGAACCGTCACCGCTGCCACCCCCTCCTGTTGTCGTGGATGGTAGTTTGGAATTTCAGATATCCAAAATTATTGATTCTCGTCGGGTCCGCCGCTCTCTCCAATATCTGGTGCACTGGAGAGGTTACGGTCCCGAGGAAAGAATGTGGGTTCCTGCGTCTGAGGTAAACGCCGACAGGCTAGTTCAGATTTTTCATGCCTTTCATCCTGAGAGACCTGGTCCTGAGTGTCCGGAGGCCCCTCGTAGAGAGGGGGGTACTGTCACGAGGGTGTCAAGAGCCACGCCTGACTCCGTTGTACCCGGGGTCAGGAGGTCGCTGCGGTTGGCTGCACGCTCTATGTCAGATAGGGAAGTTTCCTTATTGTAGCTTTCTGGGTTTGCTTTACAAACCCTTTCGGCTCACTCAGGGATCCGTAGCTCCTTCTCTCAGCTGTTCCTTGTCCAGCACTCCCAATCCTCCTTATATTCCCCTCTCACACTTCTCTAGTTGCCAGATATAGAGCTTCCTGCCTGGACATCTATTCTGACCCACTGGAGCTGTGTTGCTGCGTTCTCTGAGTGTTGCCTTAGAACGCTACCCTCCGGATCCCTGTTGGACCTTTGTGGACAAT
Organism: Bufo gargarizans; assembly: GCF_014858855.1. Lineage (NCBI taxonomy): Eukaryota > Metazoa > Chordata > Amphibia > Anura > Bufonidae > Bufo > Bufo gargarizans. The sequence continues at coordinate 447,434,731 of NC_058080.1, forward strand.
TGTTGCCGTCCACCTGGGTGTTTGTGTTTGTCTGTGTTTGTCTGTCCTCTCCCTGGTGTTTCCCTCTTAGTGCAGTGGTGAGGACTAGCGATCCCACCGGCCCGTTCATTATCTAGGGCTCATTTCAGGGAAAGCCAGGGTTTAGGCACGTGATCGCCGCACGGGTGAGGAACCCGTCTAGGGACGTCAGGGCAGTCAGGTGCCAGCTGCAAGGTGAGTTAGGGGTCACCACCTTTCCCTCTCCCTTGGGCAGGGCTTTCCCTGTTTTCCTCCCTGTGCGTGTTGCCGGTCATTACACAGGCTGAACAATAATGAAACAATGTTGCTAGGTTTGTATATAATTTTGGGGCTGCCTCTAATCTGCTCAATTCACTTTTCTCTAGGCTATACTCTCCACTTTTGTGCTACTGACTGCTCTATTTGATCCATAGAGGTCACTGGTCGCGCTCTAATAGCTCATATGGCATGCTCAATTCCACTCCTCAATGTCTAGTGCTGCCTCTGCAGCGTACTCTTTAAGTACTAGTCCCTAACATTCCCGACACTGTTTAAAATTCAGGATGTCATACCACCCCTCCCGACATGTTTCGCCACGCTCGGTGGCTTCGTCAGGGGATGTGGGGTATGTGGACGTCGCGCGCATGTCTAGACCCTCCTAAATACCTTTCTAAGTCCCGCCCACCTGTCCATAATTCCCTTCAGCCAATCACTGTGGCCGCTCCGGTAAGGTCCTCAAGTCAAAGCACCAAGTGACTCACTAACGCACATCCTGTGCGCTACTCTCCTCCCCCTTTGTGACTCACTACTGACGTCACACTTGTTTCATCAGATGACTATTGGGGCGGTACCGACCGAGGCGAATTAGGTGAGATCGTCACTTCTCTCCATCTTCTATTCGCCCAACCCCATCTCCTTCTCCTTACTTACACTTTTAACCCATCCCTATCCCTCACTTACATACTATATTTGATGCATGCCACCGTACTGTATACACCAATAGGGGCAAGATTAATCTGCAATTTACATTCTATATGGGAGGGGCGGACAAGCAGCGTTTTTGGGGTATGGGGAACAATCTGACAGTCACAATGGAGAATCCATTGATATTTTAATATTAATTTTGTTTTCATTATAAGGTGTGAAGTCCCCACTATTCTTGGGGATATATTGTGTGTGTCCACAAGGGCTCCACAAACATCTGACCTGTACTTGGACCCATTATCAGAGCTGCCTATATCAGTTATCCACCATGCTTTATGATGCTACGGCTGTCTCATTTGGTATGGATTATGAGACAGCCGTAGCATCATACTCATGGATATAGATGAATCAGAGCAAAAGGGCTCTCTTGGTTATGTATAAAGCATGGTGGATAACTGATATAGGCAGCTCTGATAATGGGTCCAAGTACAGGTCAGATGTTTGTGGAGCCCTTGTGGACACACACAATATATCCCCAAGAATAGTGGGGACTTCACACCTTATAATGAAAACAAAATTAATATTAAAATATCAATGGATTCTCCATTGTGACTGTCAGATTGTTCCCCATACCCCAAAAACGCTGCTTGTCCGCCCCTCCCATATAGAATGTAAATTGCAGATTAATCTTGCCCCTATTGGTGTATACAGTACGGTGGCATGCATCAAATATAGTATGTAAGTGAGGGATAGAGATGGGTTAAAAGTGTAAGTAAGGAGAAGGAGATGGGGTTGGGCGAATAGAAGATGGAGAGAAGTGACGATCTCACCTAATTCGCCTCGGTCGGTACCGCCCCAATAGTCATCTGATGAAACAAGTGTGACGTCAGTAGTGAGTCACAAAGGGGGAGGAGAGTAGCGCACAGGATGTGCGTTAGTGAGTCACTTGGTGCTTTGACTTGAGGACCTTACCGGAGCGGCCACAGTGATTGGCTGAAGGGAATTATGGACAGGTGGGCGGGACTTAGGAGGGTCTAGACATGCGCGCGACGTCCACATACCCCACATCCCCTGACGAAGCCACCGAGCGTGGCGAAACATGTCGGGAGGGGTGGTATGACATCCTGAATTTTAAACAGTGTCGGGAATGTTAGGGACTAGTACTTAAAGAGTACGCTGCAGAGGCAGCACTAGACATTGAGGAGTGGAATTGAGCATGCCATATGAGCTATTAGAGCGCGACCAGTAACCTCTATGGATCAAATAGAGCAGTCAGTAGCACAAAAGTGGAGAGTATAGCCTAGAGAAAAGTGAATTGAGCAGATTAGAGGCAGCCCCAAAATTATATACAAACCTAGCAACATTGTTTCATTATTGTTCAGCCTGAATATAAAGGCTGAACGATTAAAGAACTCTAACAGGAGCGCCCAATCTGCCATCACATTGCATGAGCGTATAAACAAAGTATCAGCAGAGGCTTGTAAGTGTGAGCAATACCCCACACAAATGAATGGGAGGAATTGCACTCCATAGGGGCTACATGTGACAAAGGCAAACGCAACTATACACTCCAATTGTACCCTCTATAAACCTGACACTGATAATTTTAATAGGTCATTTTTCTATAGTTTTTTGGTTCATTTATTTTAAAATAATAATTAATAAAGAAATATTTTTATTTTCAGTTAGGGACCCCTACAGGGAATTTGGGTCTGAATAGACCATTGATGTGTTATTACTAACAATATCCCGAGGGTTCCTAAAAGGGACTTTATTTAACAAACTAACCAGTTTGACTTTACTCTAAGGGCATTATCCTGGCAGCCCCCTGGTTTTCACCTGGTATCTGGTCTTTGTTGCAGAGGAGCCACCAGACTGCCATCTCTTGAGATAGTCCTGTTGTAGTCGGTGACTGACCCACAGGGCCAGAGACACAGGTGAGAAACAAAAGGAATATAAATAGTACATTAACTGGCCAAGGTTGGGACAGGCATTGTAGAACAAAACTAAGAAACAAGTCTAAGGTCTGGGAAAGCAGCAATGGGGCAATACAAGAAACAGATTAAGGTTAGGTCAGACGGCTAGGAGTCAGGATCGGTTGTCAGGCGTGTCATTGCTGTGTTTTTTTCAAGCTGTAACACCCCAAAATGTTTTAAACTTTATATAATACATGAGATGTACCACAAAATTATTCCATTAAAAATACAACTCATCTTGCAAAAAACAAGCCCTGTTTACAGCTGTGTCTAAAGAAAAACATTTGAAAAAAACTTTAAAGCTCGGAGATTAAACATTTTTTAAATATCTCTGTGTCTTTAAAGGGGTTGTACAGGCAAGTTTATATGGATGACCTGTCCTCAGGATAGGTAATCAATTTCTAAGCAGCGGGGGTGCCAGGTGTTGGAACCCCGCCGATCAGCTGTTTGAAGAGGAGTTAGCACTCATTACACTGCCCGTCATCTTGGAAGTGCAGTGTAATTACAATATTCGCTCCATCCACTTGAATGGAGCAAATACTTGTAATTAAACTTCACCATCACTGCAAGGGAAATGACGTGCAGTGTAATGAAAAGGAAGCAGCGCTACCCTGGAACACAACCTCCTCTTCGAACAGCGGGGGTGCCGGGTATCAGACCCCTCCGTTCATATATGGATCACATGTCCTGAGACAAAGTCATCAATATACACTGCCTGCACAACCCCTTTAGGCACCAATGTAGGCTGCTTCCTGAAAGGGTTATAAACTTTGAGACGTGAGTAAGAGGCTCTTTTATTTCTTTAGCCTTGTCCTTATGTTCTGGTAAAGCATATGAATAGGCCATTATACATTATAAAAAGTACCAAATAGGTAACCAACTTTATTTAGATAGTTCACAAATTTTCCCATACGTTGATGTTACCTACTGTAGACCTTGCAGTCATGTTGCCTGCAATAATACAATGTTTTTATCACTTGAAATATGTAGTCTGGAACCAGTAGTTATTAGCTAGGCAAATCATATTCTATTACATTTGCCAAATTGGCATAATCACATATCACCTAGTAAGCAATGCACTAAATCTGGAAACTATTCTTGAGCTGTTGGAAATTGTTCTTAAGACCAGAATACATCTCTGTACGGGCACTGTTTCCAGAAGTACCTGCATGCTAACACTAGATCAATCCTTCATTTTCACATCTGCTGGTTCAGCCTTTCCTTACCATGTCCCATCACTCAAGCTTTATTCCCATTTCTATAATTTTGCATATATGGAGATACTGCCCATTCAATATATGTTTTAGGTTTCATAATTGTCTTAATAAATCAGCTTGCCATCTAGGAGTTAAAGCCACTGCCATCAATGCAGTACATTGCAATGTCTCATGCGTTATATTAGACATTATCATCCACATTCTGAACCATTATCTCGCTCCAGTTCCTTTATGCTGAACTGGGTTAAATACAACACCTACTTATCATTTTTTGTGAAGTGAATTGTTCTTGTGAATGATTTTTCACACCGCTACAGTATTTTATTACAGGGAAGTCTTGAGGTATAAATCAAACAACAACCTGAATTCCCAGTAGCTTGAAAGGTGAAGATGAGTAATTTACACTTCACTTATTCAAAAGTTAGTCAGACACTTTTTCTTCACTTTCTTTGCACATTTTTCTTTTAGTATTGGAGGGTATTTCTACCATATCTAATTTATTACAGGACAGTGACAACAAATAACCATAGAAAACATTTTTAGAACATTTTGGGCTGTTTTTATTCACGTTTATTTTATTTATGAATAAGAAGGTGTTAGGAATGGGTTTGGATATAAGTACACTTTGTTGTACTTTATTGAAAATGAAAAATTGACTGCATTTCACTACATATTTCTATAATACAGCATCTAGTAAAGTGAACCATGGTTTGTTTTCAGTCAGATTAATTCGGAATATGAGTGTAAGGGACTCTGCGGGTTTTGGTTCCCTTGCGGGCAGATATGGTAGGGTGTCCGCATGGGAGCTGGAGGGGGAGGGCCGCGGGGATCTCTGAGGCAGAATTGCCGGGCTGATGGCAATACGTCACGGCCGGTCCTGCCTCTGGTGTCTCCTGCGGGTTCCGTTCCGGCGTCCATGCTGGCACAATCCCGTGCCCGTGCCGAGTCTGTTGGGCATCCGCGTGCACGCCCGAGGGGTTATTTGCAAAGGAATGCGCGGCCAAGTGTGCGTGCATCTTATGCGCTAAGTCGGCCACTGGCAGGTAAAGCATCTGTGCACAAATTCAAAGTTGATTAGGGATTTGCTGCACAGGTGCTAATGAGTAGGATCATCACATGACCTATGAGGTTCTGACAAGCAGCACTCTGTGATTGGCCAGCAGGTGTTTAAAAGGTGATCTCCCTGGCTGACCAGTGCTCACTGTTGTCTCTATGCTGGTTCAGATTCACTAAGTTTGTTCCATGCATGAACTCTGAGTGTCTCCATTTAGTGAATGCCTCTGGAAACCTCGTCTCTGCTCTACAGTTGCACCGTGTGTGGCCTCGGATCGGACCTTGGATACTTCAGTCTCATCCTTAGGTATTTGGTTTCACAGACTATTCTGTATGAACTTTAGCCTGGTCTGGCTTTTCTCTGACGTTTTCCCACAGAGGTTATTATTTGGACTACGTTATTTCTGTATGATTTCTGGCTTGGACTTTACTGCTGTGTTTTCAATAAATCCACGTTTGTTCAGATTTTTGCCTGGTTGCTTGGGGTTCTGCAGCATTACAATGAGAGTGTATGTTAATAACTAGGCTTGAGCAAATCAACCATAGATCCAAAGTCGATTCATTCAAATACTTACAACTGGCTGGTACCTCAGAACCAAAGCCCAGTTTGGATTGCTATTTTAAATTGTTTTACAATACGCAGATATGTATACAGTAGGAATTAACCAAAATATTGCGCGACTTCAGGTGTAACAAACTTGTGGCTCTACGGACCCAATACATTTTAATGCTGTAAGGACCAGTCAGCACCAAAACCCAGTTGAGATTGCTACTTTAATTCGTTTTTCAATACGCTGATATGCATACAGTAGGAATTAACTAAAGTCTTGTGCGACCTCAGGCTACATGAACTTGTGGCTCCACGGAACCAATACATTTTAATGCTTTATGGAGAGAGCATTAACATGAAAGTATTTGAGTGAATCGAGTTTGGATCTATAATCTGAAGATTGATTTGCTTAAGCCTATTCATAATGACACCACATGGTTAGGTTTCTTGATGCAGCCAAAACCAAGAGTGGATCATATAGGGGAGAAAGTATAAAAAAGTTACTTCTCTTTTTTTAATACATTTCTGGCTTTCACTTCCAAAACTGCATGCAGAAACCTGACCATGTGGCTATACACATTATATAACAGTTAAGAGTATCTAGAACCGCTTTTCTTCATGTAGTCATGGTGCTAGATGTGGTCAGATATGGTCAGATACAAAGCCATGCTACTCAACTGTAGTAAATATCATAGCTTGTAGATTTCAGTTTGACCAACCTACTATCTTATCTGCATGTGCATGTGCACTGACTCTGCCACAACAGGTTATGCTGGTGGAAAAATAAGATCAGGAATGAATTTAGAAAAATAACAGAAATAAAGTGGCCTAAATGGGAGGAAATGCTCAAAAACCCCAAACACTGTGGCGTGTTTATACCTGAGGGAGCAATTCCTCCGCATGTAATCCATTGCTAACGGCAATCCCCAGCAAAAATGCATACAATGGAGGATGTCGGCAGTGGACCACATGCACCACAATGGCATCCTACACAAGATGGAATAGTGTGTGGATGAAAATATACAAATACATAAATCACTGGAAAAGGTGCACCACAATGATATGCAACTGTTTTTCTATTATCAATTGCTGTGTAGTGTATTTTTAGGGGTTATCTGCTTTATAGCTACCTCACAGCTATTACTTTAGGGCCAGTGCTCTTATAACGGTGTTATATTTTCATGTTTCGTTTTTTTTGTTTGTTTTTTTAGAAATCTTACACATTCTTCTCTGATTAGATAAGTGCTATCTTTTCCATAATATAATATAGACTTTTAGAATAAAAAATGCTGCAAACATGTTTGGCTTATAGTCTGGAGCCAAAGGAGCCCAACTGTGTCAGACCCTCCTCCCTCCTGACTGCTTCCATAGGCCAGATTCAGACAAGTATTCTGATATCCATCTATTTGTGAGCAAGGGGTTATGGCCACCATGTTTCCCAGACTTGTCCACAATTTTTATCTGGGGGGAAATATAAAACAGAAAGTGTCCGCTAGCAATCCACATCCCCGGATGAACTCAAGGAAAACATCACAAACACTATCCTCAGCATCACTGCTGAAGAGCTGCAAGCTGTATGCAGCCAACATAATCCAAACTACCCACAAATGCATAGACCTGAATGAGGACCACTTTCGGCATCTTTTGGGGGTAATAAAAAAATATTATAATACACTTTCTCATTCCTGTTGTCATACTATTTCTGGAGATTGGCTACTTTTTCATGGGCCACCCTATATTACCACCTGCCTTTAATACTGAGGCACATTATTTGCATTCCTAACAGAACGGATTAACTATGAATTCCGGTGCCATGCATAGTGATGCACACGGCGGTACACTCCCCCTGCAGTCTCCCTGCAGTATGCTTGCACTCCCCCTGCAGTCTCCCTGCAGTATGCTTGCACTCCCCCTGTACTCTCCCTCTCCAATATTGTCCTATTAACAGTGAGCACTTGTCACATCTCTCCCTATGTTCAGCTCACAGTAATGATGGGTAGTTCATGAACAATCACTTAAAAATGAATTGATCTTCTAAGTGAACTGACTTATTTAGTTCACATTCCTGACAAAGATTAAGTCACTAAAAACTTTAGCAACTGGTAGGAGTAGACAGGGATGACATAGCAGCTCCAGCAGGATCGTTTACTACCACCACCACTAGCCTTATAGTTCCTGCTACTAGAAATGTACAAACACATAACATAGACCTGCAAATAAAAATGAAATAGAACAAAAAAAAAATAAAGAAAATAACTGAAATTACACTGCTTAGACTCAGCCCTTCTGTGTGAGTAAGAGAGAGTGAGTGTACAGTGTGTGTGTGTAGGGTCATGAAACTCACCTATTTTTGTGATAAAATCCCATCCTGGGTGCTGAAGATGCTATAGGTAGCGCTGCACGGCTTTTCAGCTCTCTTATACATTCACCATGAGTAAATGTATCTGAACTACTATAGATGGCGCTGCTGCGCTCAGTCTTTTGCATCTCATTGAACTATACTGTCAGGATTCCATCTAGGAGCATGCTAGTTCAGTAGTTCATCTAGGTTGATCAGCCTCCGCAGGACATGGTGCTGTAGGGCAGGCAGTGGGCTGTACTGGAGTTCTGTTCACGCCACCAAATATCATCTGCCTGTTCTTATTCACACTGCTAGACCAAAATACATATATCTGACACTTTTAATAAAACTATAAGGCTACTTTCTATAACTATAAGGCTACTACATCTGCGCTTTCCCTTTCCGCTATTGAGATTTGTCATAGGATCTCAATAGCAGGAGAAAATGCTTCAGTTATGTCCCCATTCTTTGTCAATGGGGGCAATACTTAACTAGAGGGAACAGAGTGCACCAGAATGCATTCTGTTCCACTTGGTTGAGTCCCCATCCTGGACATAAAGCATGCAGCTTTTTTTTTTTTTGTGCGTCATGGGATGGGGAGCAAGATGAATCCAGCATGAAACAAAATTTAAGTCAAAGATGCCATATTTTCTCAGGCACAAAATAAAACGGATCTAGTGCCTATTGACTTACAATGGTTTTAGAGACTGATCCTCCTTGGCTATTTTAGAGATAATACAACTGGATCCGTTCATAAAGGATGCAATGGTTGTAATATTGTAATATTGACCAGATGCATTTTCTATGACGGATCCAGCAAAAATGCAGATGTGAAAGTAGACTAACTCATCCAAAGAGCTTTTAATCCTATTTGTAGCCAGTGGCGCAGCTTGGGCTGCCAGCACCTGGGACAAGCCAAGTATTGCCCCAAACCTGTGGCCATGCCCCATTTTTTTAATAGATAATGTAGTAGATATCACTTGCAGTCATACCTAACACCACAGGTAAAACAGTGATAACTCTCTGAGTACAGATAATGTAGTAGATGGGTGTGAGCCCCCAGAATGCAGAACACTCACAGGGTGACCTGGTCTGGGGCCAGAATGTGGTAGGGTGGGCCAAATTCTATATCCACCCTCCCATCACTACAGAACATACAGGGTGATACAGCGCCCCATGCCTCTTATATATATCTCCTTTGATGTAGAGGTTCTCTTTCCTCATCTTCTCCTTTCAGACCTTCAGACCAGACTATCATTTTTTTGCCATTTATCATCTCTGCAGTTTGACAAAAAAAAATCTTAGTTTATTACTTTTGCATCATTCTCCCATCTTCTGGACAGATCATCCTACCACCTCCAATACTCTGCCTGCCTTGCTAACCAATAATATACTGCAGAAACAGATAATCCCTCTGATAATACTAGTACATGCAGATAGTGCCCTTCAACAATTATTGGCACACAGTGCCCTAAACTAACTGAGCCCAGTAAATACTGCCCCTGACACTAATAGTATAAACATAACGTTCCCCAAAAATTATTGTGGTAAGCTGATACTGTGCCAAGGTGCCCCAACAGTAATAGTGCTCCCAAAATTCCCACCAATAGGAATAATTATCTACTAGAGCACACATGGTAGTAATAGTGCTCTTATAGTGCCCCCAACATGTCCCCACTGTGCCCCAGAAGTAATAATGATCCCATAGTGCCCACACTAGTAATCATGTTCCCCATAGACCCCCAGTAGCAATAAAGCCCACCATAATGCCCCCAGTAGTAATAATTCTCGTTACAATGTGACAGTACAAAAAATGCCCCTTTTTAATGCCCCCAGTTGAGCTAATGTCTTCAGAGTGCCCCCATAATGTGCCAGTATAAAATACCCCTCTATAGTGCTCCGAGTAAATGCTCCCATGGTGCTTCTCTCTCTCCTTCCTCCTAGTGCCCCCATAATGTACCAGTATAAAATGCCCCATATATAGTGCCCCAGTAGATGACCTCAGTGTCCCCCATAACTTGCAAGTATAAAATACTCCTTCCCCACAGTACCCCTCATAATGTGTCCCAGTATAAAATGCCCCTATACAGAGCACCCTATATAACATATCCCTTCTTTGCTGCCTCAGTAGAAGCCCCCATAGTGTTCCTTTCCCCCCTTCTCCCATAGTCCCCCATATAAAATAACCCTTCTTTAAAGCCTCAGTAGATGCCCCCAATAATGTGCCAGTAAGAAGTCCCCCCATAGATGCCCTCATAGTGCCACCCAATAATGTGCCAGTAAAAAGTGTCCCCAATAATGTGCCAGTAAGAAGTGCCCCCATATATGCCCCCCAATCATGTACCAGTAACAAGTGCTCCCCAATCATGTGCCATCATTGTACCATATTAAAAAATAAAAACGTATACTTACCTCCATCAGGCTGGCAGAGATGCGATGCAGGCCTGTTCCGGCCTACGTCCCACGCTGAATGGCTCAGGTGGTGCGATGACGTCATCTCGCCACCTGCAACGGCTTGCAGCCTATCAGAGGAACGGGGAAGGGAGACGCCTCTCCTCTGCCCCGCAGCATCCATCTGTATCACTGGCCTGAGGACGGTGATACAGATGACTATGGAGATGAGCACAATGGAAGAGTTCATCTCCCTGTGCCCTGCAGCTACCCCCCCACTTGTCAGCAGGGCTGCGCCACCTGGGGTGATTGCTTCACTTTGCCTAACTGGTGGTACGGCCCTGCTGGCGCCCTCTGAAATTTTGTGCCCGGGAAAATGCCCCCCCCCCCTACGCTATGCCACTGTGTGTAGCAGAGCAGATCTGTGCTTCTAATCACTTGACAGTAGCATGACAGAGCCAAGGAAAGAATGAAAGAAAGAATGAACTAAACAAGCTAATCTTTTGAACTAATGTTTCAGGTGAACTAAATCAGAATGAATTAATCCCAAAGATGGATTAGATTTCCCATCACTAGCTCACAAGACAATGGCGGAGACTGTGTGGGATGGGGCTTTTATAAGGCTATGACATTACAGCGGATGGTTATCTGTAGATTGGCTGGCTGCACAGCATTATGGGTGATCTCGCATTCCCGGGCTTCTTACTTTCACTTTGTAACACGTACAGACGCCATTTTAGGAAATTTGGCTTCGTTGTGAGTTGAGGTTTTCCTAAATGTTGAACTGAATTCAACTTTGAATGCTTCGATTTACTTAATACTAGTCAAAAAACTGATGTGTGATTTGCACCATATACTTTGCAGGGGCTGTCTGAGATGTTATTTTTTTAAAATCAGCAGGGACAGTGCAATAAAAAAAAAAGTACTTTCAATTTAAACTCCCTCCATTGCAAGGCCACCACCCTACTCCCTACCAGGCGTTCTTATTTGAATTGCAGCTGTAATGTACCCATTTATAGCACTTGATTGGTGCAGTCAATCACTGTCCTCAGTGGTCTTGTGCCATATATCGCTGAGGCCACTGTTTGGCTTTGGCGGTACATTGCATTATGCAGCACGTCATTGCTGTGAATCACTATATCACAGCTGCCACACTAGGGAGGAGAGGAGTGCTGGAAAATAAGTGATCTGAGATGTTAAGTTTAATTCTTTTTTTTTATTTTTTATTAATATAATTCTGTGCCAGTAAATAAAAATATATATACTTGGACAGGCCCTTTAATGGATCTGAATGTTATGCAAGGAAGCACAAGGAAATTTGGCTTTGCTACAAATAAAATGTTTCCTGAAATTCTGATCAAGGTCAATTGATTTGGCTTTGATTTGCTCAACACTAATCCCTATCATCAACTTAGTAAAGAGAGACTTTATTTATTGCAAAACATCCAACATCAAGTACAGGGAGTGCAGCATTATTAGGCAAGTTGTATTTTTGAGGATTAATTTTATTATTGAACAACAACCATGTTCTCAATGAACCCAAAAAACTCATTAATATCAAAGCTGAATATTTTTGGAAGTAGTTTTTAGTTTGTTTTTAGTTTTAGCTATTTTAGGGGGATATCTGTGTGTGCAGGTGACTATTACTGTACATAATTATTAGGCAACTTAACAAAAAACAAATATATACCCATTTCAATTATTTATTTTTACCAGTGAAACCAATATAACATCTCAACATTCACAAATATACATTTCTGACATTCAAAAACAAAACAAAAACAAATCAGTGACCAATATAGCCACCTTTCTTTGCAAGGACACTCAAAAGCCTGCCATCCATGGATTCTGTCAGTGTTTTGATCTGTTTACCATCAACATTGCGTGCAGCAGCAACCACAGCCTCCCAGACACTGTTCAGAGAGGTTTACTGTTTTCCCTCCTTGTAAATCTCACATTTGATGATGGACCACAGGTTCTCAATGGGGTTCAGATCAGGTGAACAAGGAGGCCATGTCATTAGATTTTCTTCTTTTATACCCTTTCTTGCCAGCCACGCTGTGGAGTACTTGGACGCGTGTGATGGAGCATTGTCCTGCATGAAAATCATGTTTTTCTTGAAGGATGCAGACTTCTTCCTGTACCACTGCTTGAAGAAGGTGTCTTCCAGAAACTGGCAGTAGGACTGGGAGTTGAGCTTGACTCCATCCTCAACCCGAAAAGGCCCCACAAGCTCATATTTGATGATACCAGCCCAAACCAGTACTCCACCTCCACCTTGCTGGCGTCTGAGTCGGACTGGAGCTCTCTGCCCTTTACCAATCCAGCCACGGGCCCATCCATCTGGCCCATCAAGACTCACTCTCATTTCATCAGTCCATAAAACCTTAGAAAAATCAGTCTTGAGATATTTCTTGGCCCAGTCTTGACGTTTCAGCTTGTGTGTCTTGTTCAGTGGTGGTCGTCTTTCAGCCTTTCTTACCTTGGCCATGTCTCTGAGTATTGCACACCTTGTGCTTTTGGGCACTCCAGTGATGTTGCAGCTATGAAATATGGCCAAACTGGTGGCAAGTGGCATCTTGGCAGCTGCACGCTTGACTTTTCTCAGTTCATGGGCAGTTATTTTGCGCCTTGGTTTTTCCACACGCTTCTTGCGACCCTGTTGACTATTTTGAATGAAACGCTTGATTGTTCGATGATCACGCTTCAGAAGCTTTGCAATTTTAAGAGTGCTGCATCCCTCTGCAAGATATCTCACTATTTTTGACTTTTCTGAGCCTGTCAAGTCCTTCTTTTGACCCATTTTGCCAAAGGAAAGGAAGTTGCCTAATAATTATGCACACCTGATATAGGGTGTTGATGTCATTAGACCACACCCCTTCTCATTACAGAAATGCACATCACCTAATATGCTTAATTGGTAGTAGGCTTTCGAGCCTATACAGCTTGGAGTAAGACAACATGCATAAAGAGGATGATGTGGTCAAAATACTCATTTGCCTAATAATTATGCACTCCCTGTATACCCCAATCAATAAAAGGCAGGAGCCCCGATATCAGGGTGTGTCTCAAGGGAAGAATGGGTTAGTGATGTGCGGCATAAGCAATATTCAAATTCACAACATTTCTTGAAATTTTGGCCACATATTTGCAAATTTGAGAATTCATGATTGCAAAAATCTGTAATGTAGCATGCACATATTACATGCACAATTTCATTACCTATAACATATAATAAACAGACAATTACACAAAATCTGTATTCCAATAACCTATACATAAGACAGGTACAGTCCACATACCTTACAATCGCAGCCTTGAGCACTATGAGACATTCAAATCCAGATGTCAACTGACTAAGAGCCAACAAGCCTCAAAGTTACTTGATTTAAGTTGGATGGCTTGGGGGGACCTGCACACCTACATCATTATTATTAGGATGACAAAAATGGTAATAATTTTTTGGGATGCCAGCTAACTCTTCTCTCACTGCTTAGGAGGGCTGAATAAAAATGTTCAGTCTTCTAATTGTCCTAATATTACATTCAATAACCTTTCTATACAGTTTTGTCATGTAAAGTCATTTGCAAAAACTTGAATATGGGAAAGACATGCAAATTAGCAGAATCTGCTTTTGTTTTTCAGCTGAAACATTATTTGCATGTCTTTCCCATATTAAGTTTATGCAAAATAGTATAGAAAGGCTATTGAATTTAATATTAGTACAATTAGAAAGCTGAACATTTTTATGCAGCCTTCCTAAGCAGAGAGAGAGGTGTTAGCTGGCACCCTAATGATAATGATCTAGGTGTGCAGGTCCCCCCAAGCCATCCAACTTAAATCAAGTAAGTTGAGGCTGGCAGGCTCTCAGCCAGATGAGAGCTGGTCCTGGCAATGTCATGATCCCATGAAGTTTATCCAAGGTGTGATTATTGCTAGTTGTCTCATAGTGCACAAGGCTGCCATTGAAGGTATGCTGACTGTACCTGTCTCATGGATAGGTTGTTGGCTTGCACATACCAGGCTTTTGGTATACAGCCTTTGTGTATTGTATATTATATGTAATGATTTAATAATATAGCATCTATAAAAAAAACACTTCTAATAAAAATGTATTAATGATAGGTAAAATAATAACAAAAAAAAGATATGGTAGATAGCATATTAAGAATAAAAAAAATCTAGAATATTCACAATCATGCAGATATAACATTATATTCTAGATCTTCGTGAATTCTTGAAGTGCCGATATTCACGCTCAAAACTAGAATGCGTGGCCCAGGGAGCGCTAGAGTGAAGATTGCCACCGTGATCTGTGTGTACTAGCCCTGCACTAAGAATCTCAACTACCACTTCCATCCTTCACACATTCCCCAGCAGTGCGCTGCATTAGCACATGGATGAAAAAAAAAAACTGTCATCTGTATCAGACTTTGGGCACAGTGTGTAGACCCGCAGAGCTGCTTGGAATGTGTGTTTGCCTTTGTTGTGACTTTCTTGAGGAAGTTCTGTAGAAAAAGTATGAGGACAATATGTCAAAGACCATAACAGAAGCAAACACAGTCCCATATATTTTATTGGTTGGTGATGATATATGGCAGCTTAATATGAAAGTTTGGTAGATTAAGTAAAACTCTTACAGTTTACTCCATAATGTTTTGGAGCAGGTATCCCAGTAACGCCTCTTTCACATCTCCATTTGTGGGTCCAGCAGGCTGTTCCTGCACAGAGATCTCACGGATCATAAATGCTGGGTTTTGGCTGCACTTAAACTTCTGGATGCAACAGTTTTGTTCTGGCCAAAGCCTGGCATTTTTGCTGGAAATCGGACGGACTACTGCTGGACCCCATTGTAGTCAATGGGAATCTCAAGGTGAAGTAGAACATCTGGCAATGCCAGATCCGGACTGCTCTGTGCCGGAACAGCCTGCCAGATCCAAAAACAGAAATCTGAACAAGGCCAAACTCACAGCTTATTTCCTAAACTGCTGGAACACCTCGCTCTTCTAATACTTTATGATGCCATAAGAGAAATAAGAAGTATTTCCTTCGTCTGTCTGAGTGTGGCTCCTCATTTTCCTTACATTCTGGAGACTTGATATATAGATATTTTTCTGTAGATGCAATCTGCTGTCATCGGTATAATAATCCTATTTTTACCACATTTATCTGCTTGAAAGTTTCTCCGCTGCTGTTCTCTAATAGCAAAAAATAAAAATCAACTTGACTTCCGCTCTTATTCAATGGGAGGTTCAAGTGATTCACTGATGAGAAGCAACCAAAATACCCATAGGTGTTAGCTGTAGCACCTCTGTACATGACACTGAACATGGCGGCTTCATGGAGCTATTTAAGTAAGAGGAGATAAAAATAAATCATTTTACACATAACTGTTTTCTGGCTGACAAAAGACAGAGATACTCTGTAGCTCCCAGCAAAATATTCCATATGTTCAATGGATTGGCTGTGCACCTATAAATCTAAGGGACAACACTGAGAAATCCTTAAGAGACCTTTCATTTCCTCCCGTCCTAGCAAAGGTTAAGAGACCAGATGACAGTGGCTGTAGGGAATGAAGAAGAGTGGCTGCACCGCACCGGCAGGTATGTACCGTCCAGCTTAAGTCTCTCTTTTACCTCTCCTGGGATGAATGACTGGAGACATCAAGGCTGGATGAGAGCACAAGTCTGTACTAATTCAGAGAACATTGATTCGCTCATCGTATGGAGAGAAAGAAGGGGAATTAAACTGGGTCACAGAACAAACTAGATTTTTTTTTCCCCTGCTATTCTATTACAACTCCTATTCTACCAACAACTGATAAATTCAATTTAGCTTGTTTCATACAATATGTTTTCAAGCAGCGTCTTTGCAATTCCTGACATTTTTTGAAATCCTCACTTAATGCCCTGTGAGAAGTGAGACGGAATGGAGTCTCCTCATAAAGATCAGATTGTTGTGATTTGTCATGTCAGCTATAGAAACCTGATTATCTGCACAAGTCTTTACGAAAGATCATCCAGCCAGAAAATACCAGATAATGCACATATTAGCATGATATCTTAGCCTGACACAAAGCTTTTTCCGGATGGTTATTAAGCATAGGGCCATAGAGTATGCAGAGATGGTCCCATATAGTGGGACCATCTCTGCATACTATATGATGGACAAATATATGTTATGATGATCTGTCAACTCTCCTGATTTGTCTTTTTTTGCAAATAATTATATTTCTCATATTGATGCTGAGGTTGCTGTTCCTTTGTTATTCCTCCAAAAATAATTTGAGTAACTGACTTTTTTCCAATCAGTGCTTAGGTCTTGTTGACATTTCCACTGAAGTACTGCATGCTGTCCGTATTTTCAGCAGGCAGCACAATGACCCATTGATCTTAATGTGTCTGTCCACATATCAGTTTTATTTACTGACCCAATCACTGAGACATGCATTACTTTAGATGCAGACCAAAAACGCCCATTATAGTCTATGGGTCAGTGAAAAAAACATGGCTGGCATCCGTGATTCGTCCGTGTTTGGTCTGTTTAACACTGACCACTGATAGGAGATGCTGTGAAAATGAACTTGCAGCTGAGCAGAGTCCATGGATTATGGATAACACACGGAAGGAAGAAAACAACACACAGACCAAACACGTATGAGATATGGGCAGATTTTTTTCACGGATGCGAAAGGCCTTACAGTTCATGCTGTGAAGGGATACACTCCTCCAATAAGGAGCAATGCGTGAGTTGACAACTCACGCATTGCACCCGCACGGAATACTCACCCGTGTGAAAGGGGCCTAAATGTAAACTTTGAGATTTTTTTTTTCACGTCACTATATTCTGACCCCCATAACTTTTTAATACTTATGTCTACTGAGCTGTGTGGGGGATAATTTTTGGTGGAATGATCTGTACTTTTAATTGATACCATTTTGGAGGATGCGTGACTTTTTGATCACATTTTATTACATTTTTTGGGGGTTTGAGAAGCAATGAAAAAATGGCAATTTGGCCATTTTGACCCTTTTTCCGTTACGTCATTCGCCGTATTGGAATATATTTTTTTCTATTTTAATAGTATGAGCATTTTTGGTCGCGGTGATACCCATGATGTTTATATTTATTGTTATTTAGGTATTTATTTTTTAATTATATGGAAAGGGGGTGATTTAAACTTTTATATATTGTTATATATTTTTTAACATTTATTTTTATTTTTTGTGATCATTATGTGCCTCATATATGAGTGTATAAAATATATATTTTTTGGGTCTGTCAGAAATTTTTTATTAGCTTATTTTGCTTACTTTTGCTCATTTCTTATCCTGGCCTGCCATCTGGTAGCCAAAATAAGAATTGCAGCTTGAATACTGTTAGCCTCTTCAGTAAGGCTTACATTATTCAGCGCAACTGCCTATGCCCGGATTAAACACGGGGCATTGGTAGGAAGCCCAGAAGCGCAAGCTTCCGGGTTTTTGTGCATTTAGGTGCTGTGCTCTCACTTGATCACGGCATCTAAAGCATTTAATTAGCGCAATTGTCATTATCGCCAGTAACGGTAATTAGCTGCAGGTCTCTCCTGTATGAAATAGCAGAGATCTGCCGGCCATGACGTCAGCTGCACGTGCGAGTGGGCGTCATGTATACACATTGCACCAGCGCCGTACATGTACTGCCCTGGTAGCGGAATCTACACTGCTTAGCATAAGCAATAGCAAATGTCAGGGCAGTGATATTGGAAGTAATGTGGAAAAATATGACAAATGTCTAGATTTTCCACCATATGTACACGATGAGTTATATGCATTTGACTGTTGCTTCAGTGTCTTCTGATCCCATCGATAATAAGGCATAATATTTTATTTAAAGCATTTCTGTCATTTCAAGTGACTTTTTACAATAAGCTGAGATGTGTGTGTACATGAGGAATGTATCTGATCATTATATGACTTGTATTCTGCATTTTTCACTTTCTGCAACCTCCATATCTAATTGTCAGTGTTCCCTGAGACATTAGACAGAAACCAGCTGCTATGATGTCTTTTAGACACAGCACCCATAACAAGAGGAGATCTAGCTCCCCTTTCCCTGTGTAGTACATCCTCAGAAGCAGCAGCAGCATGCAGGACATTAGCCAGCATTGCAGAGCAGTGTATCTGTGAATCCAGCACCAGAGTGAGATAGAAAACTCACTAGAAACTGCAGCAGCAACTCTGTATGTGTCTCACTACCTATCTCTCACTATACAGCTGCTTCCAAAGACTTTGTCTGATAGCTGAGTATGGGTTTTAGCAGTGAACTGGGAAGGAATCATCAGTAGAGGAGGCAGGGGAATAAGAAGAAGTGTCTCATTAGTGAAGAAAGCGTCATTTTTTTTAATAGTAACGTACATTACAGAGTTTGTTACATTTGCTTGATCTACGCAAAGTTTATTAAAACAACAAGGACCATTTAAGATTTAATCACTATCACCACGCAACAAAAAACAACAACTGTCTGCTACTGGGCAAAAACCATTTGTCCTATACTAAATAGAGTGTGCAGATTACAAATCCGAAGTCAGAATTGTTGTAACACATCACAAAATTTTGCTATGCATAAGTATGCCTAACTGAATTAAGCACTTGGAAAACATATTGAATATGAACAAAATGAGTTTTACTCCAACAATTACCTGACTTATATCAAAGTTTACATAGTAAACAGTGTATGAAAATGTAATGGAATAACAAAATTTCAAAAAGTCTTGTTTTTAAGTTTAAAAGTCTTACTTGATCAAGGCCCAGTACTGTTAAAAGTGCTTCAGGCATCTGCTTTTTGCATTTATGAATGGTCATATTTTTCCGTTGCAAAAACCAGCAGTAGTCCCCCATAATGTTGGAATTCCAGCGGCCTTGATACCTGTTCTCCATTGTAGAAATATCTTTATGGAACAGCTCTCCATGTTTGTCCCAAATTGGGTGGGAAAAAGTCAAGATGGGAATGTAAGAAATGCACTTTCATTGACATTAGACAACCAAGTTGTTCATATGCTATAAGCATGTTGTCTACTAATTCAGCATAGTTTGCAGCTCGTCTGTTCCCAAGGAAGTTCTGCACTACTGGTACAAATGCATCCCAAGCTGGAAGACGCACTCGCTTTGTCAGATTCTTGCACTGATCAACAAGAATCTGTAGCAGAAATTGTCTGGATCGTTAACACATTTGAGTTTATCCATCTTAAGTTTCAAAACTGATAGCACTATAACAGATCACTTTATCAAAATCTGTCCACCTTGCCTTACACACTTACTGCTGACATCAGCCTGAGTGCGTCCGAACAGGTCTGGACATGTCCATTGGAATATCTCCAATATAATGTATTAATATTATAACTGAATAGGCTTTGCATGTATAACTTAAAATCTAGACGTGTCAGGCAAATTCCGAGTTCATATTTGGAATCAGCGCGCTCATTTTAGTATAAATCAAATGTTTTGCTCTCAGTAGCAAAATCATTGTTGCGCGGTGAATTATTAGAGATGAGCCAAGTATTCCAAAATTTGATTTGGCTGCTTCGCAGTCATACGTCACTGCGCACAGGATTTCATGCAACATCTTCAATCAAGATGACAATGGCGAGCAAATAGATGAGGTATGTTTGTTTACACTATTTCAGGTAAAATCGATTTGCGAACATGAGGAAATTCTACTCCATGGCGAATCTAATTTATCGTGACTTAGATTCGCTTAACATTAACTATTATGTATCAGGTTCAGTCAATGCACTTAGCCTGTGTTATCTGTTGTATGACGTGATATATGCCATACTTATAACACACATGAAGCCCCTCCACAGAAAGGCTGGCTTTGGCGGTCATAGACAGCCCTAACTGAATGGATTCACTATCGCAGGATTCATGTGGGAATATTTTTTTTTTTAATTCTCTATTGCTTGTTGCACTCGCTCTGACACTGATGCATTTACATAGTGAAATTACAAATCTAATTACTGTAACAAATCTGCACAGTATACATTTACAAATATTACCTCAATAGGACCTCGAGGGCAAATTACTGCATAACTGAATTTGAGACAAGCTGTGTTTACATGCTAATCATTGTTGATACCAATCTTTTTGAAGCTCTTTAGCTTAGTGGATTGATTGTCACTGAAATTGTTCATCTACCTCATATTCACTGTGGTATAAAAGAGTTTCATTAGGAATTCTGTTGAAAGCTTTTCTGCCTGGCTAATGTTCTCTGGAAGAATTATTCTAAAGCCTTAAAGGAATAGGGACACATTTTTTTATGATTCTTCATATATTAAATATAAATTTAAAATAAAACAAATTCCGACCAGACTTTGGTTTTCCACATCATCGTTTTTTATTTCTGCTGTCCTGAGAACAATGAAAATGGCAAAAAAAAAAGTGCTGCATCCGGCACACAACTGCAACTAACAGAGCCTAGAGCCAGATAGACCCTGTTGACTATTGTGGGGTGCATTGGGTTACCACCAGGGAACGTACCATTTCACTGCCCTATTTAGTCTGCCATTTTTAAAGGGACCTGCAACAGAGCCTCTGGCACAGATGTGAACATAACCTAATATGAACAGCAGATGCAGTTGATTTTCTGATAATGACCTGTCAGAAAGGTTTAAAACTGGGAATAGATCCTATCTTCTCATTAACATTACAGAGGCAGCTTCTGAGTGAGATTTTGAAATGTCATGAATACTCTATGCATACAATTCAGACTGCTCTTGCTTATATTAAAGTTTATACCTATGTGAGGGACAGGGTCGGTGACTTTCAGCAGGTAAATGCTTTAACCAAGCACTGCATATCACAAACATGTCAAAGTAAAGGAACTTGCTTCTTGTAGAACACCGATCAGATCTGTCCAATGGGTTTTTCACCTTTCCCCTGCTGTCTCTTCCTTACAGACCTCTTATTTATCCATCTAAGGAATTAGCCAACTGATACATTTCTTGTGTCCTGATCATGTGGTTCCCAGAACAGAGCATCAACATGAGCTGACACTTTTGCAGTGAGTCCTTGTGGGAGCTGGTGTAAAAGATAGAAGTGGTAGAGGTCTTGATGTAGTGTAGTTGTGTCCTACCTCAGGCTGTTACTTCCTGGGGTCCGTTGCATTTAAATTTTTAGCACTGAAGAATGAAGCCAGAGTTGAACATAACAAAGTCCTTTTTACTAAGTGTAACATAGAACTTCAAAAACATACTGTAGCAGCGGGCTTTATTGCAATTCTTCTCTGACACCAGGTGAGGAGATATGATGGCAGAGTGGATGGCTGCAGTTCTGCACTTAGATGTTGCTAGCCTAGTGGTTATTGATGAGGGTGTCTTTAGTCATATTCCCTCACTTCATAACAATGTCTGGAGAAGCTATGTTGCAGTTAACTCTTTCATCTGGGATCCCTTGGTGCTCTATGAGCTGCTTCCCTACTCCTCTCTAATATCAGGACAGGACCTCTCTTGTCCCTCACTGCCTAACTCAGATCTACAGGCTGAATTAACTAACTAACTAACTCTAGGCCTCTCTCTAGTGACAGGAAGTCAGCCAAATTCACTCTCTCAGGAGCGGTGGAACAGGGTGGTCAAACCCTGTTACAGCCAGACATTGCCAACCAATTCCTCCCCCTGCTGGATAAGATTACATAATACAAGGGACATACATAACATTACATAGAATTGCATATGAAACATACAAAATGCAGTGATTAAAGAACACAATAGTACTACCCCAAACTCTGGGACATTACACTTTTACAATAGCAAAGGCACATTGATTTCAGCATGCTCAGAAATGATTTGCAAAGCAGTAAATCTTAGCCAAATGATAGCAGTGGACATAGATTATGAACTGTTGTGCTTGCCTCTACACCAAGCTTTTTTAAGGCAGGAATGGCATATAGTTTTCAGGAATGAAAATACTTCTTGGGATTCCCCAGCAATAATTAGATTGGATATCATTGGTCTAAGATCACCAGACCAGATCTGTCATTAGATCATGGTTGCCTTGTAGGTTACATCCTACAAGGCAGCATGTATGCAGAGACAGGATCAATATTGACTTTGTCCAAATGCACCAAATATAGATCTTTGCTTTAAAAGACTGCAGAACCAATGTAATTTTCTGCCTTTGCTTTAAATGGTGAAGATACTGTTTAATGTTGATTATTATTTTTATCATTATGTGTTTATTTGTGCATCTTCTTCATTAAATGACAAGTCCGCAAACAAGACAAATATTTGAGCCATTTGCCGAAGTCCCATAGCAGTCACTAGTCAGTAAGCCTCTCATACATGGCCCCTACTCCATTCACTGCTTGGGGATCTCTGAAGCCAGCAATTGAATATTTTTGGAAGTCCCAAAATGGTGAATTGAGGGGAGACTGTGGTGGATGCACGTTTTGATCTTTATTTACAGCAGGGCCCCGTTCTTGAGATAGTAGTGGATCCTAGAGGTGGGACCCTCACCAACATGTATGACATATGCTATTTTTATGCCATAAATGTCAAGAAGTATACATTTACATATTTAGTATGTCTGAAAAAAGAAATTTGCCCATCAAGTTCAATCAATCAACATGACAATGTGGGAGATAGGGCGATGGTGTCTTTAGACAATGAAAAAGCATTTGATTCTGTTGAGTGGCAATTTCTATAGGTAGTATTAGCAAAGTTTGGGTTCCCAAAGAACTTCTTGAAATGGCTGCATCTGTTATATGCGGACCCCTCGGCGAGAGTGCGTGTGAACGGGACATTATCCAGGCCCTTTCATTTACGCAGAGGGACCAGAGAAGGGTGCCGACTGTCGCCGTTACTCTTCGCTCTGGTGATGGAACCAATATCTATTTTGATAAATAGCATCCCAGGGATAGAGGGTTGGAATATTGCAGGCATCACAGAAAAATGATCACTTTATGCAGATGATATGTTGGTATATTTTGGAGATGCGGAGAAATCACTAGATACACTCCTAGAAGTTGTAGATGAATATGGGTGGTATTCAGGACTTAAAATTAATTGGGCCAAATTGGTGTTATATTTGGTGGATGAAACCGAGGATATGAGAGTATCGGCAAGGTCAAAACTCTTAGTAGTTGATAAGTTCAAATATTTGGGAGTCATAGTACATAAAGAGCCTAAACAGTTCATCTCTCTCAATCTGCTTCTGACTATGGAATATATTATGCAAAAATTAAAGGCTTGGGTAGCCCTTCCACTTTCCCTGGTGGGGTAGATAAATATCTTCAAAATGGCCTTGTTACCAAAATTACTATATATGTATAGGGCGGCGCCGGAGCTTTTACAGAAATCCCATTTTGAGGCGATTGATAAATTACTGACTCCCTTCCTATGGCCCAATACACAGCCCAGAATTGCTAGAGATACGCTGAAAGCGTCTTATGTCAGAGGTGGTTTGGCTCTCCCCGATATGTACAAGTACTACCAAGCAGTGCAGCTGACATATGCCAGTTGGTGGATCAGAGCAGACGCCAATAATCCAGCGACTGTTCTGGAGGCTGCATTGTTAGGGGTCATATGAAGCTTTAACAAACTTCATATATAGGGAGGGTAAATACCTAGTTAGATGTCTTACCTCCAATATGTTGGCGGTATTAACTATCTGTAGGAAAACTGTACGGGTGAACAAGAATGGGGAAGACAGAGGGGAGTTGTCCCTGGTGACGCCGTTGTGGCGTAATCAAGGACTACAGGAATTGTATAAGCTGCAGGAGTTTGAGTTCTGGACGCGAAATGGGGTGAAGTACGCTACCCAACTATACGTAGAAGTAAACTTCAAGACATTTAGAGACTTCAGGGAAGAATTTCAGATCCCCAAATCTAGTTTGTTTAGATACTTCCCAATTAGACATGCATGTACTAAACAATTTGGTAAGGATACCATTAAGCTAGAATATAGTTCCATTGAAAAGGTTGCTAGATTGAGAGAGTTGTGTAAACCAATATCTTCCTTCTATGCGGAACTGATGACACAGGCCTCATCCCCCTTATCTAAATCTTTGGCTAGGTGGAAGGTGGATATTCTGCAATTGGAGGATAGGCACGAGAAAGAACTGATGCATACTTGGAGGCACTCGGTAATTAGTGGAAGGGACCAATTAATACAGGCTAAATGGCTGCATCGCACATACCTGACTCCAGTAAGGCTACATTGTATGCGTAAATTGGATACTCCTCAATGCTCTATATGTGGCGCAGAAAGGGGAACCATGATTCACATTATATGGAGTTGCACAGTTTGTCAGGAATTCACAAATTTCTCAATGAGAAATTAGGGTTACCAGCAGTATGCTCCCCAGAGAATAGCTTATTGGGACTAGTGAATGATCTGATCCAAACTAAACATGCTAGGATGCTATATAGACTCTTAATGTTCTACGCCAGGAAGGTCATTTTACTGAACTGGAAACCTCCGGCGGTACAAAAGTGGATCCAAATTATAGATGCGGTTTTGACGATGTATAAACTAACGTTTATGGCGAGAGGCAACGCAGAGAAATTTTAGAACATTTTGGGACTCTGGCTACAAGCGAGGCCAGCGCCTGAAATAGCATGAGTAAAAATATTACCTACAGGAGAGGGGAAATGTGGTGAGCAGTGGGCTTATTATTATTAATATGAAAAGAAGAGCGCAGTCTTATGGTATAAGGACGAGTCTCCACCGTACTCTTACATAGGTGGTGATGCATATGAGTGGTTCAGCCGACAAATCTTTTCTTCCCTGGGGGGGAGCTGCAGTGCTGTGGTGGGTGTGATTGTGAGTGTGAAAGTGGTCTTAACCCTGGAGCTTCGGATGCGAAACAATACTATGTGGGGTGATGTACTCTGATATTTTTCACTGTCATGAAGTAGACTCCTGTAACACTTTAATAATGTACTGTCTATGAAACTCCGATGACACTGGTCTAGAGACCTGCGAGTCTGATGTATGTTGTTACTCTTATTTTTCGTCTGGAAAATTAAAAAATAAAGTCTATTTAAAAAAAAAAGTTCAATCAAGGGATATGAAGGAATGTGAATTTAGTGAAGTGGTGTGTGTGTGTGTGTCTTTAACATTTAAATAGCAGTTAGTAATGTATTTATCATAATGCAATGCTCTTTAATATTTAGATTTCAGTCTTTATTATTCTGTATGCATTACACATATGTGATATGCTTTCAGATGTTGTGGTCTGAAAATTATTATGGCACAACATGAGAGCTCATTTGCTATATTGTACATTAAATGTTTATTTATTTTTTCAAACCTGAGACATTTACTACAGACCAGACCCTTCACTGTGGCAGGGCCTGTGGTAATCATACTTACCTGATCCTCACTGACTCTGCAAGTCCGGGATTCCCTGCACCAATATCCATTTTGACTCTATCACATGACTGCCTGGCTGTAGCAGTGATGTGTCACCAATGCATCTGGTCACTGGGTCATGTGACATATGGGTCACAAATAACTGCTGCGGCCAATCATTGGCTGCAGCAGTCATGTGACCAACTCAAAATGGATGTTGATGCAGGGGGACCTGGGACCTGCAGAGCAGTCAAGGATGCAGCCAGAACCCAGTAGCAGGGATTATATAAGGCTCTGGCCATGCGGGGGCGGTCTGTACAAAATGTCCTCTGAAGTGAACAACACCTTTAAGGTTAATACCAGAAGTCAGCTCAAAGACATGAAAAGAAGAAAAACTTCTTGTTTTCTCATCTGGTTCTACGCTTTATATAACTGTTAGCCGACTCCCCCGGAGCAGAGGGGAGTAAGGCAGCATATCTACCCTTAAAACCAACAAATTGGGCATATTGAAGCAAAAAACAGCCAAGTTTTTCTTTCAAAGTTCGGACATCGTTACACATTAGCTGGTTGCCTCGTCCTTTGGTTAATGTAAGAATTCAATACCATCTCATCATCATAGCATATGGAAGTGGAAGACATAATCCGATATTTAATGAAAATGAAATGACTATAATATTTATTTACTGTATGTTATAGTGCACTATATATTGTGCTGTAGATTTTGTGTTGGGTTATATGCCATCATTTTGCTCTGCTTTCGTCTTTAGTAAGTATGTACTTCATTGTGTTTGAATGTAGGACGTGTACATTACCTGATAAGTCATTAAATCTCACCTACCAACCCACACTGTCTTGGATCACTCATTCTGAAAATGTTGAAATGAACAACTCTTACTCATATTTGGAATATGTTGTCTCCATATTTGCAATTTAATGGGCATCTGGGAGTGATAGCAAATCACATGGACATTGATTGAATGGTACAATTTCCTGTCCCTATTTATAGCTGAATCCCACTGGGAAAGGAGTGCTGCGGTGGTGGAGCAATTAAGGGCACATATGACACGAGGAAATTGAGCTACCCAGTAAAACTTTGTATGAATTATTTTAACCTACATAGGAGTCTCCTTAACATCTGTCTTAGCACAAGGCAAAGTGCTGGTTAGAAATAGTTTGACAGGTTCGGCTAATGTGCCCTGAAATCATTTAAGAGGAGCGACATCAGAAATATAGAAACTGGACATTTTTCCTTCAGTCCGGTTTTTAAAGTGTGACTAATATATTAGTGACATTTTGCATATCTGCAGATATAATGTTATACATCAGCAATCAAATTTTAAATTGCAGAATAAACTTTGGTTAATTCAGATATCCAGTCGAGAAGGGAGTCTTAGGCCTCTTTCACATGTCCATATCCATGACAATGTCCATGACAACACAGTGCTTCATCCTTGAATATGCCTGTGAAGGGTCTGTTGATGGTCAGCGTGTCCATTTCTGCCACTAATATTTCATCCGCATTTCATGGTCACTGCTAGGCTGAAAAAGAAATTTCCAGAGCATCTTCTACCAATGGTCAGTGGTACCATCCATGTTCTGTCGGTTGTTTTCATGGATCCATAGACTTCAATGAGCATGTTTGGTCCACATAGCAACCTAAAGTAGGGCATGCTTCCGTTGTTTTAAGTCAATGCAAAAACAAGGATGTGAGAATAAATTTGTTAAAATCAATGGATCTGTGGAGAGCATGGACAGCACACATACGTGATTTGATTATGCGTGAAAGAGGTCCTACATGGAGTGTTCCTTGGGGAAATGTGTGTAACTCACCTCTAGAAAGATGAAAACTGTCTCTAGTGCATAATAAATTCAGAGTGGCTATAAGACATTTCAAAGGGGTTGCTATTTTAAGAAACAACTTGACATTTCCTAGAAGTCTGCCAAAACTTTGGTAAGTGGAAAATCTAGATACTGAGACCCTTCTAACGCCAGCTGGAAGAAGTCAATCAGAGTTGAATGAGCACATTACTGCAGCATATACGTTATTTGCACCATTATTTTACCAACCTTAGCATCCAGTCCCCCATGAATTTTTTTTTAAATGGCTGCTAATCTTTAGATCCGCATTGGCGTCCCTTCTTAGCTTTCAGCATTGACAGCATAAAGACTGCAGTAAATGGCAGTCTGTAATCAGCTTCCAGACTTGCACGGCAACTGTGAGGAATGTGAGCTTTGCATAAGCTATTTAGTTGCTTCTAATGCACAATTTAAAACAGGTGGATTTTAAAACATGAGTAGAGGTAGATTTTTTCTGTCTGATAATCGGGAAGATTATCAGGAATTAATCTTCCTATGAATGTTCATTTCCAACAATCTGCCCATTTTAATGTGCCACCAATCACCCAACGAGCGAGCAAAAAGTTTGCTCATTTGGTGATCCTGTCGTTTGTGCAGGCACATCAATCATTATTCCTGGGAAGCAGATTGTGCTGTCTAAACAGCGATCTGCTGCCCAGAAACAATGGTTCTGTATGGGGACGAACGATCACAATAGCAATCCCCCGTTCTCATACTGTGACGGAGATCGCTGCCTGTAAATGCATTGGTCTCCTTCATCGAATGAGCAGCTGACTGTTGGGAAGGAAGCACTGGCTATACTTCAGAGCGTCTAAACCCACCTTTAGGCCAAGTTCACACTTCAGTGATTTGTACAGTTATTTCCATCAGTTATTGTTGAGCCAAAACCAGGTCAAAAACACAGAACAGGTGCAGATCTTTCCATTATTCCTTTATCTCTGTGTAGGCTTCACTACTGGTTTTGGCTCACAATAACTAATGGAAAAATATTTTGAGTAATATTTTGTTACTGAAATACTTTTTCAAGTCTGGACTATGCATTAAATGGGTTTTCCCAGTTTTTCAATATTGATGACTTATCTTCAAGATAGGTCATCAATAGTGATGAGCAGCAGGGGCAATATTCGAATTCACGATATGTCGCGAATATTTGGGCGAATATTCGCTATATATTCGAGAATTCGCGAATTTGTGATCTCCAGGCATTATTCCGAAAATTTGCATAAAATTCACATAAACTTTTCCCGAAAATGTGCATAAAAATTCACATGAATTGGTATTTAAAAAAAATAATAATATTCGCAATTACGAATATATTTTGCGATATTCTAAATATTTGTGAATTCTCGAAGTGACGATGTTCGCGATTAAAATTCGCAATTCGAATATTCGTGATCAACACTAGTCATCAATATCAGAACAACAGAGTCTAACCCCTGGCACCCCCCAGCAATCAGCTATTTGAAGATGTTGCGATGCTCATGCGAGCGCAGTCCTCCTCATGCAAGGAATCAAATCCCACAGATCTGATATTGATGACCTATCTTAAGGAGAAATGCTTCTTCATAACATCATTTGTGGGGTCATCTAAATCATCTAAACAGCATCTTCTGCTGATCAACAATGATTCTATATGGGGACAAGCGATGGCATTAGTGATTGCTCCTTCCAATACTGTGGAGGTGACCTCTGCATGTAAATGCAGCTTTTTCCTTTATTGACAAGCAGGTGATTGGTGGGAGACAAAACTTCTTTCCCGACAATCATCTGCTCAATTGAGCAGTACAAAGGGGTCTTTAGTATTAGGAAAGATATGTGACAGACAGTTTATCACTTTCACCTGATCTCATATTGAAAGATATTCCTACTGTGTCCAGTAAGGTCTAGTTCACCTGTCAGTATTAAGTCAGTGGTTGTGAGTCAAACCACAGAGATGAACCTCCACATAGAGGTTATATAGAGGTATATTGGAAAGATTTGCTCCTGTTCTGCGTTCTTCAACCACACCTGGTTCGGGCTCACAATCACTAATGGAAATGACTAACCAAACCAGACATGTGAATAATGCCTAAAAGACCCTACATGCTGCAGGAGGCCTCACCAGTAATGATGAATCTAGGTACTTTTACACTTGCGTTGTTGGATTTCAGCAAGCAGTTCCATTGGCAATCTGTATGCAAACGGATGTCATTTGTAGACGGATCCGGATGCGGATCCGTCTCACAAATGCATTGCAATACCGGATCCATCTCTCCGGTTGTCATCCAGAAAAACGGATCCGGTATTTATCTTTTTCACATTTTTAAAGGTCTGTGTATGTGCAGACCACAAAACCGGATCCATTTTTCTGGAACACTTGTGGCCGGATCCGGTATTAATGCATTTCAATGGAAAATAATGCCGTATCCGGCATTCCGGCAAGTGTTCCGGTATTTTGGACTGAGAAAATACTTGTCACGGCTGGCGGTGGGGAAAACCCCCAGCCGTGCGGTGCCAGGAGAAGGTAGGGTTACCACTTGGCCGGGACCACAGAGTTAGGGAGCAGGTCACCTCCTATAGCGTCCCTAACGCTGACCCTGTCTCCTGTCTGTATGAGCCGACCTTGGTGGTAGGAGGGCTCATACGCCGGAACCTAAGAGTCCCTACAAGCCCTCAAGTCGGCCCTGAACTAGGGGACAGAGTAAGACGACCTGCTCCTCCTAGACATGGAGGAGCAGGAGTCTCAACGGCCAAGCAACACAGGGGGATACAAAAACAGCTATGGCAGTGGCAGGCAAATGGAAACAACTCATCACTCACCTGCCACAGACAACACAAGCAGGAACCCATGTGCAGGTGCTGTGAATATAAGACAACAACGGACACAGCACACACCAGACATCACACAGGAACCCTGGACCATAGACTGCAATAACACAATCCCATTCACACCTAAATAACCCCGTGAAACATAGAATAAACTGACAATGGTTTATGACCAGAAGGATGGTCCTCACCAGGCAGATGGAGGAAACAGGAGGCTGCTCCAGCCAGCATGGCTGAGAGCAACCTACTGAAGCCTGCAGGAGTCTCAGGCTATATAGGCCGAAAGGCCACACCCACCAGTCAACCACACCCAGTGACAACACACACACTGGGAAGGGAGTTAACCCTTCCTACACCACAGAAGGGAAAACACCAACTTAAAGGGGAATAGCACACACACTCACTCACCTGTCACCGCTGGCAACGGCATGCGTGGCCACCGTGTCCTGCAGAACAACCAGCAGGCAGAGACCCTGCCACCACATGCACAACACCAGACGTTGCCGCGGACAACCGCAGGTGAAGGGAGGTGTCCAAGTGCATACAACCTCGTGCACAACAAACAGACAAGGAAGTGCACACAAACACAGACGAAGGACGTGCACACCAAAACACGTTGCCAAGGGCAACCGCACGCATGCCTGTTATTCGCGGCAACCGCACCTGAGGCAAACCACTAAGTGCCCCCAGCTGCGGTTGCGACAACACCAGACCGCGGATAACTGCATGCGGCTCCCAAGGAGTCACGACCATGACCAGGGGTCGTGACAATACTGCAGCAAGCTGTGGTATTTTCTTAGTCCAAAAACCGTATAGTGACTGAACTGAAGACATCCTGATGCATCCTGAACGGATTGCTCTCCATTCAGAATGCATTAGGATAAAAAACTGATCAGTTTTTTTTTTTCGGTATTGAGCCCCTAGGACAGAACTCAATACCGGAAAAGTTTAATGCAAGTGTAAAAGTACCCTTAGAGGACATTCTGAATATGAGCATCTACTTTTTCATAATAACAAACTCTTCTCCTAAATTATATATTCTGAAAAACACAGGGAAACATAAAAGGAAATTGAAATCTACTTAAGCACATTTACCAGTAAATTTCATGTTTCAGCAATACCAAATAACTTACAATGGATTAGGATGCTTTCCTCCAGGCTCTGAAAGCATCCCTTGGAGACAAATGTAAAACTGACTGGAAAATTAACAGGAGAGAAATGAGCATTTCCATTGTAATTATATGAGGAGAACTCTATACAAACCACACGGTTTCAGGAGAATATTTTACCAGTATAAAAAGTTGTAGTAATAGTAGTAATAGTAGTAGTGGTAGTTGAATATGCAGTGTTATCTGCAGGCAGCCGGTTATAGAGCAGAGGGAGCTCAGTAGCCATGGTGTATACATATTAATGCAGGGAATACTGCCAATCACTGGTAGGACTGCCCATTTGGCCATTGAGCTCAGAAAGAGCAGAGAATTGAATTCAATATTTTCCCACAAATCTGCCCGGATCCTTCAGATTGCACTGCATATTCATAGTTACAGGTCCACTTTAATAACAGTCCATATCTGTTGCTTTATAGAGAGAATTATGAATTACAGGAGGCTGTATTCTGCAGACAGTTGCATGGGGCATTGTAAGGGCTAGGAAAGGTCATCATCATGTAATGGCATCCACCATGTCTGTCAGGCCTACACATTCAGAGGTATATAAAACCAGTTTGGCAATAAGTTGCAATAACTGTAAGAAATCCAGTAAATTTTGCAATGGAGTCCAAGGGTCATGAACTCCTCTTTCATATAACTTTAATAACAAGTTTACCTATGTTGTAGCCATTATTCTTAGGCTTCCCTTCTATAAAGACTAAATCTTAGGTACCTGTGGTATATGTACTCCAAAAGGTATGCGCCATGACTTCAGGAGTAGTCCAACTGTTCTCATAGTGTGCTTTTAATAGTCAGCACAGTGTAGAATCATAGTCTTAAGGTGCATTTACATGGACCAAGAATCGGGCACATTATCGGGGACGACCGTTCCTGCAAATGGCTTTTCGTGACAATCTGGCCATGTAAATGTGCCACTAATCATGAATGCCTGCATAAATGACTGGATCACCCAATCAATGAGTGTTTCGCTCTTTCATCAGGAGATCCTGTCATTCATGCAGTCACCGCCGGTCATGGCTTCTGGGCAGTAGATTGTGTGGTCTAAACAGCGATCTGCTGCCCAGAAGCCATGATTCTGTATGAGGACGAGGGATCACAATACTAATACCCCATCCTCATACAGTGAAGAAGATCACTGCATTTAAATGAGTGGTCCCTTCACTGAGCGAGCAGCCGACTGTCATTCCTTATAATCACCCGCTC
Source organism: Bufo gargarizans (assembly GCF_014858855.1). Taxonomy (NCBI): domain Eukaryota; kingdom Metazoa; phylum Chordata; class Amphibia; order Anura; family Bufonidae; genus Bufo; species Bufo gargarizans. The sequence goes on from NC_058080.1 coordinate 447,467,543, forward strand.
AGTCGGCCTTAGTAAGTCTGTAGGGTAGTTCGATGCCATTTGGGTAGAGGGTACGTGGCTTTTATTTTTCATGTCTGCAGTACCATCGCTTAGGAAGGCAGAACTCTATTGTCATCAGGTATATCAGCCATACCTGATAAGATCAGATAAACAGAGATGCAAGAGAAAAGTTAGGTGTTAAGTCAGCACCTACATGACAGGGCTGTTCATCTGAATTATTGGGCTCAATTATTATTAAGTCTGATCAATAATCCCAGTGGTATGCTCACATTGCATGAATGTGATGTTACCAGTGAATGAGCCATTAGGGAAATGTTTTTAGATGTTTTCTTATTTCTGGTCAGCTTACCATTAATTATTTAGTTCGAGCGACCATGACCAACGTTAGAGATCACCATTTCACAATTAATGACTAACGTTAGAGATCCCATTTCACAAATAATTTAGAACTTACTATTTGCCATTAGGTTTTTTCTAGAGATTTTTTTTAATTATACATGAATAAAGCTTATGAGTGTAATATACAGAAACAAGACAGGATGATTATAAGATAGGCATAGTATTATACTTAGTATTATTCTTGTATGTTCTTTATGTACAATGCAAAAGACTAAATCAGAATGTCACTCTAGCAAAAGCATATCCTATTTCACTAAAGTAGACTAATTTACAATACTACCGTAATACCGCTGATCTCCAGATACACCCATTAATAACCTCTGTAAGGATGAATTAACAGACAGAACATTTCATCCATTCATTTGTCCATTTGTAAAAACAAACCCTTGCAGATAAAAGGAGCTGCTTTTCAGATTTTTTTGCAAGAAATCTGTTGGAAGTGAAATCCCGCTAAAGAGCTGATAAAACATGCATTTCCCTTTAATGAGTCCTAGGTTATATGGCACATTTATTACCCTGCAGCCCTGTCCCATCAAACACTGTGTCCCACATTTACTACTGTGAGTGCACCAAGACTGTGGCATAAATTGCACTAAAATGTAATGCAATTTGGCACGTCTACATTTAGAGAAGTCATCTGTGCCTAGCCTAAGAGTGACTTGATGGAAAGGGTGTGGCTTATTGGACAATTGGTGTGATCCAATAGACATTGCGTGCAACAATGCTACAGCCTTAGCCCCTGTGATATATTCTAAGAAGCCTGTCTAAATGTGTGCTTTCTATATCCATCAATGAGCTTTAGAGGGTTTTAGGATTCACTTCTTCTGATCCTCTGACTTTAATTTAGATAAGGGGGAGGGTCTTTTCATTAAAGATTTTTATTAGGTCTAGAATATATTGCATCAACAAATGTTACAGGTTAACCATGGGAAATTATAGCTTGCAGTGCTCTTTGTAGACTGTTGAAATTATATGGGCTGAGCATATTGTCAGTCCCCAGAAGAATCGGTTCTAGGCAATCTTCTGGTGGCTGTGAGAGATGTCAGCCTGAAGGAAAGCCAGGGAAGCTTGGGCTTTGGAAGACTTTAATCCGTGGGAAATAATATATCCAGGACTGCATGGGTTGTATCAGAAGCTAGACTGGGTTGGAATTTAGGTACAGTGTATAGGAGGAGGGGGTAAGTTGCTCTAAAACCCATGGTGTATCATAAATAGTGTGACTGGACATGAATTTTATATTTATTACCTATTTTCAAGACAGGTGGTAAATGTATAATGCTTGGAGCCCCACTCTAGAGCACTTCCACTCCGTTCACTTTGGTGGAGTGCCAAGGAGGACACATGACTGACCAACTCTCCATTCAAACTCCTTCTCACTGTGGTCATAAAGTGAGGAGGAATGGAAGCCTTAGGGCCCCCATTCTAGTAAAATGTGGGGACCCAGGGATTGAGCTACCAGTAATAATACATCAGTTATCTATATTGAGTATAGGTGCCAATGTTTTTCATTTGATAAACCCTATAACATTTTAAGAAGAGGATAAAATGAGCAGTCACTAATTATAAAGAATATGTCAGCATCAGTCAGTGTCAAAAAAGGTTCACACAATCTGGATGTCATATGTTGCTGAAATCTTGTGGTGGCTAACGGCCACAAGATTTTGTGGTAAAATTATGTGGCCTGTAAGGGGTCATACCTTACAGATAGGATTTCTTGGCCTGTATGTAGTATACATAGCTTTCCACTTAAGGATGGAATTAGGAATCCGGTAGACACAGCAACTGGAAAACAGTGGCTTTACTGAACTCGCTTGAGACAATAAACTTAGCCATTCAGGAGATCTCAAAGGAGATCTGTGTTCTAGTTGCATCTCTGGTAGTCGGTGCCCCAGAAACTGAAGTTAATGCTCCAAAAACTGAAGTCTATGCCAGCTAGGGGCTGATGTAGACTTCAGATATGTTATTGTAAATCCAGAGGGCCACACAAAGCCCTGCCCTATCCCACTAAATCCCACCCTTTGCTCACCACTTTGTCTGCTCATATCCAGAGGTTAAGACCACCCTGCAATCCAGAATCAGTGACTGTGTTTGCACACTATTGTTAAATGTGTCTGCCTCTGTGGTGGCCAGGAGAGCGGAAGCTCACATAGGCCAGCACTTTTTCCCATAATGTGCAAGCATGGCCACCATAGCTGGATTACAGGATGGCCGTAACCATGGAAACAAGAAACATATAAAGAGATGGAAAAATTAATGAAGAGTTATAAGATTAGGTGCACTACTGTGGTGGATGCAAACAGTAACATCTGACTAAACCTCACACTGATGTTAAAAATGAGACATTAGCCAGTATATCCTTATATTAAGGACATACCTAAGCCATCACACCACGCAAAGGTTTCTGATGTGGCACGGGACCTAACACTAAACCTACCTGTACCGTATGGGTAGTACCAGGAGCCAGTGGGCAAATTATAGCAGCGTAAGGTCCGACTTACGGAAAACAGCTCCCAGTTCCCTCCAGTGTGACTAACCACATAAACAATGGGAGGAGGAAGGAGGCTTAGAGTCCCATCCATAGCTGGCTGATATGTTGCAGGACTCACAGCACCTAAATGCTGCCTATGGATGGTAATCAAGGCGCATTTAAATTGGAGTTTTTACACCTCCAAAGGTAAATATACGATTTAAATGAGAAAAATATGTGGTCTCAAAAGGCAGGAAATGCTCAACCCCAAATGCAGTTGTGCATTTATGCTCGGGGGAGCAGACACTGCGCTTGTGGTCTGTTTCTAAGGGTAATCCCAGCAAAAAATGCATACAGTGGAGGATGTGCGCAGCAGACCACAAGTTCCACAGATACATTCTACACCAGATGGTAAAATGTGTGGATGTGGAATGATATATATAGAATAAATAGTTACAAGAATAGGTGCACTACTGTGGTGGATGCAAACAGTAACATCTGACTAAACCTCACACTGATGTTAAAAATGAGACTTTAGCCAGTATATCCTTATATTAAGGACATACCTGAGCCCGCACACCATGCCAAGGTTTCTCAAGTTGCACAGGATCTAAAGCTAAACCTAACTGTACTGTATGGGTAGTACCAGGAGCCACTGTGTACTGTATGGGCAGTACCAGGAGCCTGTGGGCAAATTACAGCAGCGTAAGGTCAGATTCTGCTGTCCAACCTTATACTGCTGTAATTTGCCCACTGGCTCCTGGTACTACCCATATGGTACAGGTAGGTTTAGCGTTAGCATCCTGTGCCACTTGAGAAACCTAGGCATGGTGTGCAGGCTCAGGTACAGTGGAGGAAATAATTATTTGACCCCTCACTGATTTTGTAAGTTTGTCCAATGACAAAGAAATGAAAAGTCTCAGAACAGTATCATTTCAATGGTAGGTTTATTGTAACAGTGGCAGATAGCACATCAAAAGGAAAATCGAATAAATAACTTTAAATAAAAGATAGCAACTGATTTGCATTTCATTGAGTGAAATAAGTATTTGAACCCTCTAACAAAAAAAGACTTAATACTTGGTGGAAAAACCCTTTTTTGCAAGCACAGAGGTCAAACGTTTCTTGTAATTGATGACCAAGTTTGCGCACATTTTAGGAGGAATGTTGGTCCACTCCTCTTTGCAGATCATCTCTAAATCCCTAAGGTTTCGAGGCTGTCTCTGTGCAACTCTGAGCTTGAGCTCCCTCCATAGGTTTTCGATTGGATTAAGGTCCGGAGACTGACTAGGCCACTCCATGACCTTAATGTGCTTCTTCTTGAGCCACTCCTTTGTTGCCTTTGCTGTATGTTTTGGGTCATTGTCGTGCTGGAACACCCATCCACGACCCATTTTCAGTTTCCTGGCAGAGGGAAGGAGGTTGTCGCTCAGGATTACACGATACATGGCTCCGTCCATTTTCCCGTTTATGCGAATAAGTTGTCCTGTGCCCTTAGCAGAAAAACACCCCCAAAGCAAAATGTTTCCACCCCCATGCTTGACGGTGGGGACGGTGTTTTGGGGGTCATAGGCAGCATTTTTCTTCCTCCAAACACAGCGAGTTGAGTTAATGCCAAAGAGCTCTATTTTGGTCTCATCAGACCACAGCACCTTCTCCCAGTCACTCTCTGAATCATTCAGGTGTTCATTGGCAAACTTCAGACGGGCCTGCACATGTGCCTTCCTGAGCAGGGGGACCTTGCGAGCCCTGCAGGATTTTAATCCATTGCGGTGTAATGTGTTTCCAATGGTTTTCTTGGTGACTGTGGTCCCTGCTAATTTGAGGTCATTAACTAACTCCTCCCGTGTAGTTCTAGGATGCTTTTTCACCTTTCTCAGAACCATTGACACCCCACGAGGTGAGATCTTGCGTGGAGCCCCAGAGCGAGGTCGATTGATGGTCATTTTGTGCTCCTTCCATTTTCGAACAATCGCACCAACAGTTGTCACCTTCTCTCCCAGCTTCTTGCTAATGGTTTTGTAGCCCATTCCAGCCTTGTGCAGGTCTACAATTTTGTCTCTGACATCCTTGGACAGCTCTTTGGTCTTTCCCATGTTGGAGAGTTTGGAGTCTGCTTGATTGATTGATTCTGTGGACAGGTGTCTTTTATACAGGTGACTAGTTAAGACAGGTGTCCTTAATGAGGGTGACTAATTGAGTAGAAGTGTCTAACCACTCTGTGGGAGCCAGAACTCTTAATGGTTGGTAGGGGTTCAAATACTTATTTCACTCAGTGAAATGCAAATCAGTTGCTATCTTTTATTTAAAGTTATTTATTCGATTTTCCTTTTGATGTGCTATCTGCCACTGTTACAATAAACCTACCATTGAAATGATACTGTTCTGAGACTTTTCATTTCTTTGTCATTGGACAAACTTACAAAATCAGTGAGGGGTCAAATAATTATTTCCGCCACTGTATGTCCTTAATATAAGGATATACTGGCTAATGTCTTATGTTTAACATCAGTGTGAGGGTTAGTCTAATAACTATATATTCTATATAATATTCTACATCCACACATTTTACCATCTGGTGTAGGATATCTCTGTGGCACTTGTGGTCTGCTGCGGGCATCATCCATTGTATGCATTTTTTGCTTGGGATTGCCCTTAGCAACAGACCACAAGTGCAGTATCTGCTCCCCCGAGCATAAATGCACAACTGCATTTGGGGTTGAACATTTCCTGCCTTTTGAGACCACGTATTTTTCTCTTTAAAAATGAATAAAGCCAGCAAAGGAAGCAATATGGACAAACACAATACATTAGTAAGTGTGTTATGTTAACTTTCTCCACATGATAAATGCCATTTGATGAAGTGAGACAACCCCTTTAAATCTTGTCTATTTATTTTATTTTATTTTTTTAATTTTATTTTACCTAAAATGTGAAGCAAAAAACTATGTGAATACAAATGGATATTTTCTGCTAAAAAGTTTCCTTTCAGTTAAGAGGTAAAGCTGAATTTTCCAGAAATCATGTGTTTAAGCAGAATTAATTCTTTGTTCACACTACCAGCTTGTTTTTGACACCTTTTTTTGCCACTTGCAATATATATTAATATGTGATTGTACTAGTAAGAAAAAGCTGTCTGCTTTCTTCACAGCTGTTCCAATGTGCCATTGTGCCTTGTCATCACCTGCCTACACGTAATTAATAAGCATCTGTTTCCTCCTTGTATTTACATAAGCTCGCACATGTAAGCCCATTTTCTTTATTTAAACCTATGATAAGGTGGCTCTGTTTTTTTCCCTGTTGTTTCACACTTGTTATTATGGGACTTAATTAGTGTTTCCCTGACATCTAGAAGCAATGCAGAGCTCTGGAGGGGGGGCCTTCAGATCCTTAGCCTATTCAAAGGGTTAAACGTAAGGAAGCACAGTTCTGCTAGACAGTAAACAGAACCACAAAGAAACCACATATAATGCTTCCTTCCACTTTAATAATATGATAAATCTTGCATGGTGCTGAACTTCTGTACGGATTTACTTTTGAGCCAGTTGAGTGGTTTTTGTGCATCTTCAAAAAAAAAGAAAAGACATAGTCCCCTGCTATGTGATCAACATTCAGTTTTTACCAAGTGACATTCTGAAAAGAAGGGGTACTGTAACGAAAGTCTAGACTGTGTTTAGGCACAAAGGACTGTAAAGAAGAATGTTTTTATATCCTCACTAAAAGGAGACACAGGGAAAATACTGTAGGAGGAAAATGGAATTTAAAGATCAGCTGTTGGTAAGCTGTGGAGAAAAAAAATATTCAGCAAATGTTGTCAACCAAAAGTTTCTTCATCACAAGAATAGAAGAAAAGGATTAAAAAAGGGAATTTCAGAATGTAATGAGCATGTTGCACCTGCAGAGTTTGCTACCTTTAATGTTAACTGATGGTATTTGTATTCTGAAAAGTTTTTGTGTGTGACAAAACTTTTCGGTCAAGTTGAAAAATTCCAAAGTTTATTAGGTACCTTCATCTAACTTGAGTATAGGAGTTATTACTATTATTACCTGCTGTATAAATTATTCACACTAGCTTTTTAATGACCTGCGTTTTGTCATAAACTTTAAAATTGGTGATTGGTTCTATTGGAGCTAAACCATTGCTATAGGACGATAATGTGCATTTGTATGTCAGTAATTATGGCCCACCTATTCCCATAAATGGGAAGCAGAAAATCTGGCTTCATATTACCAATAGTATTGATATTAATTCTTAAAGCGAGGTTTCAGGTCTGTGATAGGTCGCTAATATCAGGAACCTGGAAAACCTGTTTAAGGAATTTGACAGAATTTGTTACCCCATGAGCTACTTGTCACACAATCCTAATTAAAGGGAACCTGTCACCAGGATTTTGGCCATAGAGCTGGGGACATGGGCTGCTAGATGGCCGCTCATCAGCTCTCAGCTCTCTGTGCTTTTATTGTGTTAAAAAAACGTTTTGATCTATATGCAAATGAACCTCATATGTTCTGGAGCGCCGAAATCTCACGATGCGCGAGCTAGCACATGCGCAGTGTCGGCATCATGTTCATTCCCTGTGCTGGCATCAGCACAGGGAACGAACTACGCATGCGCTAGCTCGCGCATCGCGAGATTTGGGCTCTGTGACGTCAGCCAGCAAGGAGGAGATTCGGAGGACGCGGGGCGGTACTGGGCTTACTGGGTTCCTTTCCGCTGGACTCATCTCCGGATACAGGACACATATCAGGTTCATTTGCATATGGATCAAAACGTTTTTTTAACACAATAAAAGCACAGAGAGCTATGGGGACTGGGTATTGCAGATGTGCTAGCGGCCATCTAGCAGCCCATGTCCCCAGCTCTATGGCCAAAATCCTGGTGACAGGTTCCCTTTAAGGCCTCCATGGCAGGCAATAATATACTGCAGTTCAGGAGAATTGCAGTTCATTGTTGTAGCTAAAAGAGAATAGCACACTAATGACCCATGGTGGAAATAAAAATAAAATAAAGTTTACTCAAGAATAAAAAAAGTTTACATATAACAAAAAATATAAAAATCTATGTTTTTTCCAGTAATATTTCACATATAGTGCAAAAACTGTGAAAGCTAAAAAATAAAATATATATAAATATACTTTTATAAATGAGAGTAAAATATATATTTGATATAACTGCATTTTGTATTTACCATTATATAAAGTTAAATATACTTTGTGAAAAAAATATTTTTAAAAGGATTTTAACAATCCACACCCTAACAGCTGATAGTTGAGCTCTAACTTCATTATTAATTGATGTTCAATTTTTAGATAACAAGACTGAGGTTCCCAACCTGTATTGCTTCTGTTGTAAGTTATACTTTGGAATATTTTCATACTTGAGAGATTTTATGATGAAGGTGGGTCCTCTATCTTGACTACATATGGTTAGACAGATGGATGAAGCAAGTACCATGGCTAAATCTTGCCTTGCAATGTGTAGGCACAGTAGGAGCTCTATGGAACTCAATAACAGAACTGAATATTTAGGTAGTTTCATTTTTATTACAGGAATGTATGTCTAGTTATTATCTAGTTGTAAAATAGATGATTATGTGATTGAACAAAACATACGTCTGAAATTGTATCAAGGTATGGAAGAAACATGTGCATCTTTCTCAGATAATAGTGACATAAATACTAGAATTGAAGTGGTTACTAGTGATGAGTGGCATAAGCAATATTCTAATTTGCAATATTTTGCGAATTTGAGGCCTAATATTCACCATATATTTTCAAATTCGAGAATTCATCATTATTCTCTTAATTGTGAAAATCGGCAATGTAATATGAGCGTATTGCACGTGCAATACAGGTGTGGCTCACTTTTGCATTTTTCAAGCTGCCAGAAGTTTCCTGAGACTGGAGAAAATGGTTGGCAGCAACTTTTGTGACTGCGAGGAAGAACAATAGCTTTATATGCAGATAGAGTGTTTCAATATATTCGTGATTGTGCAAATCGGCAAGATGCGTATATTTTTTCGCGCAATACATGCAACTTCATATTTTATTAGGTCTGAGTAGATATTACTGATTGGTGCACTAAGTATTGTTGTGACATCACAGCACTATGTCTGTAGCATGTATGTATGGACAGTAATTCCTATCACACTACCTAACACACTGCACTGGAACATATCAGCTACAGTGTATCAGGATATAATCTACACTGACTATCTCCCACTAACTAGCTGTATTATATATATATAAGCTAACTAACTAACTAACTAACTATCTAATGTAATGACTCAGCAAAGCACAGAGCACAGCAATGAGACAGCTATCTATCTCACAACTGCAAAAAACAGCAGAAAATGGCTGCTGGGGAGGTTCTCGTATAGTAAGGGGTAGGCAACTTTCCTATTGGTTGCTAGGGATGTTGCTAAGCTCTGACAAAGATATTGCCGCTTTCTCATTGACCCACAAGCAAGAAGCACAGAGGGATCAGTAGTACTGGAAAAAAAAAATCTACGATATTCGAGATTATGAAGATATAGCACTATATTCTACATTTTTGCAAATTCTCGAAGGGCCGATATTCACGACAAAAATTAGCAATTTGAATATTAGCGAGCAACACTAGTGGTTACCACTTAAGGGGGTTCTCCAGGATTTTTATATTGATGGCTTACCCTAAGGATAGCCCATCTTCTCATCGGCTGTTCTTGAGTAGTTCTGGTGCAGGAAATAGGCACTGGAACTGCATAGCTCTATCCGCTGTATAGTGAATGGAGCTGGTATTTAGTTCTGCTACAATTCAAGTGAATGAGAGCAATGGTGCAGTAACCAGCTCCTTCCACTAAACAGTGGACAGAGCTGTGTAGTGCCAGTGTCTATTTAAGGTGTGGGAACTGCTCAGGAAAAGCTAATCGGTGGTGACTCTTACAGATGAGATATTGAGGGCCTATCCTTAGGATAGGTTATCAGTATAAAAATCCTGTAACATCCATTTAAGACTTGACAATATTTTCTTTGGCCTATGGAGAACATTTGCTTTGCTCAGAACAAAAAGGTTTTAGAACTATAGACCACTACAGGACTCTCCTCTATTAACCACAGTGGAGAGTTGCTAAGCAAACAACTTCTCTTGCTCTCCCACTGCAGGGCTAATGTATAGACTATAGAAAAGTTCCCTAGTAAAAGCTGTTTGCTTATGAGAATGTGGACCTTCACCGAGAAGCTGATTGACCTAGCAGCTTACAACTGAAAATGTGTTGTCTACAAGTTACAACCACTTGGAAGGCACAAGATAGAACAATAGCCATGATAGCCTCCATGTAAATAAAAGGGTCAAGAAACATTAACTACCCATTGGTCCCACTGGGAGACCTTGTTTCTTGATGCTGACATTAGACTACCCCAATGAATACTTTGTCATCAAGACTTTAAGATCTTAAAGACTGGTTATAGCACTTGAAGAAAGGAAGGGTGGACATTGTGTGGACAATTGTATAAAAAGGAATAATTTAAAGTTATGTTCCTTGCATATAATAAAATCACATATGACAACAACATAGTCTAATATCTTCTATATGCACAGGTATGACAATTTTTTTGTTCTAATCTCATATATTTTCCTTCTTTTCACATTTGTATGTAAGTATAATGACCTTTTAACCAAATGAAATACTTCAATTAATCAATCTAGCTTGTTTGTTCCACTTATGAACTCTTTGATGAAAAAAAGTCAGTCATGCAAGTCTTAATTTGGAAAGCTTATTTGAATAATCATCTTTTAAGCTTTATATATTTGTTTTCTACACTATTGTAGCCAGTACGAATCATCCCATAATTTTCTGTGGAAAAATATAAAAATGTAAATAACGAATAATAATTGAATTTGCCTTCTGGAGAATTTAATTCAAATATGAAGAAGAATTGAATTTGACTATTAGAGGAATTATATTATACATTGAAATGACACAGTCCCATTATGGCTGTGTGTGTTCAAACAGAACTTGAACAGACATTGGGGTCATTTATTATGACCCCTATGCTAGAAACAGGATTTTAAAAACAGTGGAAAACCTGCATTTTGCAACTTTCTCAGTGCCACTGTGCCTAAATTTAGGTGCACATTATGTTTCTACATGCCTTTTGCTACTTTGTGAAAAGGGAGGGTGGTGGGGGCATGATGGTTTAAGGCCATCAGCCCTGGCAAAGTCACTGTCATTAACACCAGTTTACTGATGTAAATGAGGACTGAAATCTAGTCCAGCTAAAGGGTTGGAGTAGATTTCAGTTTAGGTGCACAGACGGGTGATAATGCACCTAATCTATTTCGAGGCCTGATGGAGGATATCAAAGACCAGCCTAAAACACTGATGTTTGATAAATACTGTCATTTCATTCAGATTCAAGGCTGAACCTTAATCTATAGTCTTTTTGGAGACAATAAACATTTTTCTGGACACAATTCCATAATATTTTTACCGTATTTTCCGCCCTATAAGACGCACCGGCCCATAAGACGCACCTAGGTTTTTGAGGAGGAAAATAAGAAAAAAAATATTTTGAACCAAAAGGTGTGCTTTTGGTGGGTTTTGAACTAATTGTGGTCTGTGGATGGCACTGTTTTGGGGGATCTGTGGATGGCGCACTGTTATGGGGAAACTGTGGGTGACACTTATGGGGGATCTGTGGGTGACACTTATGGGGGATCTGTGGGTGACACTTATTGGGCTCTCTGGATGGCACTGTTATGAGGATCTGTGTATGACAGTTATGGGGGGATCTGTGGATGACACATATATAGCAACTTATGCTATGTGTCATCCACAGATCCCCTCCATAAGTGTCCCTGTAGTGAATGACCCTTAATACACGGGCTTGGGGCTGGCATCTGCTTTTATAATGACAGCGGGGCCCGTGCAGTGACTGTATTCTACTACACGGGCCCTGCTCACTGTATAATCATTACTCTAATAGTTAATTGGTATGTATATAATTGCATAATGAGCGCTGTGTATTACTTACAACTACAAGCGCTCGCCGCTCGGTAGGTAGCAGAGAGGAGGAAGAAGGCAGGCCGGGAGGACAGGCGCTGGTAGCGTGAGTCATACGTCATGCGCCCACGCCGCCTGCTTCATTCATAAAGTGGGCGGCGCAGGCGCGTGACGTATGACTCACACTGCCAGCGCCCGTCCTCCCAGCCTGTCTCCTCCCTCCTCTCTGCTACCTACCGAGCGGCGAGCGCTTGTAGTTGTAAGTAATACACAGCGCTCATTATGCGATTATATACATAACAATTAACTATTAGAGATACGATTATACAGTGAGCGGGGCCCGTGTAGTAGAATACAGTCACTGCACGGGCCCCACTGTCATTATAAAAGCAGATGCCGGCCCCCAGCCCCTCCTCCCTCACAGCTGATACACCCGCCGTGCGGTATCGCGGCGGGTGTATCATTGAAAACTCGGCAAAATCAGCAGCATTCGCCGTATAAGACGCATTGCTATTTCCCCCACACTTTTTGGGGGAAAAAGTGCGTCTTATACGGCGAAAAATACAGTACTTTTTATGGCTTTTTTTTCTGTATGCTGAACATGGATATTTACTATGATGTCACTCATCTCAAAGTATTCTGTGGTCAGATCTTTGGGAGTGACGATGAATTGGTTTTTTTTTATCACTCAATCCTGGAAGGATTGGAGACTTTGAAGACATGAAATCATTTTACATTTTCTTCCTTGTTGTGCAGTAAAGAACTTGAAATATGGTTGAAATTATTATATAAGCTTTTCCTACACTTACAAGGTAATCAAGAAATCACAGAAACCGAGTCGCTAATAATAAAACTTAACTTTCATGCCTATAGCATCTAATACATCTCATATTTAAAAATAAGTAAATTATGGCACCCTCTAAAGTGGAAGGGCAGAAAAATTAAATGGGTTGTATAAAAACCCTACCAAACCCATGTCTTTTTTTTTTTTTTATGAGTCTATGTTAGTAAGTTCTATCGTACGAATAAAGTAATTGGGTGAAACTAGGGCATTTTTCAGCCTTATACTCTGGACGAGGGTTGTCCTTTCCAAGGTGGTAACCCTGTGTAACCCAATGGAAGGCAGGGTAACAGAGCATGCTACGGAGGGTGACATCCCCCCGACTTGCATTGGTCTCCACTTGTTCCAACAGTCTAATTCTTAGTGATCTTGCTCTTATCTACTGGTCCTTTTTGGTTGACACGTAATTGTAGTCCACTCTCACTTTAGAATATTTTATATGATTCATAATTTTATTTGATTCATAAACTTTTACATGGGTCAATATTAAAATGTTCTATTTATGACACAGTTTCTGTGATTTGTAGATATTCTTGTAGATATCGTTGGTGTAGCTTTCCTATATGTTGTTTGGATGCTGTGATTCCCTATTTACAAGGAACAGCAATTGTTTTTCTGAGATCATAATATCTTTTTTCTCTATTTCAAAATGAGCTACTGAAACTATTTAACCCTTTAATCCATGGTTATTGGGGTCGAAGGGAGAAGACACAGTTTGTAGTTTATTAGCTGGCACAGTTTTAACAGGGTTTTCTCATCTCACTGTTACCAAGGCAAGATGAAACTAAGCCCTACACCAGGTGGATGGGAAACAGCGGAGAGGGGCTGCGTTCCTCTGTTTCAGTAGCTTCCATTGCAGTATAATGAAACTACTGAAATATAGCGCAGCAAACTAGGCTGTTCCTGATTTAAGGCTCATGCACATGACCAATGTATGTTTTGCAGTGCATAAATTGCTGATGGAATGGAATGGCCAACCCCTAGAAGAATAGTCTAATCCTTGCCCATAATAATAATACATGTTTTTTTTTTTTTTGTGGAACGGCCATGCGGACATACAGACACGGAATGCACACAGAGTAGTTGGTGGTTTTTTTTTACAGCCACTTGAAGTGAATGGTTCCGCATACAGACCACAAAAAATGGAACGGACGTGAAAAAAAAATATATGTTTGTGTGCATGAGCCCTTAGGCTGCCGTTTCCCGGCCGGCTGGTGGTCAGGGATTAGTCTCATCTTGCCTTAGTATCATCAAATGAGACAGCCCCTATTAATAGTTTTATTTTACATTGCATCCACTCAGATAAGGCTTTCTATCATATAGACTTTGCCTTTTTAGAATAAAAAATTCTTCAGCTCACTAACTTGCTAATTGGTCCATTGGTCCTGCCCCCTCCCCCCGATGATTTTAACACATTTGCCTTTTTTTTTCTTCATTATTGGAGGGAGGGGTACCTATTGCTGAAGACCACTATTTTTACATTTTTAATCCCCTGCAGCGTGTGTGTTGATAGTTCCCTTGTCTACTGACAATCTTTGTTTACTCAGATAAAGTCTCAACACATGACCCCAACCACCATTTACTGGAGACAGCGAAGAGATGGAAGACCTCTCCAATATAGAAAAAAATTTAATACCTTCTCTGCACAAGCAATGTTTGTCAGAAGCTCACCAAGGAGTGTCCAAATCACACATTGGTCATTGCATCTGTTGCAATCGGTCTTTCATGTGCTGTCTCCTTGATGATTGTGATATCTTTGGTAGTAGCAATGTATAATGTGTGGCTATACAGTAACATATGTCGAAGTTTTCCATCTAAGGGATACACAGGGGAATAATTCTGACATAAAGTCCTGATGAGATGTGAACACGGCCTAACAAGCAACCTTAATCCTTTATAATCCATGAAAAGGCTAAGATAAGCAGTGTGGATAGGCCACTCTGTCTCTTCTGTGAACATCTCATGTTTGCTCAGTATGATGTACAGGTCCCTGGAGCATGGCATTCATTGTCTAACTTCTTAAATATGCACAGCATTGTAATTTACAATATGAACAATGGCTTCTGCAAATACTATTAAAAATGTGCAAAACAAAGCATGTTTTATAGTAGAAGAGACAAGGAATATTAGATACAAATATAAGACATCAATAAAACATTGCAGGGCATCAAAGCATCAATTTCTTTGCCGCAGCATCTTCTGTACTTACTTGTTTGCCAAGCTGCAGACATTGGTTCAGCTATGTTGTTTGGTTAATTGATTTGTCTTTCCTTTTGTTTGATAGGATTAGCTTGCCCTTTAATTGTGTGCTTCTTTACTAAGCCTATGTTGAAGCTTTCCCAGTCACTTTATGTTTATATTACTACTCAATATTTTGCAACATTATGCTTTATTTTTTTTTTCTATTTGATACTAAACTTAGGACTCAAAATGTATCTGCAATGTAAACCCCTCACCATAGTATTCAACGTTTACCTGCTTCTGGTAAGATGTTACAAATCTTAATATAAAAAGTAAAGAAAGAAATTCTTTGAAGTCTGAATTAAATAAAAATTAGGAAAAAAACATACTTAGGCTTTGTTTACATCTCTTGTAAATCTAGTAGTCTGTATCGGCAGAAACACAGACTACCAGAGTTACCATATCTGGCATAGACGGACACCGCCGGATTACCATTATAATAGAATCCGGCTGCTTTTGGTATGGATGCATAAACAAGCATTTATGGCAGAAACTTATCGTATCCCATTTTAGCTAATGCGAATCTGGCTATGCTGTATACGGTAACTCTAGTAGGTTTCTCGACCAGTACAGACTTCCAGATTTACAAAATTGAGATGTTAGCTTAGTCTTACCTCACAAATCCAGCTGCTGTCTGATTCCTGGTCCCCCTGGACACACAGGAAATGCCCGCTCAGTCAATCACTGGCTCAGTTGTGGTGGAACATGAAACACTTTGTGCCATGACTGGACTTGCTGTTTTAATATGTACTGATTACATAAGAAAACATTGAAATATGACCGGAGGTTATTAGAGTTTTATAACAACTTTATTGCCACATTTTTTTTTTACTAATAAACTACAGAAAACAAAATTATATAAAAAGAAAAAATCAAAAAAATCTATGGTATAGAATAGTTGTAAGCCAATATGTAAACCATAGAGACAGTATAAAACAATAGGGAACCATGGACACTGGAAGACGCAGATACTCCTTATATCCACTTGCCAATGGGAAATGAATTACTTTCACATTACTGCTCAAAATAATTTATATCTGTAATCCAAAGTTAAAGGGTTCTCTGGGAATTAAGAAAATGAAAACACTTAAATATTACTTTATTATAAATATATACACCGATACCTTTAGTTAGTCATAATTGCTTTTTGCCTAGGGATCAATCATTAGGAGAAATAAAATAGCCACCGTCCTATTAGTACACACAAAACCTGTCCTAATTACACAGCAGGATGAGTTACTTCACAAACCTGAGCTAAAGAGCTGCCTCCGCCTTCTCTCCTACTTATCAGGGATTCTGATCCTGTATACAGCTAATAAGATTGTCAGCTAAATCTCTGTGGGAATGGAGTTCTTGAGGAGACATGAAGTACAGAAAAGATGGATAGGACAGACTGTGGTAATGTGAGGCTGTGGTAATGGAGACTACATACAAGTGTTGCTACTTATTAGCCACACCCTCATTCTCTTCTCTGTACTTCATATGAATTCCATTTCTACAGCGATTCAGCTGAAGATCTTATCATCTGCATTCAGGATCATCATCCCGACAAGTAGAGCAGAGAGGAGGATGAGGCAGCTCTTTACCTTAGTGTTCTGAAGTAACTTGTCCTCCTGTGTGATTAGGACAGGTTTAGTTTGTACTAATGGGAAGATGGCCATTTTATTTCTCTTGATCATTGCTCCCTAGACAAAATAAACCATTATAACTAATGTAAAGTATTTGGGAATATATTTATAATAAAGTAATATTTAAGTATTTTCATTTTCTTAGTTCCCAGAGAAAAGGTTATTGGATGGATGTCACTGTGGGTTCTAATATCCCATCTAATGGAACATTTTGGGATTAATGCTTATCAAATATGAAAATGGAATGAGCTAATGAAAACATTTCACACTATGTGTTGATTTACTCTAAGGTTTCAAGTATATATGTCTCAGCATGATTGCATCATTGGTATGCTCTCAGGCCAGTTAGATAGATACACAGAGTGACGGACAGACGGAAAGATAGAATAAAGGTAAAGATTGATAGATAGACATTAGGTAGATAGATAGATATAGATAGATAGGAGATAGATAGATAGATAGATAGATAGATAGATAGATAGATATGAGATAGATACAGATATGATAGATAGATAGATAGATAGATATAAGATAGATATTAGATAGATAGATATAGATAGATAGGAGATAGATACAGATATGATAGATTGATAGATAGATAGATAGATAGATAGATAGATAGATAGATAGATAGATTAGGTGTAATAAAGAATCCACTTTTTTCTTCTTCAAGTCCGGAGTGCTGCCTTGTAGCTTATTTTTAGATAGATAGATAGTGTAGGGAATTGCTCTGGTAGGCAGCTTAGCGGATGCAGTATAGAAGCAATCACAAAGTCTTTAACTTAAATAGTTCGGTGTTTAGTCACACAAAAAGCAAGACAAAATAACAGTTTGCAGTATTTGTGTATGTTCACACCATGGAAAGTCCACAGAACACAAATGTTTACCTGGTTAGCAGTTTTTAATCAGCCATCCACTGCAAGCTTTAGGGGGCCTGTTTTCCAGCAATGCAGCTCTGAGCCCTTTAGCATGGCACACCTCATGCAGATCCCAAAACCACAGCTTCACTGTAAAGTGGAGGATAATCCATACAGCAGAGACTGCTGGCTGGGTTTTTATATCCCAAACCAAAACCCGGCCTGGAATGTGGGGAGAAGCCACCCATCCTGCACTTTGGCTGCTCCCAGTAAGAGCCGGCACGGATCGGCTCTACAGCCATACTAACAAAAAAACGGTGTCAGTCAGCACTAACTGCCGCTGACACTTAAAATCTCGGTGACACATACCTTCCGTCAATAATGGACCCTTGCGCCTTCCTACAATAGATAGATAGACACAGATAGATAGATAGGAAATTGCTGATAAAATATTACTCACTAAAGTAAATGCATTAAACAGGAAGTGTAGTCAAGTACTTGTGTAGAACTGTAAATAATAAAATATTTCCCCAGGTCACATACACAGCTTTTAGAAAAGCAGTTCTAGCTAAGTACCTATAAAAACAATATTTAACCTCTGCAAATTCTCCCACTGTATGTACAGCAGCCATGTACTTAGCTTGGATCCATTCCTGTAAAGTGTATTATGATTACTAAGTAACTATATGTTTGCTTACTGAACAGCACGTAGTTTGAAAAATTACTAAGGGGACCTCAAATGTGCACCACTTTGCAGTATTGCTCAAAGCAGGCACAATTCCATTCTTCAAAACACTATAGTGTGGCGGTTCCGAGTAGTGGGAACTATAAAAATAAGATCTATTTTTTCAATTCAATTTCAATTTACGCATTTTCAGCACTGCGTGTAAAGTATTCCTCTGCTAATAAGAATTAAAGTTACCATGGTTAAATGCGGGGCTTTTATGTGAACGAGAGTGAAAAACTTTCAATCTGATCACCGCAGAAAAAAATCACTGGAAGGAAATTAAAATTATTAGCACCCCTGAAGTCTTCAGTAAGCAGAACAGAGAGGCTTGTTCGCACCTAGGTAGATTCGCAGGTTTATTTAGGCAATATAATACTCTTAATTAACTCTGCAGTTTGATAAACAAGTTATTTAAAGGCTTTATTCTTTTTTAGGCTTTCACACTAAGTGCTTATTCTTCATACTAAATTGTGCAAAAACTAATTGCCGTCTCTTTTTTTTACTATGCTTACTGAAAATCAGATTGGCATGAAATTGTGCATTGTATGTAATAGCTTAAAAGTTAAAGCAAAGCTATAAATTGATGCCGACCTAACCAGTATACACCAAAACTGAAATATGAGCAATTACAGTGGAGTAAATACCGCTGTAGGGCGCCTTATGCACTGCTTTCTCTGGTTGCCAGTACAGTCCTAACATATTCCTTCACTTCATTTAGATAGATTTATATACTCCCTGTACAGTAATAATGCCAGCAATAGATTCATAAATCCATCTGCCGTTAACTCCCCCTAGTGGTGGCTGCTGGTAGTCACATTTTTATCATTTGGCACAAACCTGTTACCATGAAAATGCAAGTGTAATCTGAAGGCAGCATTTGATAGAGCAGGAGGAAATAATGCAGATTTATATATATTTTTATAGCAAAAAAAAATCTTTTTATGCAGAGGAGTCTAGTGGGCGGTAACATTTAGAGATTGACAGTCTTGCCTTGTGGCTGTGCCTATATGCTAATCACTATATAGGACTGTCCATGGGTTTCCTCTGCACAGTTAGAGAAGGGATGTAAAGGGGTTGTGATTCAATGAAAGTAATAAACAAAAATCAGACATCATATAGCACATCGTGGTATTCGGCCAAACACTGCATGCGATCGAGTTCGATGCTCGAGTCTCCTCCCCGCACGTTTGTTGGCTACTATGCAGCCATTAAGCGTGCGGGAAAGTACAGGACTGGCCCTTCCTGTAATGCCGTAGCCATGGTATATAGCACCCGATGGCACGTGGTTTGACACAGTCTCAGTCAGGGAGAGCTGCAGCAGAAGGGACAGATACTGTAGGGGCAGGAATTGTTTAGTGTTGAATGGTGTTAGAGACCCAAAAATCCTTTTAAGGACTATTGTTTTATCTGGCTGCAATATATATTAAATGCAGAAGGCATATAATGCAGAAGGCACAGTCCGGAGAGGACTAGCAAAATGGTGCAATACCAGAAGGTCCTTGTGGAAAAATTGCTCCTTCAGCAACTGAGGACGGGAGACGAGGGAATACACAGCAGTCCCAACAGAAGCAGGCCTGGGACAGTTTCATGACACCCCACCAGCACCCTCGACCTGAAGCTAAGCCTAATGTCACAAGGAGAGAAAATGTTGGAAGATGGTGAAGCAGTACGTGGCAGACCGTGGCAGCAAGCTGGACACGTGGCACAAAGTGGCGCTCCAGGCCTTCGAGGTGCTGGCTTGTCCCGCCGCCAGTGTTTTGTCAGAGCGGGTATTTAGTGCTGCTGGGGGCATAATAATTGACAAGCGCATCCGGCTGTCAACTGAAAATGCTGACAGGCTGACTTATAAAAATGAACAAGGCCTGGATTGCCCCTGACTTCTCTACTCCACCATATAAAAGCGGCTGAACATAAAGGCACTCTAAATGTGGCTTTTATGGTGTATTGAATACACTGTATTCCCATGCACCCCTTCCACCACAAAAAAGGGTATATGGTTCAATCTTCCTTTTCTCATCCTCCTCCTCTATCATATCAACATGCTTATTAGGCTGCCCTCGCCCCTAATGTTTTCAATGGTCAGATCAGCAGCAGGCCCTCACCCCTAATGTTTTAGAGAGTCACCAGCAGGACCTTGCTCCTAATGTTTTTAAGGTCACCAGCAGGCCATCAATCATAATTTTTCAAGGGTGTGTATTATGCCCACCTTTATGTGTATTAAAGGGTGTATTGGAGTGCCGGTTCCTTGTAATTTTTGGCAGCCCTTTCACTTAGTGTATAAGCTTTATAAGTGTAGGAGTCCCACTACCTGAACAATTGTACAACAATGTGAATGAGTCCCTACTGTATGTGATATACAGGAGAGCACCCAAGCACTTTGGTGCTCGACCAACACTACTGGCCACCAATCAGATTCCACCTTATATTTATCCAGTTCTACTTTACACCAGTTTGATAAATGACCCCCTATAATGCTATACTATTACTATACAAGCATCAAGGGTAATTCATAAATGAATAAGGGTAAATTTTTTGAAAAACTTTTTATTTTTATTAGAATTTTTGTTCCTGTTTTATTTTCTTGAAAAATTCTAATTAATGGCCTGCTGGCGACCCTCAAAAAGATTAGGATCAAGAGCCTGCTGGTGACTCTCTAAAAGATTAGGGGCAAGGTCCTACTGCTGAGCTGACCATCTAAAACACTGGTGTTGAGGGCCTGCTGCCGAGCTGACCATCTAAAAAAAATTGGGGACGAGGGCCTGCTGCCGAGCTAACCAACAAAAAAAAAATTGTGGGCGAGGACATGCTGCCGAACTGACCATCCCAAAAATTTTGAGGGCAAGGGCCTGCTGCCGATTTGACCATCTAAAACATCATGGGCGAGGGCTTTCTGCCGAGCTGACCATCTAAAAAATTTGTGGGCGAGGGCCTGCTGCCGAGCTGACCATCCCAAAAAATTTGTGGGTGAGGGCTTGCTGTCGAGCTGACCTTCTAAAAATGTAGGGGTGAGGGTCTGCTGGTGACCCTCTAAAACATTATGAGTTAGGGCCCACTGCTGAGCTGACCCTCTAAAACAGGCATCCTCAAACTGCGGCCCTCCAGCTGTTGCAAAGCTACAACTCCCAGCATGCCCAAACAGCCTACAGGTATCAGACTACAGCAGGGCATTGTGGGAGTTGTAGTTTTACAACAGCTGGAGGGCCACAGAAAAGGGAGATTGAACCATATACCCTTTTTAGTGGTGGAAGGGGTGCATGGGAATAAAGTGTATTTTATACACTATAAAAGCCACATTTATAGTGCCTTTATGTTCAGCCACTTTGCTCTGGTGGAGTAGAGAAATCAGGGGCAATCCAGGCCTTGTTCATTTTTATGAGAGTCAACCTGTCAGCATTTTCAGTTGACAGACGGATGTGCTTGTCAATTATTATGTCCCCAGAAGCCCTAAATATATTCTCTGACAAAACGGTGGCGGCGGGGCAGGCCAGCACCTCCAAGCTGTAGAGCGCCAGTTCATGCCACGTGTCCAGCTTTGACACCCAATAGTTGTAACGCGCGCAGGAATCACTGAGGACGCTGACACGGTCTGCTACATACTCCTTCAAAAATTTTCTCTCCTTCTGACATTAGGCTAAACTTCAGGCCGAGGGTGCTGGCGGGGTGTCATAAAACTGTCCCAGGCCTTGGAGTGTTGCCCTGCCTCTGTTGGAACTGCTGTGTGTTCCCCTCGTCTCCCCTCTTCGGTTGGCCATATAACTACATAATTTGCAGCCGGCGTTGTCAGCTGGAAATTTTTGGATGAATTTTTCCACAAGGACCTACTGGTATTGCACCATTTTGCTCATCCTCTCCACTACAGAAATTATAGATGAGACGTTCTCTTTGTAGTGGGGGTCGAGAAGGGTGAACAAACAGTAATCGGTGTTGGCCAAAACGCAAACAATGTGAGGGTCACGGGAAAGGCAGCCTAACATAAAGTCAGCCATGTCAGCCATGTTAGCTAGAGTCCCAACAGATAAAACTTTGCTGTCTTCATCAAGAGGATGAATCTCAATCTCCTTATCCTCTTCTACCCATCCATGCTGAACAGATTTAATAATACTTCCATGGGTACTACCCTGTATAGCGGAGGCAACCGTCTCCTGCTTCTCCTCCTCATCATCCAATTTGCGCTGAGAAGAAGAACTGAGGGTGGTCTGGCTATCACCCTGTGTACTTTCTTCCACCATTCCCACCTTTTCCACATGCAAAGCGTCCACTTAATTGTGAACAGCAAACATTTGAGTAGACACAGAAGTGGGTTGGTTACACTGATAATAGTGTTATCGCTGCTCACCATCTGTGTTGATTCCTCAAAGTTGCGTAAAACCTCACAGAGGTCCGACATCCATGCCCACTTGTCGCTTATGAAGTGTGGAAGCTGACTGGAAATGCGACGACCATGTTGCAGCTGGTATTCCTTTACTGCCCTCTTCTGCTCACAAAGCCTGGCCAACATGTGGAACGTTGAGTTAAGAGAGTCTCACATTGCACAACAGTCGGTGAGCTGGCAAATTCAAGCACTGCTGCAGCGTTGCCATACCGGCGTAAGCTGTCGATGACTTTCGGAAATGGGCACAAATGTGGTGCACCTTCACCAGTCGCTCAGGCAAATTGGGGTAGGTTTTGAGAAACTACTGAACCACTAGGTTGAACACGTGGGCTAGGCATGGTATGTGTGTGAGCTTGCCGAGCTCCAAAGCTGCCACCAAGTTACGGCCATTATCAGACACAACCATGCCTGGTTGTAGGTTGAGTGGTGAGAGCCACAGCTCTGTTTGGTCCCTTATCCCCTGCCATAGTTCTGTGGCATTGTGCTGTTTGTCACCTCAGCAGATCATTTTAAGCACGACCTGTTGCAGCTGCCAGAACTGCAGTGCTACACTGCTTCCAGCTACTGACTGGTGGCTGACCGGTTCTGCAAGATGATAATTTAATTCAGAGGTGGAAGTGGAGGAGGAGGCAGAGGAGGAGGAGGAGGAGAAGGGATTGCAGCCACTAATGTAGGCGGAAACCCTGATGGAAGTAGGGCCCGTAATCCTTTGCGTCGGTAGCACCTGTGCCATCCCAGGGTATGACTAGCTCCCAGCCTCTACAACGTTTACCCAGTGTGCCATCAGGGAAATGTATTGTCCCTGACTAAAAGCACTTGTTCATGTGTCAGTCATTAAGGGGACCTTCCCAATAACTGCGTTGGTCAGGGCACGGGTGATGTTACGGGACACATGCTAGTGTAAGGCTTCGACTGCAAACCGTGAAAAATATTGACGGCTGGGGAGAGAGTACCGCGGGACAGCCGCCGCCATCAGGATGCAGAAAACCTCAGTGTTCACCAGCCTAAATGGCAACATTTCCAGGGACAGCAATTTTGAAAGGTGCGCATTTAGTTCTATGGTTTGTGGGTGGGTGGCTGGGAATTTGCGCTTTTGTTCAAAGACCTGGGGTATGGAAATCTATACTCTGCGCAGGGACACTGAAGTGGATGTGCTAGCTGATGGTGCTTGCAAAGTTCCAGGTGCATGGCGGGAGGCATCCGGGCCTGCGTCTTGGACAGGTAATTGGCAAGCACGTAACACGGGGAATAGGAAGCAGCGGTGTGACCCGCAGACACTGGTTGCGGACCCAGGCGTTCGGCCCACCTATAAGGGTGCTTTGATGCCATGTGGCAGATCATGCTGGTGGTGGTGAGGTTGCTAGTGTTCACACCCCTGCTCATTTTGGAACGGCACAGGTTGCAAATGACAACTCTTTTATCGTCCGCACTTTCAACAGAAAAGCGCCAGACTACACCTACCCCTTGATAAGGGATATTTCCACAAAAGGGTGCTCCGGGGAACAGTTGTGGGCCTGTTTGGCCCTCCTTCTCCCTTTTGCCACCCCACTGCCCTTTCAAGCCTCTTTTGGTGCTGCGGATTCCTCCCCCTCTGTAGTGCTGTCATCGCTTGCCACCTTCCCAGGTTGAGTCAGTGACTTCATTGTCCACCACCTCCTCTTCCACTTCCTCACTCTGGTCATCCTCCTAACTTGTTGACCTAACTACCTCAGTTATTGACAACTGTGTCTCATCCTCATCATGAACCTCTTGAGACACTAATTGCGGTTGACTTTTTGCAACTGTGTCTCATTATCATTATCCATCTTGTGAAACACTAATTGCCATTCCCACCGTCTTCTTCTGACTGTGGATGCTGCAGAGTTTGGGAATCAGTACACAAGATCTTCTCATATCCCTCTTCAAGCGGGATTGGGAAGAGGCCCAAATTAAGGAATGGCGATGAAAACAGCTAACATCCGAGTATGGGATCACTTGTTTGCCAAGACTCTCTATGGTGGGTGGAAGGAGTATCAGGGTGAGGATTCTGTTGACCAAACTCTGGGCTACTGAGACTGGACTTTGTGGAAGACAGGGTGGTGCTTAACCGACTGGAAGCATTATCTGCTGCAATCCAACCGACCACCTGATCGCACTCGTCTGACTTCGAGAGTGGTGTCCTGTGCCACCCTGCAAACTGGGAAATGAAGCAAGGTATCGTGGATGAGTGTGTATCTTGTGCTCTGGCAGCAGACACAGTTTCACCGCTCCCAGGGCCACGGCCTCTGCCTGCACCATCAGTAGCACAGCCATTTCCCAATCCCTTCCTGCTCGCCTCATGCATATTAAATGGTATATATGCTTGCAAGTATGTCACACGTACAGTGGCGCAGGTTTTGTTAGTGTAAGTGCACATAAAGTACACAGATAGGTATAGCGCAAGTAATGTCGCTGTCACCACCGCCAAATAAAAAATTACACTGAATGAATGTCACTGATATTTAGGATGCACATATGTTATACAGGAGATATAGAGCAGATAATGTCGCTATCACCAGCTGCCAATAAAATTACACTGAATGTCACTGATATTTTGCATGCACTAACGCTATACTGGAGATGTAGAGCAGGTAATGTAACTGTCCGCAGCAGACACCGTCTACAGAAAAAGTACACTGGATGTCATAGATATTTTTAGGCTGTGCACACGTTAGACAGGAGATGTAGAGCAGATAACTGTCTGCAGCGGCCAAACAATTGCAAGCTATTTAGTGCAAGTTGCGCTAAAAATATATATTGCTGCCAGATACAACTATAGTCCTTAAAAAGACAGTTGGGTCTGTAACAAGTTTTAGCAATTTAGTGTAGTTTTCACTAAAAATATATACTGCTGCCACACACAATAGTCCTTAAAAGGACTTTTGGGTCTCTAAAAAGTTTTTACTCCCTACACTATCTCTCCCTTCTGCTCTCCAGCTCTCTCCAGAATAATACTGAGCCAAACACGTGTCATTGGGTGCTGTATAGCACCCGATGATGCGTTTCAGCCAGCCAATCACTGTAATGCTAGCAGCCAACATGGCTACGGCATTACAGTGAATGGCAGTACTCTCCTGCAAGTTCTTATCTGCATAGTAGCCAACAAACATGCGGAGAGGAGACTTGAGCATCGGGGTCGAGCACACGCAATATGTGGCCGAACACTGCAATGTGCCGAGCATGCTCGCCCAACACTAGTGGCCAGATCTACTTTACACTAGTTTGATAAATGACCCCCATAGTGCTAGTATCAAACACTGGCATACCTTGTTATCTATGATCCGTGTCCTGTGTTCTGAAATAGTTGTATATAAAAAAGGATAAAATCAAGCTTTTTTTATTAAAAATATATTGAGTTAGTAGTATGTGTATAAATATTCTCCTATGAAGTAACCGGTGTGAATGTTCACCTTGTAATGTTTAGCACATTCCTCTCCTCTGACTTTGTCTAGTCACTTGAATTCTGCTGATGGTGCGAAAGTAGCAGTCTCTGTATGCAGCTGCACTTACATCATCTCTTGGCATGATAAGAGGCATAGGCCAATTGGCAGAATTCCTCTTCACTGGCATTGTCTGGTGCTTCTTCCATCCCCCCCTCTTCCCTTCTATACATTTAAACAATTTCCCAACTGTGCCCGGGCCGGCTGCCAGGACTGTGTGGAATAGCTTTCCCACAAACATCTTGGAAACCATTACTTTGACAGTCTGGAGGCCAGTAATCATATGTACTTACTCTCCACTGCAATTTTCAATGTTATATTTTTCAATCAAATGTGCAAATTGCTGTTGTCACTGAGTGTTTTTATTTTATTTTATCTCTAATTTTAAGAAATCTTCCAGGCTTAGACTGTCCTGTACCAACATAAGCTGCTTCTATTGATGCAATCTGCAGCCATTTGTTCTCCAAGCAATGTTCGAGTCACTGAAGGAGGACGTTATCAGTGCATGTCTCTAAGTAACGATCCTTCAGTAACATTTGCTCACAAGAAGCATTTATTGTGTGGCGTTGGGAGATTGACACAAGTTTGCTAGATCTCAGTTTCTATATTGTTTCATTTTATTCCAGATTTATTTATTTTTTGTTACAACCCAATACTCATAATGAGGTCACTTAACCTATGTAAGTGATGACATAATAGTACAATTCTGATGAATCAGGGTAATATTTTTTATTGGACACTTTAACCATGTTTATACATATTTAAATATATTTGTCCAAAAATGTAGTAACTGTAAGAACCTATTAAGCTTTTAACATTGTGCTGCATTGAAAAAGGACCTGTCAGCGATCCTGACATGCCTGCTTTAGTAAATACTTGTATGATTTACTAAATAAAATTTTAGAGAATTACGTTTTGTTTTTTTGGTTTTTTCTATTCTACATTACACCATTCCTCTTTTATTCCTACTAGAAATGTATGCATAAATAGACAACTGGGTGATGCTAGCTGGGTGTATGTCACTGCATGCTCTGACACTGTCCAATCAATGCTGGAATTGACAGCATTACGAAAAGACAGGCATCCATTAAGGGATTTTTCTAGATTGCTATATTTTTTTTTACAGATACGCTAATGTAATTGCTTACTTCATATACTTTTTTATTTGTTCGTTTTTTACAATTTACTTGTCCTGTTTTCACAATATAAATCACTGACTGGTTTGTTTCCATCCTGTTTGCATTACTTCCTATTGTATCTAACCGAACCCATGGTACTTTTCTCTTTTCTCTGTCACAGCTCCAGCATCACCCCTATCACCCAGTTTATAGCTGCGCCCACCCAGCTAGTTACATAGACACTCACCTATCACTGCTCCTAACACCCAGCTAGCTTATAGCTCCTCCCACCACCTAGTTGCATAGACACTCCCCTATCACTGCCCCTAACACCCAGCTAGTTTAAAGCTCCTCCCACCAGCTAGTTACATAGACTCTCCCCTATCACTGCCCCTAACACCCAGCTAGTTTATAGCTCCTTCCTCCAGCTAGTTACATAGACACTCTCCATCACTGCTCCTAACACCCAGTTAGTTTATAGCTCCTCCCACCAGCTAGTTACATAGACATTCCCCATCACTGCCCCTCACACCCAGCTAGTTTATAGCTCCTCCTACCAGCTAGTTACATAGACACTCCCCTATCTCAGCTCCTAACACCCAGCTAGTTTATAGCTCCTCCTACCAGCTAGTTACATAGACTCTCCCCTATCACTGCCCAATTTTTACATTGCTGATTTTTCGCATTCAATAAAATAATCTTGAATAAATTTGTGAATTTAAGGCAAATATTCTGCAAATTCGAATATAGCCCCTGCCACTCATTACTACTCCTAATAGTTTATAGCTACTCCCCTATCACTGCCCCTAACACCTAGCTGGTTTATAGCTCTTCCCACCCAGCTAGGTACCTATACTCTCCCCTATCACTGCCCCTAACAACACCCAGCTAGTTTTTAGCTTCTCCCACCAGCTAGTTACATAGACACTCCCCTATTACTGCCACTAATAACACCCAGCTAGTTTATAGCTCCTCCCACCAAGCTAGTTACATAGACACTCCCCTATCACTGCCCCTAATAACACCTAGCTAGTTTATAGCTCTTCTTATCCAACTAGTTACATAGACACTCCCCTATCACTGCCACTAACACCTGCTAGTTTATGGCTCCTCCCACCAGCTATTTACATAGACATGTCCTATCACTGCCCCTAATAACACCAGCTAGTTTATAGGTCCTCCCACCAGCTAGTTACATAGATACTCCCCTATCACTGCTCCTAACACCCAGCTAGTTTAAAACTCCTCCCACCAGATATTTACATAGACATTAACCCTATCAATGCCCTAACAACATCCAGCTAGTTTATAGCTCCTCCCACCAGCTAGTTACATAAACTCTCCCCTATCACTGCCCCTAGCAGCCAGCTAGTTTGTAGCTCCTCCCACCAGCTAGTTACATAGACACTCCCCTATCACTGCTCCTAACACCCAGCTAGTTTATAACTCCTCCCACCAGATATTTACATAGACACTCCCCTATCACTGCCCCTAACAACACCTAGCTAGTTTATAGCTCTTCTTATCCAACTAGTTACATAGACACTCCCCTATCACTGCCACTAACAACACCTGCTAGTTTATGGCTCCTCCCACCAGCTATTTACATAGACACGTCCTATCACTGCCACTAACAACGCCCAGCTAATGTATACCTCCTCCCACCCAACTAGTTTATAGCTTCTCCCACCCAGCTAGTTACATAGACACTCCCCTATCACTGCCCCTGACACCATCCAGTTAGTTTATAGCTCCTCCCAACAGCTAGTTACATAGACACTCCCCTAGCACTGCTCCTAATCCCCACTAGTTTATGGCTCTTCCCAACCAGCTAGTTTATAGTTCCTCCCACCCAGCTAGGTATATAGACAGTCCCCTATCATTGCCCATGACATCACCCAGTTAGTTTATAGCTCCTCCCTTCCAGCTAGATACATAGACACTCCCCTATTACTGCCTATGACATCACCCAGATAGTTTATAGCTCCTCCCACCTAGCTAGTTACATAGACACTCCCCTATCATTGCTCCTATTCCCAAGCTAGTTTATACCTCTTCCCAACCAGCTAGTTTATAGCTCCATGTACCTAGCTAGTTACATAAAACTCCACTATCACAACCCCTAACACTACCTAGTTAGTTTATAGCTTCTCCCAACAGCTAGTGTCATAGATACTCCCATATAAATGTCCCTAACAACCCCAAGCTAGTTTATAGCTCTTCCCACCCAGCTAGTTGCATACACACGCCCCTATCACTACCCCAACAGCCCCCAGCTAGTTTATAGCTCCTCCAACCCAGCTAGTTACATAGACACTCCCCTATCACTACCCGTGACACCACCCAGTTAGTTTATAGCTCGTCCCACACAGCTAGTTATATAGACACTCCCCCATGACTGCCCCAACAACACCCAGCTACTAATTATGTGCATATCAGATGCCACAATCAGCAATGAATGCAGCATCTGAGGGGTACAGTGATGGGGAGCATCATTGCACCCACCGCTTACAGAGACATTTTTGTAAATTTCGGAGAAGGAGCCAAATCAAATTTTCAAAAACTTTGCACATCTTTATATATTAACCACTTGCAGCAGAGTCTAGAGCTATTTGTGCCATGCTAGTCAGTTTGTAAAAGTGGGGTTAAAAGTGGGCATGGTTTGCTGTGTGGCATAAAATTCATAAAGACACAACAAATTTGCAAATGAGAGAAAAAGTCACAACCCTACTTCACACAGACCCTGCCCCAGAAAAAGTGCTGGAGTTGTTGCTAGTGTGAAATTCAATAGAAATTATATACAGTTGCAAGAAAAAGTATGTGAACCCTTTGGAATGATATGGATTTGTGCACAAATTGGTCATAAAATGTGATCTGATCATCATCTAATAATCTGATCTTCATCTCACAACAATAGACAATCACAGTCTGCTTAAACTAATAACACACGAAGAATTAAATGTTACCATGTTTTTATTGAACACACCATGTAAGCATTCACAGTGCAGGTGGAAAAAGTATGTGAACCCTTGGATTTAATAACTGGTTGAACCTCCTTTGGCAGTAATACCTTCAACCAAACGTTTCCTGTAGTTGCAGATCAGACGTGCACAACGGTCAGGAGTAATTCTTGACCATTCCTCTTTACAGAACTTTTTCAGTTCAGCAATATTCTTGGGATGTCTGGTGTGAATCGCTTTCTTGAGGTCATTCCACAGCATTTCAATCGGGTTGAGGTCAGGACTCTGGGCCACTCCAGAAGGCATATTTTCTTCTGTTTAAAGAGGACCTTTCATCGGGCAAAAAATAGTGAACTAAATATATCATTACATATACAGCGGCGCCCAGGGATCTCACTGTACTTACTATTATCCCTGGGTGCCGCTCTATTCTCCTGCTATGTCCTCCGGTATGTTCGGTCACTTGGTTATAGTAGGAGGAGACTGCCCTTGTTCTCCTTGGCGTCTCCTTCTCCTAGGCTGTAGACCTGGCCAATCGCAGCACGGAGCTCACAGCCTGGGAGAAAAAAAACTCCCAGGCTGTGAGCTCTGCGCTGCGATTGGCCAGCGCTACAGCCTGGGAGAAGGAGACGCCCAGTTAAACAAGGGCAGTCTCCTCCTACTATAACCAAGTCCCCTAAGTCTCCGCCTACTATAACCAAGTGACCGAACATACCAGAGGGCATAGCAGGAGAACAGAGCGGTGCTTAGTGATAAGAGTAAGTGCAGTGAGACCCCTTGGCGCCGCTGTACAGATCATGACACTTAGTTCACAATGTTTTGTCAGGTGAAAGGTCCTCGTTAGGCCATTCTGTTGTTGATTTACTTCTATGCTTTGGGTCGTTGTCCTGTTGCAACACCCATCTTCTGTTGAGCTTCAGCTGGTGGACAGATGGCCTCAAGTTCTCCTGCAAAATATCTTGATAAACTTTGCAATTCATCTTTCCTTCGATGATAGCAATCCGTCCAGGCCCTGACGCAGCAAAGCAGCCCAAAACCATGATGCACCCACCACCATACTTCACAGTGGGTGCATCATGGTTTTGATGTTGGTGTGCTGTGCCTCTTTTTCTCCACACATAGTGTTGTGTGTTTCTTCCAAACAACTCAACTTTTGTATCATCTGTCCACAGAATATTTTGCCAGTACTGCTGCAGAACATCCAGGTGCTCTTGTGCAAACTGTAAACATGCAGCTATGTTTTTTTTGGACAGCAGTGGCTTCCTCTGTGGTATCCTTCCATGAAATCCATTCTTGTTTAGTGTTTTACGTATCGTAGATTCGCTAACAGGGATGTTAGCATATGCCAGAGACTTTTGTAAGTCTTTAGCTGACACTCTAGGATTCTTCTTCACCTCATTGAGCAGTCTGCGCTGTGCTCTTGCAGTCATCTTTACAGGACAGCCACTCCTAGGGAGAGTAGCAGCAGTGCTAAACTTTCTCCATTTATAGACAATTTGTCTTACCGTGGACAGATTAACAGCAAAGCTTTTGGAGATACTTTTATAACCCTTTCCAGCTTTATGCAAGTCAACAATTCTTAATCGTAGGTCTTCTGAGAGCTATTTTGTGTGAGGCATCATTCACATCAGGCAATGCTTCTTGTGAAAAGCAAACCTAGAACTGGTATGTGTTTTTTTATAGGGCAGGGCAGCTGTTACCAACACCTCCAATATCATCTCATTAATTGGACTCCAGTTGGCTGAAACCTCACTCCAATTAGCTCTTGGAGATGGCATTAGTCTAGGGGTTCACATACTTTTTCCACCTGCACTGTAAATGTTTACATTGTGTGTTCAATAAAAACATAGTAACATTTAATTATTTGTGTGTTATTAGTTTAAGCAGACTGTGATTGTCTATTGTTGTGACTTAGATAAAAATCAGATCACATTTTATGACCAATTTGTGCAGAAATCCATATCATTCCAAAGGTTCACATACTTTTTCTTGCAACTGTATGCTGTTACAGATACAGATATCTGTCTACAGTATGATGCTACTTAAAGGGGTTGTCTCACTTCAGCAAATTACATTTATCATGTAGAGAAAGTTAATACAAGGGAGTTACTAATGTATTGTGATTGTCCATATAGTCTCATATGCTGGCTGAATTCATTTTTCCATCACATTTTACACTGTTTAAAAGCAATATGGACAATCACAATACATTAGTAAATGCCTTGTATTTACTTTGTCTACATTATAAATGTCACTTGCTGAAGTGAGATAACCCCTTTAATCAATGTCGCCTTTGTGTCTGAATTTCTCACAGTTTCAAAGATATTACTAAATGTGAACCGTTACTTGAAAATCTGTCTTGGCCATGTAATGATCTCCCAGAGGACCTGCCCCCACTCAGACATGGTATTCACATGCATGCCTGTTTTAATAACTATTTGCATTCCTCAGGTAATAACAATTCTGAAGCATTTTCTTATATCTTCATTTTGGTGCCTTCCTCTATTATTCCTGCTAGAAGTTATGAATAAATTGTTAGCTGTGTGCAAAGAAGGTCTAAGTACCAGTTGGGGGAATATCCCTGCACAGTTCGAAACTGGCAGCACTGAGTCGATAGTGACAAACTGTGCAGGGACACAGCCCAACTGGTAACACCCCAGTTGGACCTTTTTTGCAGTCTACTGACAATTTATTTATAAACGTTTAAAGGGATAATAGAGGGCACAACCTAGAGTTATATGCTCCAAAATTGTTATTACATGGAGAATACATACAAGTAGTTATTAAAACATTATGACAGAGAGATAACAACAAGTCCTATTTAAAGTCTATGAGGCTCATTTATTCAAACTAGTGTTTTCCACGCCTGTCTTAAGTGTGTCTATGTTGCTGGAGGAAACACCAAAGTTATGTGGAGGCACAGGCATGTACACAACGTTGACATTTCCTCCAGCATGCCCTGAGACAGACCTAAATCTACACCAGCTCACTTGTTGACTTAGAAAATTATGAATGAGATGGGCCGCCTGGCCCTCCATCTTTCTCACCAATCCACGCCCCCCTTTTCTCAAACTGTCAGAAAAGTGGTGTGTGAGGGGGAAAATCTGAGATTATGCCAAAAAAATGATGTGCAACAAAATCCATAACTGAAATACACAACAAAAGTGGTGTATATCAGTTAAAAAATGAGCTCCTATCTTTCTAATGGCAAATTCACTTTAAGAATAATTAAGAAGACCTAGGAAAAACCACCTATGGTTCTTCTGACTATGGACTGATAGTGACTGCAATACAAATATTTACCTTGAAGTTATTAGTTGTCACCTCCTGTAAGATTTCAAGCTCTGTAACATTATCATTCTGTATAGTAATTCACATCAATACTGTGACAATAAACAGCGCAAATAAATAAGACGATGAAGCTTATCACTTATTCATAGGGCTGGATTTAGTATTATTCACAGTATGAGTGTACCAGGGGAAGGCAAGAAGCTGAAAGAAGATGGAACACATACATCAAATGTGTTTTTCTTTTAGCAGCAAAAGGTGGTGGCGACTCATACAGTTAAACAATTCAGAAATGCATGGGAACAGATATCACCAGAGCCTATCATGAAAATCCCAATCTTCCCATCCTAGGGACAGACGAGAGATTGGACTAGATGGATCTGTGAAATGTCTTATAAAGTAAAGCCCCTGTTAGGCCCCCAGATAATTTATCAGAAACAAGCCTTTATAGGAATGATAATTCCTCATGATTGTTTCATATAATCAAATAGTTGATCAGCCGATGAAGGAGGAAATGTTGCTATAATGCAAAGCATAAAAAAAAGTGTAATTGCTCAGTGTTTGCAGCAGAATGCTGTTGAGGTGCTGTGCTGGCAATAAACATATGTAGAAACTTGATGTTTTGTAGAAAAGAAAAACTGTCACTCTGTCATATATGGAAATATATGTTTTTTTCTTGCAAGGAGTTGCGTAATGTAGAACTGCCAGGCAGATCTGATGTAGCAGCAAACAGCTGTATTATGCACAGTGTGATCAGTCTTTCACTCCCTCAAAGCTTTCCCTGATCAAAATTCCTAAAATCTACACAATTAAATTGTTCTATATCTTCATAGTGTTCCTATCAAACTACATTAGTGGCTTGTCTCTGTAATCATTTCTTTTTTATAGACACTGCCAGACACTCCTTCCAGTTCAGAAACTGAACACACTATGGCACTTCTTATCAGTCAGTATAGGAATCTCCCTGCCTACTCCCCCCCGATTGGCTAATGAGGCTGTCTTTCAGTCTCTGAGCTATTCAGGGCAATTCCTCCCCACAGTTCCGCCCAGGGTCATGTCATCCTCTGGCTTCTTTCTCCCACATGGTTTTCTCTGCCAATACTAATGGTAAAATGACACTGGGCCAATAATATATCCATTGACAAAGGTGAAAAGTGTACTCCTCTAAACATGTAGAGTAAATAAAGCTTTCCTACAAATGGAGAAGTGTGGGCCTCTATTATCCACCAGCCATCCATGGGATTCCAATTTCTGGTGACTCTGGTATTGGAAGTGTGGGGTACAGGCTATGTGCTCCCCTTGATGTGGAGTGAGTAAGCACTAGTCTTTTATAATAGGTTTTATCTAAGGCTACTGGTCAAGCGACCTCTATTTGGTTTTTAAAGGCTTCTTCTCTTTGATGCAAAACTCCTGTGACAAATATTGGCTTAGGAGGTGGAGAGTGCTACTGACCATTTTTTCTGACAATCATCTGTCTGCCAATTTGGGTGGTAATTGCAATGACCCTGGACTGATAGTCACCCCGTCAACAAACATTGGTTGAGTAACCACCAAATCGGACTTCCCAATATTTATTCCGTTGGCTCAATGCTTTCAGCCACACTTTTAAATGGGATTCTGCTACAGTCAAATATTGTTGAGTAGTAGGGTTGGTGATCTTCTTTCCCATTTCATTGTTTTTAATAAATAATATTGGTCCCATCCCATCAGCTGAAGAAAAACTGCAGCACTTCCAATGTGGCGGAAAGAATAATGAGGTCCTTTATTCACCTGTGCGACATTTCAGTCTGCTTACTGGGACCGATATCAAGCGTAACGGTCCCAGTAAGTGGACGGAAATGTCGCATGGGTGAATAAAGTATCACATTTTTCTTTTCACTACATTGAAAGTGCTGCAGTTTTTCTTTTTATTGTGATGATTGGTTGCGTCTGTACTGCTGGCACTCCAGACTATAAGTATGGTTAGTGCTGGCCTGGATTCTCTCTCTCTCTCTCTCTCTCTCTCTCTCTCTCTATATATCCTATATATATATATATATACAGTACAGACCAAAAATTTGGACACACCTTCTCATTCAAAGAGTTTTCTTTATTTTCATGACTATGAATATTGTAGATTCACACTGAAGGCATCAAAACTATGAATTAACACATGTGGAATTATATACATAACAAAAAAGTGTGAAACAACTGAAAATATGTAATATTTTAGGTTCTTCAAAGTAGCCACCTTTTGCTTTGATTACTGCTTTGCACACTCTTGGCATTCTCTTGATGAGTTTCAAGAGGTAGTCACCTGAAATGGTCTTCCAACAGTCTTGAAGGAGTTCCCAGAGATGCTTAGCACTTGTTGGCCCTTTTGCCTTCACTCTGCGGTCCAGCTCACCCCAAACCACCTCGATTGGGTTCAGGTCCGGTGACTGTGGAGCCCAGGTCATCTGGCGCAGCACCCCATCACTCTCCTTCATGGTCAAATAGCCCTTACACAGCCTGGAGGTGTGTTTGGGGTCATTGTCCTGTTGAAAAATAAATGATGGTCCAACTAAACGCAAACAGGATGGAATAGCATGCCGCTGCAAGATGCTGTGGTAGCCATGCTGGTTCAGTATGCCTTCAATTTTGAATAAATCCCCAACAGTGTCACCAGCAAAGCACCCCCACACCATCACACCTTCTCCTCCATGCTTCACGGTGGGAACCAGGCATGTAGAGTCCATCCGTTCACCTTTTCTGCGTCGCACAAAGACACGGTGGTTGGAACCAAAGATCTCAAATTTTGACTCATCAGACCAAAGCACAGATTTCCACTGGTCCAATGTCCATTCCTTGTGTTCTTTAGCCCAAACAAGTCTCTTCTGCTTGTTGCCTGTCCTTAGCAGTGGTTTCCTAGCAGATATTCTACCATGAAGGCCTGATTCACACAGTCTCCTCTTAACAGTTGTTCTAGAGATGTGTCTGCTGCTAGAACTCTGTGTGGCATTGACCTGGTCTCTAATCTGAGCTGCTGTTAACCTGCGATTTCTGAGGCTGGTTACTTGGATGAACTTATCCTCCGCAGCAGAGGTGACTCTTGGTCTTCCTTTCCTGGGGTGGTCCGCATGTGAGCCAGTTTCTTTGTAGCGCTTGATGGTTTTTGTAACTGCACTTGGGGACACTTTCAAAGTTTTCCCAATTTTTCGGACTGACTGACCTTAATTTCTTAAAGTAATGATGGCCACTCGTTTTTCTTTACTTAGCTGCTTTTTTCTTGCCATAATAAAAAATTCTAACAGTCTATTCAGTAGGACTATCAGCTGTGTATCCACCTGACTTCTCCACAACGCAACTGATGGTCCAAACCCCATTTATAAGGCCAGAAATCCCACTTATTAAACCTGACAGGGCACACCTGTGAAGTGAAAACCATTTCAGGTGACTACCTCCTGAAGCTCAGCAAGAGAATGCCAAGAGTGTGCAAAGCAGTAATCAAAGCAAAAGGTGGCTACTTTGAGAAACCTAGAATATGACATATTTTCAGTTGTTTCACACTTTTTTGTTATGTATATAATTCCACATGTGTTAATTCATAGTTTTGATGCCTTCAGTGTGAATCTACAATTTCCATAGTCATGAAAATAAAGAAAACTCTTTGAATGAGAAGGTGTGTCCAAACTTTTGGTCTGTACTGTGTATATATAAATATATATATATATATATATATATATATATATATATATTGTGGGGATCAGCTCAAACAGTGACTTCAGGTGTCATTTAAACAATAGTCTTTTATTTTGTTCAAACACAGCTTTAAACAAATGCTCACTTACTTCAGCGGGTAAACACAAAGAAACACAGTTCATATGAAATGGTCTAACTCACAGTCCTCTGTAGTTCCAGAGTTCCACCACCCGCTGGAGAGGGGGAAAAAGATTAGGCCACGGCAGGCTTATCCACAGCAACACACCACACAGCTTTACTTCTAGTCTGTTACACTTCCAGACTAGGAACCACACCCCCAGCTCTCCTGGGATTCCTGGCTTAAATAGGCCAGCCAACACCTGGCCTGGATACGTGGGAGTAGTCATCCCACCCTGCTCTTTGACTACTCCAATGACACCCGGCCCGGATCAGCTGTAGCTAGCAGCTAAACTACCTCTAGCAACTGTCAGTAACCTAGGGTTACTGACGAAACATTACCGGTTCATTTCACTGAGGCCAGGCACCTCGGTGACACGTATCTATCATCTATTATGGCACCTTGTGCCTTCTCACATATCCCCCCCCTCTTTCCAAAGCCGGGGGCTTGGACATCTTTAGCCCCCAGACTGTGTACCATTGACAGGGTGTCCGCATTCCCTTGCATCTTGCCTGGCCTGTGTTCTACTGAGAAGGAGAAATCTTGAAGTGCAAGGAACCAGCGGGTAACTCGGGCATTATTCCCCCTCTTCTCTCGCATCCACCTTAGGGGAGCATGGTCTGATACTAACCTAAACCTCCTTCCTAGTAAATAGTACCTCAGGGAGTCTAGTGCCCATTTTATGGCCAGACACTCCTTCTCAACGATGGCATAATTCCTTTCTGCTGGGGACAGTTTTCTACTCAGGTACATCACTGGGTGCTCTTCTCCATTCACTACCTGAGACATGACTGCACCCAGACCCACATCGGAGGCATCGGTTTGGACCACAAACTCACGGGATAAATCCGGGGCTATCAACACTGTTGCTTACACAGGGCCTATTTAAGCTCTTGAAAGGCCCTTTCCGCTTCTGGGGACCACCTCACCATAGCAGACTTTGTGCCCTTTGTCAGGTCAGTCAGGGGAACCACTATTTCTGCGAACCTGGGGACAAACCGCCTATAATAGCCCACAATACCCAGAAATGCCTTGATCTGCTTCTTAGTTAGTGGACGGGGCCAATTCTGAATGGCTTCTACCTTGTTAAGCTGGGGTTTAATCTCCCCTCTCCCCACTACGTAGCCCAGGTATCTGGTTTCCTCCATGCCTAGGGCACATTTGGCTGGGTTTATCGTAAACCCCGCCTTCCTTAGAGCATCAAGGATGGCCTGAACTTTTCTGAGATGGCTTTCCCAATCGCGACTAAAAATGACAATGTCATCTAAGTACGCCGCGGCAAACTCCTTATGGGGCCGTAGTACTTGGTCCATAGCCCTTTGGAAGGTGGCAGGGGCCCCCTGCAAGCCAAACGGCATTCTTACATACTGAAAAGACCCCTCAGGTGTAGAGAACGCAGTCTTCTCTTTAGCCTCTTGCGACAGTGGGATCTGCCAGTATCCTTTAAGTGAGATCTAAGGTGCTAATATACCTTGCGGGGCCTAGCCGTTCGACCAGCTCATCTACCCTGGGCATAGGGTGAGTATCAACTGTGGACACTTCATTAAGCTTGTGGTAGTCATTGCAGAATCTCCACCCCCCGTTTGGTTTTGGCACTAACACTATGGGGCTGGACCAGCCACTTTTAGACCTTTCAATCACCCCTAGCTCCATCATCCTCCTAACCTCTTTGGTAATCACGTCCCGGCGGGCTTCAGGGATCCTATAGGGTTTTAAGTTCACCCTCACTTGGGGATCTGTGAGGATCTCATGTACTATCACATTGGTACGGCCAGGGGTTTCTGTGAAGAGATCCGTATTCCTCTGCAGCAGTTCCCTAAACTGTTGTTTTTGGGAGGGGGATAGGGTCATTTTAACAGCTTCAATGGTGGACCCCTGTTGAGCCACCAGGCAAGAAGCTTCAGGTGGGTCTCTCTCCTTCCAGAGTTTGATCAGATTGACATGGTATATCTGGTAGGGCTTTCTCTTCCCTGGCTGGTGTACCCTATAATTGACCTCTCCCACTTTTTCCACTATCTCGTAGGGACCCTGCCATTTGGCTAGGAATTTGCTTTCGACAGTAGGGACTAACACCCTATCTCCCGGATTAAACTGTCTTAGACAAGTGGACCTATTATATACCCGGGCCTGTGCCTCCTGAGCCTGAAGCATATGTTCCTTTACAATGGGCATCACCCTTGCCATCCTCTCTTGCATCTGTGCTACATGCTCTACTACACTTTTGTAGGGAGTGGCCTCACTTTCCCACGTTTCCTTTGCCACATCCAAGAGACCTCTGGGGTGTCTGCCATATAGTAATTCGAAGGGTGAAAAACCTGTGGAGGACTGGGGCACTTCTCTAATAGAGAACAGTAGGTATGGTAACAGACAATCCCAGTCCTGCCCATCCTTCTCTACCTCCTTCCTCAACATGGCCTTTAGGGTTTTATTAAAACGCTCCGCAAGGCCATCTGTCTGAGGATGGTATACGGAGGTTCGCAGCTGAGTGACTCTTAAAACTTTGCACAGTTCCCTCATCACTTTTGACATAAACGGGGTCCCCTGATCTGTAAGAATCTCTTTGGGAATACCCGTTCGGGAGAAGACATGGAACAACTTACGAGGATGTACTGATGCCCCCTAGCGGACTTCACCAATGGGCCTACCAAGTCAATTGCTATCCTTTCAAAGGGGACCTCAATGATTGGTAAGGGAACGAGAGGGCTACGGAAGTGTGCTACTGGGGAAGTGACCTGACAAACTGGACATGATTGACAGAATTCCCTAATCTCTCGGTAACACCCCGGCCAATAAAATCGTTGTAGGACCCTCTCAAGTGTTTTGTCTGCACCCAGGTGACCTCCTAACACATGGGAATGGGCCATGTACTTAACCATACGTCGATATGGTCCCGGGACTAGTAGCTGCTCTATCACTTCGTCCCGTATCTTGGTCACCCGGTATAATAGATCCTGATTCAGGGCAAAGTGTGGAAACCATTGGTCGACCCCGGGCTCTTGCGGAACCCCATTAAGGACCTCCACATTCTCTAGTGCCCCTTTTAAGGTCAAATCTCAAAGTTGGGCCGTACCAAACTTTCACTGGGATACCTCCAAGTCGGGGACATTTTCCTCTGGGGTATCCTCTTCCTCATTGTCTCCTAGCAGGACAGTCAGAGGAAACTCCTGGGTCGCCTCTGGACTCCCACCCACAGGGTTGCATGGGCCAGCGCGGTGATTCGGCATAGCAACCTTTGCCCACAGGTCCCAGAACAGGGGGCAGTCACGGCCAATAATAAC
Organism: Bufo gargarizans; assembly: GCF_014858855.1. Taxonomy (NCBI): domain Eukaryota; kingdom Metazoa; phylum Chordata; class Amphibia; order Anura; family Bufonidae; genus Bufo; species Bufo gargarizans. Next base: position 447,507,999 of record NC_058080.1, read on the forward strand.
CTCATGCAGTAAGCATTTCACTACTCCCACATGGTGGGTCAGGGCAGTCCACTCTGTCTCCAGAGTAACCTGGGCCACCGGGTAAACTCTGGTGTCCCCATGAATACATGTGGCTCCCAGATTTTTCCCAGAGACCAACACATGAGGAAGAGAGGCCTAGATCAGGGTGACCAAGCTCCCTCAGTCAAAAAGTCCTGAGACCAGAGTTCCATTGACGGTTAGTGTACACATCTGGGGTCCCTCCCCCCCTGTGGGTATGGCGCTGCAAGCTGGCTGCGCAAAGAGGGAACTACGCCGGCCCACAGAACAGTCCATGGGCTCCGTGGTGAGGGGACACTGGGCTACCATGTGACCTGGTGTCACCACCAGACATCTGAGAAGCTCTTACAGATGCCTTTCAGAACCTCCTCCTTGAGCTTCCTTTGTTTTGCTTTCAGTTCCTCATCTCGTTAGCCTCTCTCAGCTGTCATGTAGTTGTACTGATTGCATCCCTTTAAATTCCTCCACATAGTGCATCAGTTTGCTGTTTATATTACTTCCTGGAGTGTGTGTGCATGCTGATCCTACTTCCCAGTCTTCTACAAGATAAGTGTTGTGCATTCATTTGTGTTTTTCTGTTTGCTGGATCCCAGGTGACCCTGACTCCCTTCGTATCTAGTGTAGGGAGCCGGTGGTCGTGTCCCCTCACTATTATAGGGTGTTCAGGTGTTATACAGTCGAGGTACGAGGATATGCGATCATCTACCATTGGGATTTTCGCATAGGCTGAGCAGTGTTGGGGTTAATTGCCTCTAACAATAGAAGATTCAGCCCGCATGGGAAGGTTTGTTTTTGTTGTGGAGGTATAAATCATTTGGCAAATGTTTGTCCCTCTAGGAGATTCAGGCAGTTTTTTGGGAGTAATAAAGAAACAAAAAGGAAAAAATCCTTAAAAAATGTTCCATCTGTTAACATTGGCAGGGTTAAGGCGGAAATTGAAGGTTTTCCGTTTGCTTGTAGTTCCCGTTTTGTCCTGCCTGCCAAAGAACATTTTTTGTGAGATTTTTGTAGATAGTGGAGCAGTTGTCAATCTCATTGATAATCAATTTGCGATAACTCATGGTTTCCAGGTATGCACTTTGGGAAAGGATATTCCTGTTTTTGCTATTGATTCCGCTCCACTTTCTCAGAAATCATTAAAGGGCATAGTTCACAATATCCGTTTAATTGTGAGTGATGCTCATGTTGAGGATGTGTCATGTTTCGTCCTTAACGGATTGCCTAATCCTCTAGTGTTGGGGATACCCTGGCTCACTAAACATAACCCCACCATTGATTGGCAAGCGAGGCAAATAAATGGTTGGAGTGACTTTTGCAGAGAGAATTGCCTCACGACATCTGTTTCTGAGGTTTCTACTAAGACTGTACCATCTTTTCTCTCAGAATTTTCGGATGTCTTCTCTGAGAGTGGAGTTCAGGATTTGCCCCCGCACAGGGAGTACGATTGCCCTATTAATCTCATCCCAGGCGCCAAGCTGCCTAAATCTCGTTTATACAATCTCTCCCAACCTGAAAGGGTTGCTATGCGTGCTTATATCTCTGAGAGTCTGAGAAAAGGACACATACGACCCTCGAAGTCACCTGTTGCCGCTGGTTTTTTCTTTGTTAATAAAAAAGATGGTATTCCTTCAGACATAGTCTCTGATAGGGGCACGCAGTTTGTTTCCAGATTCTGGAAGGCTTTCTGTTCTCGCTTGGGGGTTCGGTTGTCATTCTCTTCTGCTTTCCACCCGCAGTCGAATGGCCAAACAGAGTGCGTCAATCAGAATCTGGAGACATATCTGCGCTGTTTTGTGGCGGAGAATCAGGGGGATTGGTGTTCTTTTTTGTCCCTTGCTGAGTTTGCTTTAAATAACCGTCGTCAGGAGTCCTCTGATAAGTCAGCATTTTTTGGTGCATATGGGTTTCATCCGCAGTTTGGGACATTCTCGGGAGAGGGGTCTTCTGGTTTACCTGATGAGGACAGATTCTCCTCGTCTTTGTCATCTATTTGGCAAAAGATTCAGGAAAATCTAAAGAGCATGAGTGAGAGATATAAGCGTGTGGCGGATAATAGACGTGTGCCTGGTCTGGACCTGAATGTTGGTGATCTGGTGTGGTTGTCTACTAAGAATATCAAATTGAAGGTTCCCTCCTGGAAGTTGGATCCTAAGTTTATTGGGCCTTGCAAAATCTTGTCTGTCATCAATCCTGTTTCCTACCGTCTTGATCTTCCTCAGACTTGGAAGATCTATAATGTTTTTCATAAGTCCTTATTAAAACATTATGTCCAACCCATTGTACCCTCGTCTTTGCCTCCTCCTCCGATTATGGTTGATGGTAATCTTGAATTTCAGGTCTCTAGGATTGTGGATTCTCGTGTTGTCCGCGGTTGTCTCCAGTACCTCGTTCATTGGGAGGGTTATGGTCCTGAGGAGAGGATGTGGGTCCCAGTGACAGACATTAAGGCCACTCGTCTCATCAGGGCTTTCCATAGGTCCCATCCTGAGAAGGTGGGCTCTGAGTGTCCGGAGTCCACTCGTAGAAGGAGGGGTACTGTCACCACCAGACATCTGAGAAGCTCTGACAGATGCCTTTCAGAACCTCCTCCTTGAGCTTCCTTTGTATTGCTTTCAGTTCCTCATCTCGTTAGCCTCTCTCAGCTGTCATGTAGTTGTACTTATTGCATCCCTTTAAATTCCTCCCCATAGTGCATCAGTTTGCGGTTTATATTACTTCCTGGAGTGTGTGTGCATGCTGATCCTACTTCCCAGTCTTCTACAAGATAAGTGTTGTGCATTCATTTGTGTTTTTCTGTTTGCTGGTTCCCAGGTGACCCTGACTCCCTCCGTATCTAGTGTAGGGAGCCGATGGTCGTGTCCCGCTCGAACCCGCTCGAACACCTTGAGGAAAGCCTCCAGGGTCATCTTTTCTAAAGCTTCCCTCACAGTCCTCCTGACACGGTGACCATCATTTGGGGTGGGAAGAGTTGAACTCTCCCAGGTGCGAACGGCATCGGTCAGAACGGCCATCTGCTGGATGAGCAGCTTGTTGGTCTCTTGCTGGGCTTGCATGGCGTCCATATGTGCTTTCTGTTGCTGAAAGTTTGCCTGCACCAGGTGCTTAATCACTTCCTCCATGGCAGCTGGTGTGGGTTGGCTCTGTGTTGCAGCTTTGACCCAGGACATGTAATTCGACCGCGGGTTTATGCCTGCATCCGACACCACTTGTGGGGATCAGCTCAAACAGTGACTTCAGGTGTCATTTAAACAATAGTCTTTTATTTTGTTCAAACACAGCTTTAAACAAATGCTCGCTTACTTCAACGGGTAAACACAAAGAAACACAGTTCATATGAAATGGTCTAACTCACAGTCCTCTGTAGTTCCAGAGTTCCACCACCCGCTGGAGAGGGGGAAAAAGATTAGGCCACGGCAGGCTTATCCACAGCAACACACCACACAGCTTTACTTCCAGTCTGTTACACTTCCAGACTAGGAACCACACCCCCAGCTCTCCTGGGATTCCTGACTTAAATAGGCCAGCCAACACCTGGCCTGGATACGTGGGAGTAGTCATCCCACCCTGCTCTTTGACTACTCCAATGAAACCTGGCCCGGATCAGCTGTAGCTAGCAGCTAAACTACCTCTAGCAACTGTCAGTAACCTAGGGTTACTGACGAAACATTACCGGTTCATTTCACTGAGGCCAGGCACCTCGGTGACACGTATCTATCATCTATTATGGCACCTTGTGCCTTCTCACAATATATATATATATATATATATATATATTGTGACGAGTTGATCTGGTAGACAGGATATATATATATATATATATATATATATATATATATACACTTTATATAATAGGCCAAGAAATGATTCTCAGAAATTTATGGGGGGCATGCAAATTAGCTCTGCATCTAAAAAGAAGGTTTAGATACTTTCTTCAAAATGTATGGCTTTCTTACACTAGAAAACTGTTGTAACATGAATGATATTTCCCCTCTCCTTATATTACATATTAGTAAATTGACTCCTATATTCTTAGCAAAGTCTTTCCCATGTAACTACTAAAAACACAGACAAGCCACATGTGTACCTGAACAACATCATAATAAAAAAACTGAGAAATGATTGCAAGAAAAAGACAAAGGCATTTCCTTTGAAATAGGAGTTTGTAAATTGCTGAAAATTGGTATTGTCTTTGATAGTTGTCTTTTATGACACAGTATAAAACTATCAACAGTTGATTGACAAGAGCATGCCATTTAATGTAAGTGACAAGCAATATCATCAATTAACTTTCAATTGCTCCTAAAATCCAGAGGAAATCACTATTATATAATCATTTCAGCCGATTACAAATTATTTTTAACCCTTTAAGTGAAAAATATTTTGTTTATGAATTATATTGTAATACTGTTATAGAACATCAATCAAGACTCTTTCCACTTTAACCTTGAAATTGTGACTTGTCTTCTGACAAGGGTTTGATTCTTCTAAATCAATGTAACCACATCAGAAACGTATTTTTAAGTCAGTCAATAAAGTAGTGGCCTTTTATTATTGTATATGCATTATACAGTATATGTATTGCATTATTTGTATATTTATGTTGTTGATACAGTAGAGAAAGTTCAATCCCTATAGTGTGACCATGATAAACTGGTCAAAATGTATGTGATGCTAAAAGTTGATAAATGTAAAGTTATACATTTTGGGACAAAATAAATGTGTATTTAATACAAAATGGATTTGGGTGTAATTGTTGATAGTAAACTATAGCATATAGCACAATATCAGTCTACTGCATCAAGAGCCAGCAAAATATTGTTCTATATTAGGATCAGTGATGAGCCTGCCGCTCATCACTGGGTCTAATATAGGGCAATATTAGATTTTGCGATATTTCACGAATATTTGGGAAAATATTCATCATATATTCGCAAATTCTAGAATTTGTGATCTCCAGTCATTATTTTCTTGATAGCAAAAATCGTCAATTGGAAAATTTGCAATAAAAATTCACGATACGAAAATTTGTGATCAACACAAGATATTGCAGCCTTCTCATTAGCCACAAGCAAGAAGCAGTGATTGATCATGGGTACTGATGAAAAATAATCTAGAATATTCTTGATTATGAAGATATAGCACTATATTATAGATATTCGTGAATTCTCGAAGTGCCAATATTCACAATAAAAATTTGCGATTATAATATTTGCGATCAACACTAATTAGGATAGAAATGGCTTCTAGATAACCAAAACATTTCTATTTTACCTCTTTATTAAGTATTGGTGTGATCATGTATTCAGTTTGCAGAATTTACTTTTGGTCAACAGTCAAAGAGCTAGAGGATGATAACACATCTATTCATGCTTGTTTTAAAAGTGAATGTTGGAGGCACGATTGCTACCTTAGTTGTCCGAACCTCATTTACTTCTAATGATTATCAGCAGCACATCCCTGATTTCAATAATAGTTAGGCACCCTAATAAAAGATGCCCTTTAGCCAACAAACGTCTACTGAATGGCTGCCAGATTACATGGGTTAATTATCGGAACAAGCATTTTGTATAAATACTTGTTCCTGATAATTGGTCTGAAAATTGTGTGGCCTAATAAGGCCCTAAGAAGAGATATGATATCTTTACATACTGTAAATGGATTATATAATAAACTGTGTAATAAATTATTTGTTTTAAGAAGTCAACAGAGAACAAGGGGTTGTTCATGGTTTTTGGAAGTGCCATTTTGTTGTAACATATGAAAGCATTGCTTTAATGTTCAAACCTTAAAGGGGTTATCCTCAGGATAAGTAATTATTATCACATCGGCAGGGGATTAGCTGGTTCAGGGAAAAGTGCAGGGATTTTCAAGGAAACATTGTATAGTGACAGTGCTTGGCATTGGTGCTCAGCCCCTTTGACTTGAATAGTACTGAGCTGCAACTAGGCCATGTGACCGATATACAGTGATGTCACTGGCCTAGAAGGGGCGGTAGCGCTCAAGATCTCTTCTAACAGCTGGTGGAGGTCCTGGTATTGCACCCTGCAGATCTAAAACTGATGACCTATCCTGAGGATATGTCATAAATATCTTTTCCTGGATAACCCCTTTAATGTTATGAAACATGCTTCCGCAGGATTTGATAATGGATGAAAGTATGAGAATTCTTAAGAAAGGGTTAGATATCACATCTTCCTTGTGCAACAATATACAGCATTACTGGCACTAATATAGAATGTTGATCTAGAGATTTGACCAATTGGCGGCAGGGGCCAGGAATTATTGTCTTTCCAATTTATGGCAAATTGGGTATCTACAACAGTACCATCATTAAAGTGGACTTTGCCCTTTCCTCTGGATCAACTTGGGTTTCTAGATATTGAACAGAAAAATGTGATGGACTTACATAAATGACATATAGGCAAATAATAAATGTGCACATTTTTATTTTAAACGGGTTATCGCATAACTAATGTAAAAAATACAAAGGAATTATATATAGGCTTGAGCAAATCAATCTTTGAATCATAGATCTGAAGTCTATTCATTAAAAAACTTCATAGTAAATGCTGTATCCATAACAGAATTAAATTTTATTGGCTCAGTGGAGCCAAACTTCGTCTCACCCGAAGTCACATGAGACTTTGGTGAATTACTACAGTATTTATATCTGTGTATTTAAAAACATTTTAAAATAGAAATCTGAAGTGGGCTTTGGTACCGAGGTACCAGTCAGTAGCGAAGCCCACTTTGGAATCTATTTTTAAATACGGAGATAGGAACACGGTAGTAATTTACCGAAGTCTTGCGCAACTTTGGTCGAGACGAAGTTTGACTACACAGAGCCAATTCATTTTAATGCTGTACAGAACCAGTGTGAATGAATCGACTTTGGATCTATGATCTGAACCTCGAATCGCTCAAGTACATGACAATCTCTTTCTAACATAGCTAGAACCAGCCTTATCTATAGGCATATGACATGAGTTTTTAATCACTTTATGTTTGTCTCCTTGAGGCTATATTCACATCTGCGGCATCGATTACGGCAGCCTGCCAAAATTCTCCATTGTCTGAATCCGGATCTGCATTAAGTATAATGGAGTCCAGACGGAAGTGTGAGACTGGGCTGGACACAAAACACTACATGCTGCGGTTTGTGCCCGTCAGAATTTCACCATTTTTGCGGGATCAGGCGGCCAGATCTTTGTGCTGCAGATGACAAAGTAGCCTTACATATTTACTTATTGACAAAAATGCTGAGTGCTTAGGAATTCATTTAGAGAATGTTTCAGCACTTTTAATGAAGCACATCTAATTTACACTTTTCGCTTGCAAAAAGAAATATTTGACACATAGAAATTTATAGCCAGCGAGATGTTATAAAGTGAAGGTCTTTATTGTTTCACATTAGTGCATGGTTTTGAGTCATCACAAGTGATTTAACACCATCTGAAATGGTTTTCAACATAATAGCTTTATTTAACGTTTTAAGTTTATTTTTCATTACATATATTGTTGATGCCATCCGGACTTCATTACTTAAAGCTTATTCACACGTCAGTAGCTGGCGGATGTCTGCTGTCCTTTTGTTACAGGGGCAGCACACTTATCCATTGATTTTTAATGTGTTTATTCACACAATCATGTTTTTCACACAAAGGAGACATGCACTACTTTGGTCTGTTTTATAGACAAAAGATACCCATTGAGGTCTATGGATCAGTGAAAACTACTGACAGAACACTAATGGCATCTGTGTTCTGTCAGTTGTTTTTACTGACCATTGGTAGGAAAAGCTTTTGAAATCTCTTTTCAGCCTAAGAGCGCAACCACACAGTGTGGTTGTGATGCAGTCGTGATGCAGTTAGAATCTTCTATCTGAAAATGAGAAACTACATCACAACCACATCAATACCGTGCTGTGTGGCCATATACTAACTGCATCATGACCGCGTTGCCATACCCTAATGAGTAGTGTTGGGTGCGAATATTCAAATAGCGAATATTCAAATAGCGAATATCAGCGCTTCGAGAATTTGTGAATATTTAGAATATATTGATAGATATTCATATTTTTGAATATTTTAGATTTTTGTTCATCTGAACCCATGATCCCTCCCTGTTTCTTGCTTGTGGGCCAATGGGAAGGCTGCAATGTCTTTGTCTGAGCTTAGCAACATCCCTAGCAACCAATAGGAAAGTTGCCTGCCCCTTACTATACGAGAACCTCCCCAACAGCCATTTTCTACAGTTTTTTTGCAGTTCTGAGAGAGACAGCAGTGTCATTGCTGTGCTCTGTGCTTTCCACTCATTACATCACATTAGATAGATAGTTAGATAGCATATATATATATATATATATATATATATATATATATATATATAATTATAGTTAGTGGGAGATAGCCCGTGTAGGTTATATCCTGATACAGTGTATCTGTAGGGTGTTAGGTAGTGTGATAGGTTCTGCTGTCCATACATACATGCAGACCTGCTTGCGACAAAATATTTGCATTATTAGTGCTGATTAGCGCTATCGCGAATATATTGGAGCACTCTATCTGCATATAAAGCCATTTTTAATATTCTGCCATGGTAACCATTTTCTCCAGTCTCAGGAAACTTCTAGCAGCTTGAAAAATGTAGCAAAAGTGAACCGTGCATTACGCAAAAATTACATTGCCAATTTTTTGCAATCAGGAAAATAATCTTGAATTTGCAAATATATGACGAATATTCGCCCAGATATTTGTGAAATATCGTGAATTAGACTATAGCCCCTGCCGCTCATCACTACTAATGAGTTGAATAGTTGACACACAGAGGGTAAATTCCAGACACAAGTACCCAACACAGACCCTTCACGGACATCTTCACGGATGAAGCACTGACGTCTTGTCACAAATCTCATAACAGATGTGTGAATGAGGCCTAAAAACTGTAAGTTGTTTATAATTGACTTTATATCAATTTCACATATGAGGATTGAATTGAGTGAATGGGGGCCTTGGTGTACTCAACATAATATTTGCATTTATGCAGAGATTATGGCACATATGTGCAATGCCATGGAAGAAGAACTACTCTTTGGTAACTGTTATTTGGTTGCATTTTTTATTGGTATGTCTATGCAAGTGGCACAATAGTATGGGTAATTCTGTGTGTCAGAGACATTGGCTGATCTTGATATCACCTGCAACAGAAGAAGTGCAACAACCTGGAGGGTAGGTGTGTTAGTGGAGATGATGGTGGAAGTCCTCATTTCAATGGTCTCTGGGGTAATTCAGTTAATACATGGCACCCCCTTTCTTCTCTCAGGGCACAGTTTTTATATGGGCTCCTGTCTGGTGGTAGTTGGGGTGCCTTTGATCAATGCTTGGCATGGAGCAAGGCAGGAGGTTAGAAGCAAGCGTCAGTGGATGGATGATGGAGTCAATAACCAGGCCTACTTTTGTGATAACAAAAGGCAGTCTCTTTACTGAGGATGATGAGAGTTGCAGTACAGATTAGCAGCAATAGGCACAGTTCTGAGCTATAACATAGATCTTGTTTTTCCAAATGGCTGTGTATAGGCAGCGACAATGAGGGTGGTAATACCTCGAGACTCTCACTGTAAACACTTTGTAGTCTTCATAAATTGACCACAGGCGTGCACGTCTCTCAAAAATGAAATAGGGGCCAAAGACTACAATCCATTCTACATGTAGAAAAGTCCAAGCTTATCTTTACTGTTCCAGCACAAGCACTGACTCAGTCCTAGACAGGCTGTGGAAATCTTTCCATTTTTTTCTCAGGGTTTTCCTGGCACAATTGCTTTACTCCGGCAGCTTCTCATTCCACAGGAGCTGGGTTTACTGTATTTTTCGCCCTATAAGACGCACCGGCCCATAAGACGCACCTAGGTTTTTGGGGGGAAAAATAAGAAAAAAAATATTTTTAACCAAAAGGTGTGCTTTTGGTGGGTTTGGAACTAATGGTGGTCTGTGGGTGGCACTATTACTGGGGATCTGTGAAGGACACTGTTATGGGGGATCTGTGGATGACGGACACTGTTATGGGGGGATCTGTGGATGACGGACACTTTTATGGGGGGATCTGTGGATGACGGACACTGTTATGGGGGGATCTGTGGATGACGGACACTGTTATGGGGGGGATCTGTGGATGACGGACACTGTTACGGGGGGATCTGTGGATGATGGACACTGTTACAGGGGGATCTGTGGATGGCACTGTTACGGGGGGATCTGTGGATGGCACTGTTACAAGGGGGATATGTGGCTGGCACTGTTATATATGTGCCATCCACAGACCCCCCACCCCATAACAGTGCCATCCACAGCCCCCCAGCCCATAACAGTGGCATCCACAGACACCCCCCCTTAACTGTGCCATCCACGGATCAGCCCCCCGCCCCCCCAGTATACAAATATAAAATGTCTTATTCAATTAAAATGTATTAGATATGCCCCCTCACTCCTAAATTCCTAATAGTACCTTACATCCTATTCCTAGGTTCTGTACAATTGCGGCAGGCCGGGCGGGCGGCCGGCGCGTCACTCACTGACGTCACTTGCCTGCGCCGCCTGCTTCATTCATAAAGTAGGTGGCGCAGGCATGTGACATCAAGGAGTTACGCTGCCGCCCGCCCGGCCTGCCGGCATTATACAGAACCTAGGAATAGGATGTAAGGTACTATTAGGAATTTAGGAGTGAGGGGGCATATGTAATACATTTTAATTGAATAAGACATTTAATATTAGTATACCGGAGCGGCGGGGCGGGGCTATAGTACACTGACTGCACCGCCCCGCCGCTATTCCCGGCCCCCAGCTCCTCCTCCCAGTCCCTCCCCCAGCCCCCGCTCGCTCTACATCACATCCAGCGATGTTAAATTGTCAGCATTCGCCCCATAAGACGAAGGGGCATTTCCCCCCCCCATTTTTTGGGGGGGAAAAGTGTGTCTTATGGGGCGAAAAATACGGTATTTCCCGGATAAATATTCTCTTTCCTTGCTATCATCTACTGACAGACGTTACTCTAAATTAGACAAAAAGAACCAGCCTCGGGCATGACCAGTACATCACCCTGGCAACTTAGCTAGAACTGCCAGAATTTACCACTACTTTGCCTTCAGCTATGTGGGATACACAGTGCATTAAATAAATTACATTAATCCATTTCAGCAGTGAGTTAATCCTTAGCAGTGATCTACCGGGTCACTGCAGATTTGATTATTTTTTGATGAGGTGCATGGCTCAATATAAATGAAGTACATCCTTATAAGTCCATGAACCTAGAATTAAATTTACGCTAGCTGATTGCTGGCATAGATTTCAGTCATAGTTTACACCAGGAAACTGCTATAAGTGAAGATAAATCTGCGTGAGTGGCATTGTCCACACTACGCTAAGCCTCATTTTCAGAAAGTGGATGGAATTAAAATGGTATGTACCCAAAATTTTTTGCACAAATGACATGTAAAAATGAGCAAATACAGTACCTCTAGGACCTCCGCTGACCCAATAACTGGGGTGTCTGGTCCTACATCCCAAGTGTGTAGATGGAGGGTGCAGAAGCTATCAGAACATATATGACATAAACTTTAATCATGTGAAAATCTTTTGAAGAGAGTAATTCTCTATTTCTGTAGAAATAACTAGTGTTGGAAATGTGGACACAAGGTGAATTAGTTGCTAAAAAAAAATTGGAAGAGCAACTCAAGGAAATTCAAGGATGCAGGAAACATTTTTAATTTTAAGCATTATGTCTCAGAAGCTGAAATGGATGCTATACATCCTGTGAGGAATGACTACATATCTACATATTTGGTGATTGATGTTTTCGTTAATATAGAAGAAATTGTCCTTCTTCACCTTTATATCCCCTTTTACATGACAAGTAATGTGAAAAGACAGGTTGAGAAGATTTACTAGTCCTGACTACTTATCCTAGCGACTTGATCTCTGCACTGTAATTTAACAAAATGTGAACAAATGTATTACGCTTGTACAAGATTTATGATGCTGCAGGCTATATCCTTCATACCGCTGTTAACTAATTTGTGGTCAAAGCCAAGAGCTAAAGGGCTTGCATGGACCATTTTGCCACCCTTAAATCATTTCTCCAGTGAGTAAGTAAGAAATCAGGATTCTGATTCCTTTTGAAATATGTTTGTTATTTTTATCCACTGCAGACGTGCTGGGGAAGAAGAGCAATTTTGTTTGCTCCCAGGTGGCTTAAATTTGATTTGAACTCACAGCAGAGTTTAAGCTGATGAATAGCTTTTTATTGAACATGAATAAATTGAGAAATTCAGATTAGTCAGCCACTTTTCCTTCATAATTTAGCTTCCAAAGAAGATGCAGTTTGAGAAAAAAAATCAAGAAAAAATAAAAATATTGATGAATGATACAGTACCTGGTCTCTTGCACTGTTAATAAAACAACAATGGAGGACTGGGGATACTAATAAAACAACTTGCTTTATTTTCTTTTGTGATGTAAGGCCTGGCTCCAATTGCATTTTACAGTATCTTCACAGTATATATGGCTAGTAAATCTGACTGTGTCATGAGAATTAGGGTACAGCTACGCGTTCAGTTTTTTTTTTATGCAGTTTTTGAAGCCAAAACCAGAAGTGGATTCAAAAATGGATTTAAATTAGTATCTGTCCTTTATACTTTCTCTCTTTTAATTATTCAAAAAGTGCACCAGGAAACCTGAATATCTTAAGATTGTTGTTTTTCTAAGAACTAGTAAAAGGGAATATTTCCCTTCAATTACGATAAACAGCAATGTAATTAAATTAAATTATTATATTTGTGCAATCCATTATGGCGCACTGAATTAAGAGTAAAGGGGAAACACTTACATTGAAGATTTAACCATAGTGTGTATTGGAATGAATTGTTCTTATGATGAAATAATTTACTAAACAAGAAGCTGTCAGCAGTTTTATCTTGCCCTTACCATGAGAAGCATGAAATACCGAAGGCTCCATTATTACAAAGAATTTGGCTTTACTCAGAAGGGTTGTGATGTTTCAGAGAAAACATTGGGGAGATTTATCAAAACAGGTGCATAAGAAAACTGGGTTAGTTGCCCATAGCAACCATATTGATCTTTCCATTTTCCAACAGACCTCTGAAAAATGAAAGGTGGAATTGATTGGTTGCTATAGACAACTCGGCCAGTTTTCCTTTGAAAATTATTGATAAATCTATCCCATAGTTTTAAAATGAACGGGGCAAAAGGAGAAGTTACCATTGGGTGGCTTCAACCTCCTGACTCAGCTTGACTGACAGGTCCATACCTACCTACATATAGGGAGGGACTCATCAATCAAGTTAAGGTGGGGAGGAACTTTAGCAATTTAAAATAAAAATATAGTTCTTAGAGATGAGTAAAGTTTTGAAAAATTCACTTTGGCAACTTTGCCAAAGTTAGCCAACAAATTTGCATTGCAAATTGTCGCAAATCACTATAAATTAGGTAAACCTAATCCACTCTACCTTAGGGTATGGCCATACTGTGCTGTGGACGGGTTGTGGACATGCTGCGTGGCAAATTAGCCGAAAGGTGCCTTTCATTTAACCCCTTAAGGACCGAGGACGTACCGGTACGCCCTATTTCCCGAGTCCTTAAGGACCGAGGACGTACCGGTACGTCCTGACTTAGAACCGTAACTCCGGCGCCGCGGGGGTTAATCGGAACGGGATTTCGGCTGAAATCATTCAGCCGGCATCCCGTAACAACGCAGGGGGGGGTCATTTGACCCCCCCGTATCGGCGATCGCAGAAAACCGCATGTCAATTCAGACCTGCGGTTTTCTGCGTTTCCGGTCCATTCGGGTGTCCTGTGACCCGATGAACCGGAAAAAGACTGCGATCGGTGGCGTAATTATACACCACCAATCGCAGTCCGAGGATTTGAGGAGGCGGTGCTGGCCCTGGTGCTGAACACTGCTGTCCAGGGTGCTGATTGGTGCAGGGGAGAGAGGCGCGAGATTCAAACTTCCTGCGCTCCTCTCTCCCCTCCTCTTCCTGTTCTGCACGAGCACCCGGCAGCATCGTCCAGCACCAGCTCCTGTGTCCCCCTAATCGGCATCCATCACCCTCCTGCACCCATCGCCACCCAGGTAGGTTAGGGTCAGTGAGGGAGAGGCACCGTTAGGCAGGGAAAGAAGGGAAAAGTAAGTTAGGAAAAAAAAAAAAAAAAAAAAAACTTATCCAAACTTCCATCTATCCATCTAACCCTAACCCAGACCCCCCCCCTGCCACTTGCCCCCCCCCCACCAGCCCCCCCACCCCACACCAGCCCCCCCCACCCCACCCACCCCCCACCAGCCCCCCCACCCCCCACCAGCCCCCCTCCTCACCACCACTTTTTTTTTTCTGCGTGCGCTGACTGGCCGGCACTTTTTAGCGTCCGTCCACTGTTAGCGCATCGCCCGCCCCACACCCCACCGACCGCTGATCAGCGTTGTACCGCTGATCAGCAAGTTTTAACTTTTTTTTTTCCTAACACTTGCCCTTTTTTTTTTGCCTTTTTTAGTACGCGAACACCCGTTGCCCACACACACACGCACATATAATAAAGTTTTACACACACGCACACCTACACGCACACACACCCATGGCCCGCCGGGTGTTCTCGGCCGAGGAGGCATATGCCCAGATTGCCTCCGACTCTGAGAGCCCCAGTGAGGATGAGGATGACCCCACGTTCCTCTTATCATCCGCATCCTCCTCATCATCATCGGATGACGATGAGCCACCAAGGCGGCGGAGACGCCGCCAGGCGGAGCCAGGGGCCCCACATGCTAGGGATCCTGTGGCCCACCCTAGTACGAGCCGCCCTGGGGTTCGTACTGGTTTCCCGGCCCACCAAATAAGTCCACCGGAGACCCCTGCCGATGAACTTAGCTGGTGTCCCCCAGTGGACTTTGAGCCTGAGATTCCGGATTTCGCTGGCAATCCTGGAATCCAGATTCCCACAGTGGGGTTTACTGAAATAGACTATTTTAGTTTTTTTTTCAGTAACCCACTGGTGAATTTGATGGTGGAGCAGACGAATCTGTACGCCCAACAGTTCGTCGCTCAAAACCCAGGCTCAGTTTTGGCTAGACCCGGTGGCTGGACGCCGGTCAGTGCAGCCGAAATGAGGACATTTTGGGGCCTCGTGCTGCATATGGGTCTAGTCCAAAAACCCAGTGTCAGACAATACTGGAGTGGGGACGTCTTGTACCAGACCCCACTGTACAGTATGGTCATGACACGTCACCGGTTTGAGGCCATCCGGAAATGTCTGCATTATTCCGATAATGCAGCATGTCCACCCCGAGGTGATCCTGCCTATGACCGGCTGTATAAGATACGGCCGGTCATCGATCACTTTGGGGCCACATTTCAGCAGGCCTACGTACCTGGAAGGGAGGTCGCGGTTGATGAGTCGCTCATTGCGTTCAAGGGGAGACTCAGTTTCCGCCAATATATTCCCACAAAGCGGGCGAGGTATGGCGTGAAGCTATACAAAATTTGTGAGAGTACCTCAGGGTACACTTACAAATTTCGTGTGTACGAGGGGCGAGATTCCCGTATTCAACCCCCAGAATGTCCCCCCACTCTGGGTGTTAGCGGGAAACTCGTGTGGGACCTTATGTACCCACTGCTGGATAGTGGTTACCACTTGTACGTGGATAACTTTTATACCAGCATTCCCTTGTTCAGGTCCCTTGCCGCCAGATCCACGTTCGCTTGTGGGACCGTGCGGAAAAATCAGCGCGGCCTCCCTGCCTACCCCCTCCAGGTACCTATCCCCAGGGGTGAGACCCGTGCACTTACCAGTGGAAACCTGTTGCTGGTCAGGTATAAGGACAAGAGGGATGTCCTTATGCTGTCCACAATCCACGGTAACGGCACCACCCCAGTCCCTGTGCGAGGTACCGCGGCAACGGTCCTCAAGCCCGATTGCATCGTCGACTACAATCGGTATATGGGAGGAGTTGATCTCTCTGATCAAGTCCTCACGCCATATAACGCCATGCGCAAAACCCGGGCATGGTACAAAAAAGTTGCGGTCTACTTGGTGCAGGTTGCCATGTACAACTCTTTTGTACTATCCCGAAGCGCTGGCAGCACAGGGACATTCCTCCAATTCTATGAGGCAGTCCTCAAGGACCTGATCTTTTCGGACCGGGAAAGAGCAGGCCGGAGTACCTCGGGAACTGGAGGCGCCCGGATCGTCCCTGGCCAACACTTTCCAGGTGTGGTCCCCCATACTGGAAAGAAGGGACGAACCCAAAAAAAGTGCAGAGTGTGTCACAAGAGGGGGATACGGAAGGACACCACAACTCAGTGTGACACGTGCCCCGATCATCCGGGCCTCTGCATTATCAATTGCTTCAGGGAGTATCACACTTCCATGGAGTACTAAATTTTTATAATCCCCAACAGTTCACTAGAGAACATAAAACACTATGGCTCTCAGACTTTGGAGACACGAAAACTATTTTTCTTTCCCCAAAAAATATTAGTTTTAGTGCAGGCATCCTCAAACTGCGGCCCTCCAGATGTTGTAAAACTATAACTCCCAGCATGCCCAGACAACCTACAGCCATCATCAGGGCATAGTGGGAATTGTAGTTTTACAACATCTGGAGGGCCGCAGTTTTAGGATGCCTGCTTAGTGTGTCCAAAGTCTGAGAGCCATACATATTGGGCATCGTCGCGTGCGTAAAAGTCGTCGCTATAAAAATAACTTTTGACCAAACGCCTCGGATGAACGGTGTTAAAAATATAAAATAAAAACTGTGCCAAAACACCTATTTTTGGGCAAAATTTCAATTTAAATCCATTTTGCCGGTAATAAAGCAAGGGTTAACAGCCAAACAAAACTCAATATTTATGGCCCTGATTCTGTAGTTTGCAGAAACACCCCATATGTGGTCGTAAATGGCTATATAGCCGCACGGCAGGGCATAGAACGAAGGGAACGCCATACGGTTTCTGGAAGGCAGATTTTGATGGACAGTTTTTTTTTTGACACCATGTCCCATTAGAAGCCCCCCCTGATGTAGCCTAGACTAGAAACTCCAAAAAAGTGACCCCATCTAAGAAACTACACCCCTCAAGGTATTCAAAAGTTACTTTACAAACTATGTTAACCCTTTAGGTGTTCCACAAAACTAAATAGCGAATGTAGAAACAATTTTAGAATTTAATTTTTTTGTTACATTGCCTCAAAAAAGAGTAATATAGAGCAACCAAAAATCATATTTACCCCTAAAATAGTCCCAAAACAACAACCACCTTATCCCGTAGTTTCCTAGATGGGGTCACTTTTATGGAGTTTCTACTCTAGGGGTGCATCAGGGGGCTTGAAAGGGTACATGGTGTAAATAAACCAGTCCAGCAAAATCTGCCTTCCAAAAACCATATGGCGTTCCCCTTCTTCTATGTCCTGCCGTTTAGCCAAATAGTAGTTTACCACCACATATGGGGTGTTTCTGCAAACTACAGAATCAGGGCAACCCATTTTGAGTGTTGTTTGGCAGTTAACCCTTCTTTTACTCCTGGAAAAAATTGATTATATTGGAAAATTTTCCAAAAAATAGAAATTTCAAAATTGTTTCTCCATCTGCCATTAACTCTTGTGGAACACCTAAAGGGTTAACAAAGTTTGTAAACCCAGTTTTGAATACCTTGAGGGGTGTACTTTCTTAGATGGAGTCACTTTTCTGAAATTTCTATTCTAGGGGTGCAACAGGGGGCTTCAAATGGGACATGGTATAAACAAAACCAGTCCTGCAAAATCTGCCTTCCAAAACCCATATGGTGTTCCCCTCCTTCTATGTGCTACCGTTCGGCCAAACAGTAGTTTACCACCACATATGGGGTGTTTCTGCAAACTACAGAATCAGGGCAACCCATTTTGAGTGTTGTTTGGCAGTTAACCCTTGTTTTACTCCTGGAAAAAATTGATTATATTGTAAAATTTTCCCAAAAATAGAAATTTCTAAATTGTTTCTCCATCTGCCATTAACTCTTGTGGAACACCTAAAGGGTTAACAAAGTTTGTAAACCCAGTTTTGAATACCTTGAGGGGTTTACTTTCTTAGATGGAGTCACTTTTCTGAAATTTCTATTCTAGGGGTGCAACAGGGGGCTTCAAATGGGACATGGTATAAACAAAACCAGTCCTGCAAAATCTGCCTTCCAAAACCCATATGGTGTTCCCCTCCTTCTATGTGCTACCGTTCGGCCAAACAGTAGTTTACGACCACATATGGGGTGTTTCTGCAAACTACAGAATCAGGGCAACCCATTTTGAGTGGTGTTTGGCAGTTAACCCTTGTTTTACTCCTGGAAAAAATTGATTATATTGGAAAATTTTCCAAAAAATAGAAATTTCAAAATTGTTTCTCCATCTGCCATTAACTCTTGTGGAACACCTAAAGGGTTAACAAAGTTTGTAAACCCAGTTTTGAATACCTTGAGGGGTGTACTTTCTTAGATGGAGTCACTTTTCTGAAATTTCTATTCTTGGGGTGCAACAGAGGGCTTCAAATGGGACATGGTATAAACAAAACCAGTCCTGCAAAATCTGCCTTCCAAAACCCATATGGTGTTCCCCTCCTTCTATGTGCTACCGTTCGGCCAAACAGTAGTTTACGACCACATATGGGGTGTTTCTGCAAACTACAGAATCAGGGCAACCCATTTTGAGTGTTGTTTGGCAGTTAACCCTTGTTTTACTCCTGGAAAAAATTGATTATATTGGAAAATTTTCCAAAAAATAGAAATTTCAAAATTGTTTCTCTATCTGCCATTAACTCTTGTGGAAGACCTAAAGGGTTAATAAAGTTTGAAAAAACAGTTTTGAATACCTTGAGGGGTGTAGTTTCTAGAATGGGGTCATTTTTGGGAGGTTTCTATTATCTAAGCCTCACAATATGACTTCAAACCTGAACTGGTCCATAAAAAGTGGGATTTTGAAGATTTCTCAAAAATTTCAAAATTTGCTTCTAAACTTCTAAGCCTTGTAACATCCCCAAAAAATAAAATATCATTCCCAAAATGCTACAAACATGAAGTAGACATATGGGGAATGTAAAGTCATCACAATTTTTGGGGGTATTACTATGTATTACAGAAGTAGAGAAACTGAAACTTTGAAATTTGCTAATTTTTCTAAATTTTTGGTAAAAAATGTATTTTTTTATGCAAAAAAAATAACTTTTTTGACCCAATTTTAGCAGTGTCATGAAGTACAATATGTGACGAAAAAACAATCTCAGAACGGCCTGGGTAAGTCAAAGCGTTTTAAAGTTATGAGCACTTAAAGTGACACTGGTCAGATTTGCAAAAAATGGCCCGGTCCTTAAGGTGAAAATGAGCCCGGTCCTTAAGGGGTTAATAATGAAGACCACACTGTATAGACCTTCTTCATTGTCAATGGCCGAGCGGCACCTTTAAACAGGTGTTGTTGCTGATATGGGGTTTGGCTGGTTAGATGGGGAGACAATATGCATATTATTGATATTCTTGCCTGCAATCTCCTGCAGGTTGACAGCAAACACAGAATATTAATCATCTCTGGCATACCCACTTCTCCAAACCCAGTGCTCTCCTGGCCTCCAGACGGGAGCCTTTCTTCTGCCATCTGCTTTTCCTCCTTTTCCACATCATCTAATATTGATGAGAATATGTTATCAGGAACATCCAGCTCCTCCTCCCTCTGCATCTTGCTGACTTTTCAGGAATATGGAAACTTTGAAGGATGATTTGGCATGCTGGCAGTGGAATAATAAAGGCTTCCATCTTGTTGGTAATCAATTTATGGCTTTTATAAAATATGTAAATGTAGGAATAAATGAATAAAACTGACACAGAATAAGTCTCCCTGCACTCCCCCTGCACTCTGCCTCTCCAATATTCTTCTATTAATCGTTTTCAGCAACATTGTCGCTAACGCATGAGCTCTTGCCACGTCACTCAGCTTACAGGAAAATGGCAGAGACTGCACGGGCTGAGGGTTTTATAGGGGTGTGGCATCACAGGGGATGGCTATCTGCACAGAATTATGGGTGATCTCATATTCCCGGTCTTTGTACTTTCAATTTGTAACACTTGCAGCCGCCATTTTAGGAAAAACTGATTTCTTTCCACGAATGACAAGGAAATTCTGATTTGTTGCATATCAAAGTTTTCCTAAACTTTGGACCGAATTCCGCTTTGAATGCTTTGCTTCGAACAACACTAGTAGCTCTTTATAATGAGTTAACGGAAAGCTCCACATATTTTACTAGCTTATATTCCATGGCTCTTTCCAGACATTATCATCTCTTGCTGTCTCCAGTGGAGCTCACAATCTAAGTTCCCTATCAGTACATATGTCTTTGATCTGTGGGAATAAACCCACATGAACACAGGCAGAACATACAACCTCCATGCAGATGTTATCCTTGGTTGGAGTCAAACCTAAAACCCCAGTGCTGAAAGGCACAAGTGCTAACCACTGCACTGGCTAATCTGTTGCACGTGCACTTGGCAGCTGAAGACATTTATGTTGTTCCCATATTTATATGTTCCAGCATTTCTGAGAAAAATTATGTTTTAACATATGCAAATGAGCCTCTAGGAGCAATGGGGTGTTGTCAATACACCTATAAGCTCTGCTCTCCTTGCATCTGCCATGACCTCAGTACTTTGACAAGGCGAGGGCCCTTTTCCTAAAGTCTTCTGCTGCCCCGTGCGCTTCAGTATTTGGCACAGGTGAAGCACAGAAAAGAGGCTTGCTGGCAATTCTCTTCTGTACCTTGAGCCTCCTTCCTTTACTGCACCTGTTCCAGATACTGAAGTGCACATGAGAAGCAAGACTTTAGGAGAAATTAGGTCCAGTTGTGATCACATTTTACACTACATGGCCCTGTTAGTTAAGTGCAGAGGGCACAGAATCTGCAAAGAGGGCTGAGTCTGGTGTAATGGCAACATCCCCATTGCTCCTAGACGCTCATTTACATATATGAAAAAAAAAATACTCAGCAAAGGCAGATACGAACATGGGACCAACACAAGTGCCTTCAGCTGCCAAGTGCACATATAACAGTCCAGCCAGTTTCATAGGTAAAAATCTCCTGACAGATGCCCTTTAAAGGGAATCTGTCACTAGTTTTATGCTGCTACGTTCTAACAGCTCCAGTGCATGGCAATGAGTCTCCATATTCATGAACTAATGGCTATCCGTGCCCAACTGCTCTGATTGACAGTTTTTTTTTCCCACCTGAATCAGCGGCAGGTGGGCAGGGAGGACTGTGAGATATGGGGACTTATTGTCATGCACTGGAGCTTTTAGATCCTAACAGCATGAAACTGGTGACAGATGGCCTTACTGCACCTACCAATATCTTTGGTTTGTATGTAATTTATATATATCATATATTGATGCTAATCTCCCATGCAATTACTGTGCTTAGGGAAGACTTTGTTCATAATAAAACTCTTTGTAGAGGCAATATAAATCCTGTACCTATGAAAGAAATCACTATATATTGTGTATACACAATGGACCACATTTACTAAGGTGATTGCACCTAGATTTTGGTGCAAATTGAATCAAAAGTGGCACAATTTGGTGCATCTAGGTTTAGAGAGAGTTTCAACAGCTAGTTCAAAAGAGTGTGACTTAATGAGAATGGGAGTGGCAATGAGAAATGGGACGTGGTCTATAATCAGGGCCGGTGTCGGCACCCGGAAAACCGGGGCAAATGCCGGCTCCCACTGCTACTGGGGGGGCCCGCTGAGCTGCCATGAGTACTTCCATCAATACAGATAGAAGCACTCATTGCCGTCATTTCACTTACCCAGTACCCCTCTGGAGAGCCCTCTGAGTCACATGAAGCTGGCTGCTGCAAAGCTTCAGACACGCTCGCTCTTTACTCCATTTAGCAGAGCAGCAGGTTACCTTACCAGCTTCAGACACGCAGAGTCTGTCAGTGAGTCTGCACTGTGACTGTCTCTTCTCTGTGGGACAGAAGGGCGGGGGGACTCTTTGAGCTGCTGCTGGATGCTGCTTCATGCTATTTAGTTGTTTTACTGCTTCATTAAGCAGTTTGCCTCCTTGACACCTGCCCCTCCCCCATATCCTGTCATTTCTCATCCTCATGGATCCTCTTCTGTCTGCTTTCCTCCCTCATGTATCCAGAGCTCCTGTTCCACCTTCCTATTTCCTGTTTTTGCCTTGCACAGACCTCCTGCCACTTCTTGTTGTATGAATCCCCATCAGAGCCCCTTTCACCTACTTGCTGTGTTCACCCCTCCTGTCCATCCAGGGCCCCTGTCTCACTCCTCTGCCTCTCATTATGGTGGTGTCTGAACTGCATTCAATATAAGGACCTTCTAACGTCACAGGGTCATGTGACTGTGCCCCCACCCCGTACTGTTCCACCCACCCAGTATTGTGCCCCTCACCCTATACAGTGCCCCTAGTCATTCCCTGTACTGTGCCCTCTTATACTCTTTTATATGTTCACGATGTGTATGGCGATGTTATCTTGTCACTGTACAGAGGTGTTATCCAGTCACTGTATGGCGATTGTATCCAATAACTGTATGGCCATAACTGTATCCCTTTCCCTTCCCACGCCACCTTTTTTAGACCTGGCATGAGCGGAAAAAGATGCAGATTGTGGTGCTAAGGACCTTTGCGCCACAATCTGTGTCAGAAATACTCCTAATATAGATGTATTTCTATATAACAAATGACCCTCTAATTGTATTATTATTCGGGGATAGGGATACTATCTTTATAGTATATAGACTCTAGTGTATTATACTGTGCCCTGTATTTCCCAGTAGATTTGTTCAAACACTTTAAAATGTATTGTCTCCATGGAGGCAAAATTAGTTTGAGCCGAAGTCGTGCAGGACTTCGGTGAATAAATTGCGTAATCACTTCTGATATGTGATACATACTAAAAATCAGCTAATATAGTGGTTGTTACAGATCAGTGAGTGTTGAACTTACTGTGCCAACTAACCGATTTGGTGTAGGACTACCCATAATGATGTTATTCTGGTGCTCCCCTGGTATTTATCCTTTAATCCTAGTGCAGGGATCTGGTTTTTGCTGCAGGGAGGAAACAGGACTGCCACCTCCTGGAATTGTCACAGTGTAGTTGGAAACTGATTCACTGGGGTAAGGGACTCTGGTGTAGACACTAGAAGCTCAGGATACAAAAAACGCACCAAATTGCAGGAAAACCACGGGAGCAGTCTGAACAGTCATTAGGGCTTAGATGCAGATTACTTTATTATATTAAGGCATAACAGGGCAGGTTTGCCATAAATGGCTCCAAAAAGATGGATGACAAGTCCTGTGAAATCTGTCCTGTGAAATCTAAAACACAAAACCTTCCAAGAAAACAGGAACAGTATATCATATATAAATGGATAAATCATTTGTCTACTAATTTTACAGAGAAGTTCTAGAAATAAAAACTAAATGAAACTAAATGTCTGACACATATTTTCTCGCGGTACAGGTGATTATGACATGATTAATAAAGTCCAACCCTTCAGTTCCACAATGTTAATCATGTTACAGATTTGTCATAAAGGTTAACGCATAATTAAAGTTTTTGATGTACCAATCAATTACCTATGCTTTTACTAGTAATGAGAAATGTCAAGAAGCAAACTGCTGATAAAATTGACATTTACAATAGCTCATGGCTGGCGACATACACAAATTAGCTAAAATCATGTAAGTCATGACCTGTGACCTTGGAAGTTATTGCTGTGGTAACCATTTACCTGAGATATTCCATATATATACACAGTAAAATACAGCTTAAAGAAGTTCATTTTTTTTCTCTCATTTTTTATTTTATTTATTAATTAATTTAATTTTTTTTCCATATATTGCTAACTTACCACTAGAGATGAGCGAATTGAAGGAAAAATTTTATTTGCACCAAAGCCGAATTTCCTCGTGTTTCGTGGTAACAAATCAAATTTTTTCATAAAATGGCTGATGCATGTGTGAGGACATGGAGAAAGGAACTCTGGGAATGCAAGATCACCCATAATGCCATGCATGCAGCCAATCAGCAGCCAGCCAGCCCTGTGATGTCACAGCCCTATAAATAGTGGCAGCCATCTTAGATTCTGCTATTTACCAGCGTACTTAGTGCAGGGAGAGACGTCTGCGGGAGCTAGGGACAGTGATAGCAAAAAACGATTTATAAGTGCAGGGAATGGATAGGGAGGAATCGTTCCAATGCATTTGTGTAGAACAGGGTTCAGTAGGGGAGGTTACAGACTGGGCAATAGGAGCAATCCTAATACACCTTGGTGCACTAACTGGGGATCTAAATTACCATTATACAGCTCTGTCATTCCAGCAAACCGCTCTTGTCTTTGGGGTGCAAGTGCTGTTTGATACAGCCATTAACAGAGTTTATTACAAGGAAATATTTCTAGAGTATGTCTTATTTGCCCTTGTGCGATAAAGTTATATGTCATGAAGCCCTTTTTGTCGTGTACTAGTGGCAAAATAAAAATATATTTGCCCTTTTGCGGTGCAGTGATATACTCTAAAGCCCTATTTGCTGTGTATTAGTGGCAAAATAAAATTATATTTGCCGTTCTGCGTTGCACTTATCTGTTGAAAAGCCTTATGTGTTGTGTAAAAGTAGAAAAAAATTAGGGCCTAATTGCCATTCAGCGGTGCAGTGATATATTCTAAAAGCCTGTTTGCCGTGCATTAGTGGCGAAATAAAAATATATTTGCCTTTTATTGTTGCAATTATCTGTTGAAAAGTAAAAGTAGATAATAATTTGGACCTAATTGCTGTTTAGCGGTTCAGTGATATATTCTAAAGCCCTGTTTGCTGTGTATTAGTGTATTAGTGGTGAAATAAAAATATATTCGCTGTTCAGCATTGCAGTTATCTGTTGAAAAGCCTTTTGTGCTGTGTAAAAGTAGAAAAAAATTTGGACCTAATTGCTGTTCAGCGGTGCAGTGATATATTCTAAAGCCCTGTTTGCCGTGTATTAGTGGCAAAATAAATATATATTTGCAGTTCTGCATTGCAATAATCTGTTGAAAAGCCATTTGTGTTGTGTAAAAGTAGAAAAAAATGTGGGCATAATTGCTGTTCAGCGGTGCAGTTATATATTCTAAAGCCCTATCTGCTGTGTATTAGTGGCAGAAGAAAAATATATTTGCCGTTCAGTGTTCCCCTCATATGTTGAAAGGGCTTGTGTAGTGTAAAAGTTAAAACAATAAGAGCCTATTTTCCGTTCAACGGTGCAGTTTTATGTGGTGAAGCCCTTTTTGCGGTATGGACCAAATTACGTAGTGGTGAAATTTTTTGGGTGACACAGGCTTTTAGTGGGAAAATTTATGGGTGATTGTACACCTCCTTTTGCCATATTGACCAAATTACCGTACTTAGTGGTAAAAATTTTATGTGACAGTGTTTTTTAGGGGGAAAATTGATGGGTGATTGGCGCTTTTACTGTATGGTTCGAATTGCGTAGAGGTGAAATTTGTTATTTCAAATATGTATTTTTCAGGAAAATCGATGGGTGATTGTACACCTTTTGCTTTATGGGCCGAATTACGTAGTAATGAAATTTGTTATGTAAAACAGGCTTTTTGGGGGAAAAATTGATGTTTGACTGTACACATCCTTTTGCTGTATGGGCCCAATTATGTAGTGGTGAAATTTGTTATGCGAAACAGGCTTTTTTTTTTTTTTTTTTTTAAATGATGGGTGACTGTGCACCTCCTTTTGCAGTATGGGCCAAAATATGCAGTGGTGGCATTTTTAATTTCAAAACAAACTCACTACTCAGCATCTCTTGTGAAGTCAATGTCTCCAACTCTGCCCCTCGCACGATTTGCAAAACAAAATTATGTGACAGTGATTTTTTGGGGGATAATTGATGGTTGACCGTACACCACCTTTTGCGGTATGGGCCAAATTACATAGTGGTGAAATTTGTTATGGGCCGAATTATGTAGTGGTGAAATTTGTTATGCGAAACAGGCTTTAAAAAAAAAAATTGATGGGTGACTGTGCACCTCCTTTTGCAGTATGGGCCGAATTATGCAGTGGTGGCATTTTTAATTTCAAAGCAAACTTCACTACTCTGCATCTCTTGTGAAGTCAATGTCTCCAACTATGCCCCTCGCATGATTTACAACAAATACATTATTTTCATGTAGAGATCCAAGAATTATGTTGGAGGCATATAGTGTATGCAATCCATGTGCTACCCCTTTCATCACTCTCAAGCTGTTTGTCTAGGTGAACGGAGTCACACAGTGGAGGAACTGTTCTGTGTCTTTCAGCAAGAAATCGAATACTGGCTTTCTCAGCGACAACTGAAAATCGTAACCATGGTGACCGACAATGGGAAGAACATGGTGTCGGCGCTGCATCAAGGAGGGCTTAGATATGTGCTTTGCATGGCACACATGTCCAATCATGTTTCAAGCAGTTCCTGAAGTTCTTTATACCTGGCACTAACAATGACCTGTGAAGCTGAGTTCACACTTGAGGTTTTTGGTCAGTTTTGGCCCAGTAACTGCCCAAATAAGTTAAGTGTTCAGTGATTCTAAACGTGTGGTGCTCCACAGACAGGATCTGTTTTTTGTGGGTAAATTAATCAGTAACGTCAACACAAACTTACTGCTGACACCCTCTCCACTGTCGGAGTAGCTCTATTTGTATAGGCGTTTAATAGAACAGGTTCTAAAGGAGTGCACTTCTTCTTGGCGCTAACATTGACCTGTAAGGCTGAGTTCATACTTGAGTTATTTGGTAAGTTTTCGCCCCATGACTGCCCAAATAGATGAAGTGTGCAGTGGTTCTAAGAGCGATGCCTGTCATCTGCATGTCATACGGACTCACAGTATTGTTTCACTACCACAGCAGACTCCCTATGCATGTTACTGCAAGGCACAGTGTTCTACTCCACTATAAAGTCTCTCTGCAGCCAGGAAATAGTCTTCTTTAATGTAATTTGCTGCGAATATATTCGGATGGAACAGAATTTTTCCCCAAAAAATCTTCGAATCGGCGAATCTAATTTTTGAAAAATTCTATCATCTCTAATATTAACAATAAGCATGAAATAGAGGTGCCCTCAGTCATTGTCGATCTATATCATAGTCTGTGTGATCCTGAAACAAATAATCTTGAAGAACACAGGGATTAATCTCCTGTTGATCTGTTTAAACTAAGGGTTCTGTCACACGGTCAGGTTTTTATGCAGTTTTTGAAGCAAAACCAGGAATTATTTAAAAAATCAGGAGAGGTATCTACCTTTAATACTTTTTCTCCTTTTATGAACCACTGCTCACTTTGGCTTCATAAACTGCATAAAAAAACCTGAACACGTGGCTGTTCCCTTAGGCTGGTGGCCCACCCAGTGGACAATTCTTAGACTACAGACTTAGGCCTCTTGCTCACAAATGTTATATTTATTTTTTTCCGTTCCCGTTCCCTTTTTTTCCGATCCTTATATGGACCATATACGGAACCATTCATTTCAATGGATCTGCAAGAAAAATGGAAGGTGCTCCGTTTGCCTACCGTTTCCGTATTTTCCGTTTTTCCATTTTGTTCAAAGATAGAATATGTCCTATTATTGTCCGCATAATGAACAAGGATAGTATTGTTCTATCAGGGGCCAGCTGTTCCGTTCCGTTCCACAAAAAACTGAATGCACACGGACGTTATCCGTATTTTTTGCGGATCCACTTTTTGCGGACCACAAAATACTGAAAAAGCCATAAGGTAGTGTGCAAGAGGCCTTAACAAGCTTTTTGTCCTCCTGCAGATATGGCAGAGTGGTAAGGCTCCTGATCCAGTCAGGCAGCGTTTTGGTGTCCGCCTCCAGAGGGGAATGCTGACTGAAAGTAAGCAAACTGATGCATTCTGAGCGGATCCTTTTCCATTCAGAGTGCATTAGGGCAAAACTGATCCGTTTTGGACCGCCAGTGTGAAAGTAGCCTCAGTTGTGTTACAAGCAGACACAGAACAGTGAGGAGTAGAAGGGGAGATCAATGTTCTTGGACACATAGAGAAGATTTCTGTATATATTTCTCAGTTTTAATTGCAATATGGGACAACATTTTATTTGTGCATTTATTTGTGTTTAGTGTTCCGTTAAATCTGGGTTACTTGACAGGGCACACAGTTTCTGAATTTAATAAGGGAATACCACATGTAAAAATGCCTCATATAGATTTTACATGATGTACTGTGATTACAAGTTTCATGCTAAAGAAGTTCTAGAAACAGTTTATATTAAAATATGGCATTACACCATCGAATGCCATCAAGGACCCGGCCAAAACTACTGCTACCATTGTCAACACCTCTGCCCGCTTACTACAATTATGTTTACTATGCCCTGGTTGACCTCTCAAGCTTATATAAGTAAAAGTGGGTCCTGAGCGAGTTTCCACCCACTTTTCTCCCCTTACCGCAACATGATATCCGTATGCTGTATGTGAGGAAAAAGCATGTGGGAGACTGCAGTAGGAATTTTCAGAGTCTACCAGAAGAACCAGCAGCAGGTACAACTTTGCTACACCACCTTCTGACGCCTCTGTTCTACTAGTAAACGGGAAGCTTCTGGGGCTGCTGTCTGTTCTCTACTGCGACTTACTTTGATATTTTTTTTTTTGTTATCTTTATTTCCATTCCTTCTAGTGCAACAGGTTCCCCTACCACTTTGTGTCACCTCCACCCTCTCTTATTCCTTCACAACTCTTTCCACCACACAGTCCCTGCCACTTTGTGTTTCCTTTCCCCCACTAAAAGATCCCTTGACACCGTGTGCCCTCCATCCCTCCCCCTTCGAACTTTTGGCACTTTCTGACTGCCCGCACACCCCATAGATCTCTTGACATTTTGTTTTCCAAATGTGCCCAAAGAGTCCTAACATATTCTGTTCTTCTTTTCTTTACAGAGCCCCTATTACTTTATCTTACCCCAGTTCTCTTCTCCCCACATTTCCCTGCCACCTTCTGTGCTCCACCCTAGCACAGAGCCTTACAACTTTGTGTACCCAGAGCTTCCTCTGAAAGAGCCCCTGACAACCCAACAATGCCTCTGCATTACCACTCCTCTCATTTTGTGGGCCAAGAATCTAGCTGTATGGGGACCAGACATTTAATATGGGGGTCCTGTATTCAAAAGGCACACCTTTTAGCATGTCAATCTTTTATGTCAGCTGACTGGTAATTTTTAAGATTTGATTCTCAACCTGAATGATAGAGGTGATATTGTTCTGACTTTTAATCTATGTGAATAAGCAAAAAACTTACTGTACATGTCCAGGTCAGCAAAATATGTAATTAGTATCTAGTTTCTCTGGATAATGGTGATTTTCATTGTAGTCCTAGCATATGCTTTATCCCCTTTTAGTGTTTGCTGCTGCTAAGTCAGCCATGAGGATAGCCTAAGTATGCTTCCTTTTGGAAAAATCCCCTGCTAATTACTTTTAACTAATGATTCCTCACATAAATATCTAATAAATAAAAAAAAACACAGCTGAAAAGAAAGAGAAAATATTTTTATGCCTTTGATTATTTGACTATGTATTTATGGTATAAAGATCAAAAAGATATAGCCATATGACATATTTATAGACTTTAATATAAATTCAATATTTTCAATATCTTTGAGGTTTTATTATACAGAAACATTGTAATGTATCTCAACCAGCGTTCCGAAAACCCTTAGGTCTGAAAATATTTTCATTGAAATAGATCCATCAGTGCTCTCACCAGAACAACTCTTGATATTAGATCCTGAAATAAAAGTACTGCATCAGCAGGCATTGGGGAAACTGTTTCTTCAATATGCCACTTCTTATGGATCACAAAATGAAAGTGCATGAAAGGGAACCATATGAACGCCAGCTCTGTTTCCCATACAATTTAATAGGTTTTAATAACAAAATAATATACTGTATTATACATAGAACATATACCATGTGTGAAAATATTCGTGAAATGAGACGATTGAAAAAATTATTTGTTATTACAATAACTGAGAAAGGGGTTGAATATACACCAATGTCTGAATTGATTGGACCAATGATGTGATCCATGTTAATTGTGGAAATATGTAGCTGGCTGATTCTTTCTCAAGCAATAGTAGCTAATTGCCAAGAGTGAAAGAAGGTATTTTATGAAAATAGATTGTCTCCATGAGATAGCTCCTGTAACAGCTAACATTTGTGGTAAAGACGTAATATGGGGCCCATTGTATGTGACCTCAAACCCGGAGTACTAACATAAGCATATTTCCGTAACCACCAGTTCTTTGTAAGATGATATCAACTTCTAGTTCAAAACCTCTTTGCAAATTGGACACATAAAAAATAGTGTAATCTTATTAAACATCTACTAGTATATAAAATGTATTATAGACTATACAGAATATTCTACCCGTGCTGATAATGTTGACTCTAATGAAGACGTTTTTGAAGGTATATATATATTATAACTGCAGCATCAGCACATCAGCCACTATTAAACATCTCAGCTGCACCATGCTGAGTAGAAGGCACATATGTTCACTACTGATTTCTGTGCTATTAAAACACCCCTGAGACCTTGACTTAGTGGAGCATCCATATCAATATTTCAATCAAATTGAATTTGACAAAGGATTCCTGCACCTCACATGAACTCTTTTTCTATCAGTTTACCTATGTACAATGGTCGCTATCATGAAGGTTGTAGTGGAAATGAATCACATGTCATTTTATGGCAGGTTATAGAACAAGTGAGTAGAATTCATTGTCCCACTATAGAAACTATTCTCTCTACTGCACCTGAGTAGGTTTCTTAAATTCATGTCAATTGAGCATAAGACACACCATTGACTATTGCTGAATTTAATATAATAAGATTTAGTGCCTTGGACAATGAAGGTAGTATTTCTGTGAAAAGACAACAGACCCCTTTAACCCATACAGACCTTAAAGAGAACCTGTCATCATCAGCATGAAGTGAAATCTGCAGGCAACATGATATAGAGCAGGAGGAGCTGAGCAGATTGATATATAGTTTATGGAAAAAGCTTAAGTATAAGGGTCCATTCACACAAATGTATCCATTTTGTGGTCCGCAAATTGCAAATTTTCAAAACACGGATACTGGCCATTGGTGATCCACATTTTGGTATCCCGCACATTTCTGCTTATGTTAGAAATGCCTATTCTTGTCTTCAAAACGGACAAGGATAAGACATGTTCCATCTTTTTTTGTGGGGCCACGGTTCACACATATGGATGAGGACAGCAGTGTGCTGTCTGCATCTTTTGCAGTTCCATTGAATTGAATAGGTCTCGTATCCACAAAATACGTGGACTGAAAATATAGTTGTGTAAATGGGCCCTAACTTGTATTTTATGCATTGAAATCTCTGCTCATTCTGGACTTAGAAGCCATGTGAGGATTCTTTTTAGTCACTGTCCACTATCTCTGTATACATAGTCATACAGGAAAGGTTGTCCATTACTGATAAGACCACCCTCATGACTCCTAATCCCAGAATGAGCTATTTTTTAATAAATTGCTCAGCTTCTCCTGCTATATAATATGCTGCATTTTCATTGTGTCAGGTTATTTTTAAAATATATTTAAACTGTCATCTTTCCATTAAATTAAATGTAAATTTTTATGCAGTCTATGTGTTAAATGCTGTACAGAAAGTTGATTTCCATCTCTCTGTTCAGAAGTTTAGATTTTGCTCTCCAGGTCTTCTCAGTTATGAACTGTTTTAGATAAGAAGGAAGAAATGACAAACTTACAAATCATGCTATTTAACGTTTAGACATTTAGCACTTTTATGATGCTGCAGAGTAAAATTTAGTATTAAAGTGGTGGATTATCATGACTGCTAAAGGTTAAATCAGTAACTGAAACCTTTTAAACATAAGGCTTTTAAGTTTAGGCACAATCTTTTTTATTTGACTCTCTTACTTTATAAGCTCATTTTCATTTTCAGTACCTAATCTATAGATAAAACACTTCATGATATTCTAGAAGGTGAGGGATAAAGATAGCATAAGAATATTCATGTAACTGCCTCCATCCCCCTATTAACTAATGTAAGACACATTTAAACACAAACCTATAGCTTGTCAGAATAGCTGAAAGACAAGCTCAGTTCTAGCCTAGGTTCACAAATTAACAAAAGTGATGTGACAGATACCTACACTTCCATTACACAAAATAGACAAGTCATGAATATTTTGCTAAAATCCATTCTAGAATGCCACCTTTAGAAAAAAACATTAAGGCCGTAAGAAAAAATAAAAAGGTTATATAAAAATGCTTTCTTCGTCCATTTATAAGGTTTCTTTCCTCCTTCACACTTCTGGAGCTGATCACTCAGAATTTACAGATAAGTTCTGTCTTCAGTAAGGCCAAGTTTACACTCACTAACGAGAAACCCAATTGTCTGGAAGGAAGCGTTCTTTCCCGACAGTCAGCTGCTCGTTCAGTGACTGCTGCATTTACTTTAGGTCCCGATTCTCTTCCCAACAATCGGGTAGTGTAAATCCACTTTTAGGAAGAGATGAAAGCAGATTATCATCTTTACTGAGAGATCAGGTTACAGCTGCTGTCTATAGTAAGTGCAGTGTATTAACTTCCTCTACATAATAAATGCCATTTGCTGAAGTGAGACAGTGCTTTAAGGCAGAAAATTACATTTAAAACTAAAATAGAGTCTTTCTTCTCGACATCATATGTTATATAATGTATATTTATCTGATATCACTATGTATAGGAGAATGGGAGGATTTACTTTGTGGGTAAATTGACCAAAACTATTGAAAAATTAAGAACATTTATTTTTCCCTAAATAAAACCTAAAAATGTATTGCCATCAGCTCTAGTTTTAAATAAAAATAAAGCTCTATGTGTCTCACAAAAAAAGCCTAGACCAAGGAGTAAATCACATTACATGTTTGAAGGCAGCTTTAGAAATTTTGCTTTGCAAGGCTCAAAATGTCATTTATCATGAATGGAGTAATAAAATGTACTGATGAGCGAATCAATTCTAAATAAATCAAATTTGACTTGAATATTCAAAAAATTTGGGTCAATTCCATTCAGGTAATTTCTCAATATGGCATTAGCAATTTTTCAGATCAGAAGATAGGAAAGATGAAAGAGACCACAGATGGTATGTGTATACACATTGGCAGACATTGGCAGCCGAAAAGCAAAAATCTTTGGGACCATTTTTCCTTTACACAAAAAATCCTGCACTGCAGTTTGTTTTTAAAGAGGTTTGTTACCACCAACTACCATCCGTTTACCCATAGCCATATATGTTGCTGTCACTGTAAGATTACTAATGCTGTCTTGGCGTTAAAGAGCTTAAAATGAGTTGCATACAGTCCTAGGAGACTGCTTAATGTCATCCACAACTTTTCATGGCAATTAAAGCACTATTGTTTTGGGTTGAATTTTTTTACTCAATTCAAATCCCCCAACAAGTTTGGATGAATCAAATTAGAAGAAACTCACAAATCACTAGTACGTTCAAAAGTGATACTAGACTGAGTACAGAATTATGCCATTATAGACTAGAAAAGGGGGATTAGAATTGATCAACATTGTTATCCTGTGAGTATAGCACATGCAGCACAAGTATTCCTGGTCCAGTAATATGTAGTGGTGTTTTAGGGTGCCTTGGTGATAAATGGCATTACATGTTAGCTAATGGAGTTTATATTTCAACACGCCTCACCCTATGCAATTATTAGAGATGAGCTAATCGAATCCCACATAGTGGAATTCTATCCGAATTTAAGGATAAATTCAATTCGCCTCGTAGCTGAATTTCTTCGGGCTTTGTGTAGGCGAACCGATTTAACCTGAAATAGTGTAAAAAAAAACTAAAAATCATACTTACCTCTTCCGCCAGCCGTCATCTTGATTAAAGATCTCATTCAAAATACTGTGCGTGGTGACGTATGACATCACCACGTAGGCCGGCGTTATGATGCAATCTCGTGCCGCGTGAGATTTTACAGCAGATCTTCAAGCAAGATGGCAGCACCTGGCCTGTCGCGAGCAAATGAAGGAGGTAAGTTTGATTTTTTTTTTTTTTATTTTAATGTTACACTGTTTTTACACTCAGATGCCGCGATAATGTATGAATGCGGCATTTGAGGGGAACAATGACAGGGGGCAGCACCCTGTCATTGCACCCACTACTTACAAAAAAATGCGCTTCGTCACATAGTGATTTATTTATTTATTTGGCGAATCAGCCGAATCAGACTTTTGAAAAATGTGTTCATCTCTAGTAATTATAATTCAGAGCAAGCATGTGTGTATATCTAATTATCTGTAATGAATAGATCACTTATTATTAGTAAAGATAAAATTGTTAATCTTCTTGTCTAATTTTCATGTCGTGATGTTCCATCTGTCTTGAACATTTTAACACAATTCTGGTATTCTCTTCAATCTAGTTAAATTCACATAGTCATTTACTCCCCATTTGTTCTACGTTACCCAAGCCTAGATTTAGCTAAAGCCTAATTCTCACATGTCTTTACGTCAGGTTTTCTCTATATTGCTCATTTGATTAAGTCCTATATGATCTATTCACAATTATTTTTATCATATTATGCCTTGTACTAATTATCTCCCTTAACATTACTCTTTCCTCGATTACATTTTTCATTGTCAGTATGTAGAAGTGGATATAGAATAGGTATTTAATAAACTCTAATGTTTATTTACTGACAAATACTGCAATAACTGTATTTTCAGACCAATGAATATTGGTTTTATTGTTCATATGTATGTTTATTTCCATTAAATTTCCAGGAAATTTTAGTGGTACCCAAAAAGTATGGTTTGTAGTCTCTGTGGTGATAAAAGTCTCCTTTTTGGGTTGTGTAATTCTTCAACATCATTGTGTGAACTGCAGCATGGCGGCTCAAGTGTTAGCACTGGTGCCTTGCAGTCAGGGGAGGATTGGCCATAGACCCCACAGGGAAATTTCCTAGTGGGGCACTGGCCAGGTGGTCCACCCAAACACTCTTCATGGCCCCCGGCTAGGTACATGACAATCTGATGCTCTCAGCATGTATTAATGCTAGAAGAATCAAACAGTAATGCACTTGGTCAATAGCTGCAAGTGCTCTCCTCAACTTAAATGTATCATGGTCCTGAGGACAGTTATACAATTGACTATTGTAATGGAGGAGGTGGTATTTTGTTTGGCTGGGGTCAGGGCCAGTTTTAGACAAAATGTGGCCCTGGCAAAATCAAAAGTCTTCTAATAATGTACTAACAATGCAGTTACCATCTGTTGATTCCAGCCCTCACATATTTACACCCCATAAAGCTCCTCACACAGTTCTTCACCCTTATGGCCCTAGAATACGCCACTTGGTAGACTTAACAAAAAGTAAATAAAAATAAAATAATTTTGAAAATATTTAAAAAATGAAACATTAAAATCACACCCATTCCCCCCTCGAAAAAAAAAAAAATAGCATTATGAGCATCGCCGCATGCAAAAACGCCCTTACTATTAAAATATTTAAAAAAGCTAGCCGATATGGTGCATGGCATAGCAGAAAGGCTGATTCACTTATTTTTCATCACTTTATCTCCCAAGAAAATTTAATAAGTCATACACACCCCAAAATGGTATTGTCAAAAATGACAGATCGGCCCGCTAAAAATGAGCTCCCACACACATCTTCTTAGACATAACTATAAAAAAGTTATGGTCAAAAACGACAGATCGGCCCGCTAAAAATGAGCTTCCACACACATCTCCATAGACATAACTATAAAAAAGTTATGAGGGTCAAAATATCAAAATGAAAAGAAAAAAATATTTTTTTATGAAGTGAGTCCTGATAAGGCTTAGCAGTTAGCGCAGTGAGCGGGCCTATAGATGTCATGAGCAGGGATGCTATTAGGTTTTCCACCTTTCCCAACAAAAAATACTGGTTAATACTTAATACTTAAGTTTTATTTAGCCTCTATTTTTAAAATGTTTCTGCTGGCATTTGAACTCACAACCATCTACATTGAAGGCAACAACCTTAACCACTGGGCTATAGAGCTCAATGCTAAGTCATTGCTGATAAACCTCATAGAAGTTTCTCTTCTATAAAAAAAAAAACTCATGGAAGTTTATCTTGTATAATACAGGAGGAACTTCTATGAGGTTTTTCATCAAAGATTTAGCACTGAGCTCTAGAGCCCAGTGGTTAAGTTTTTTTGTCTTTATTGTAGATGGTTGTGAGTTTGAATCCTCACAGAAACATTTCAAAAATAAAGTCTAAATTAGACTTATATACACAGGGTGACCATGCTTTGGAATACCCGTTTCAAGTTCATAACACTGACTCCATATATATATATAAGGAGTCAGAGCAGGGACTCCTAAGTTGGGAAATTCCCCACTCTGGAGTCCTGATTGTGCAGCAATCTGCCATTCTGAAGCAGGGAGTGCCTTATAGGATCACAGCCCTGGGCAATTTCCCAATTTGCAGGCCCTGGCTGTGGTGGCAATTTGTGCTGCTCTGCAGATGCTGCTTAATTCTGTTGTCTCTGTCTACTCGTTTTGAAACACCTTTTGTGAATTTGGATCTTCCTAAACATACTGCCACTTTTAATTTTTTGTCCAGGGGCACTTTAACTTCCCTGTCCGCCCATGCATGCAGTATTCAAAACTGACCAAGGACAAAATCTGCATAGAGTTTGTATGTTCTCCCTGTGCTTGTGTGGGTTTCCTTCGGTTACTCTAGTTTCCTCCCACACTCCAAAGACATACTGATAGGGAATGTAGATTGTGAGCCCCAAAGGGGACAGCGTGATGCTAATGTCTGTAAAGACGCTATGTAAGTGAGTAAAAAATAAGTAGTAGTTACCAGGATTTAGTCACTATTGTAGATGATAAAAAATGTGCAAGAAATTGCATATTCCTCACAACAGTCCCATTGGTCACAAAGATACTGGGCAGATAAGCAAATTAAGACAAACGTGAGGGCACAGCTTTAAATTTCCCTTAAATTAGAATTCAAAGGTTGAGTGGTTGGAACATGCTACAACACTACTTCAGAGACATCACAGATGGATTTACTAAAGATGGTGAATACCATATTCTAAATATTCATTTCTTCACAGTGTCCAGTTTGGGTCTTTAGTTCTCTCATGATTTAAATGGTAGAATCCATTTAGTTGATTCTTCTCTTTTCCCAACTCCCCCAAATAGTAAAGGAACATCTTACCTAATCTAATTACATTGTTTTAATCAAGTTGTTAAACTTCTTTCAATTCATTTGTATTGGTCTTTTTCTTTATAATCATTAAAACCTAGTGCATTTCACGCTAGCCACTGACACTTTCTGTTCTACAGAGATCCATTTTCAGCAATCACTTCATTATCATCAAAGGTAGGATTAGGGTTAAGGTTATAATAGGTAACAACTACAGTATATATAGATCCAATATTTACAATAGGGCAGGGATGGCCAACCTGCAGCTCTCCAGCTGCTGTAAAACTACAACTCCCACCATGCCCTGCTGTAGGCTGATAGCTGTAGATGTGGGCATGCTGGGATTTATAGTTTCACATCAGATGGAGAGCCTCAGGTTGTAACAAGGGGATGTAACAATGTATATACTCCCCCTACCTGCACAACCTCTGCACAGGTTTCAGAATGTGGCTTCTCCCATAGAAGTCAAGAAGTAATCTCCAGACTACAGGTTCCTATCGTTATGGTGGCCGCTATAAAGGATATCTTTTATTGGCCGTTAAAATCATCTCAGGCAAGGTGGCAGTCCCAATAGTCATATATAGAAAAATTGCTAAACAAAACTACACTATAAATAAGAAAAAAGAGGAGTTAAAAATATGTTTTATTATCTGGTTTTAAATAATAAAACAATCTAGGTGACACATCCTCATTAGTACATCCACAATTGCACTTTATGGCTCTCTTTCTGGTGCCTATGCACAATCTATTTTACCCACTTTCTTGCATTAAAATATTCTCCTTGTAGATGATTTATAAAACAGTGAGAAATATTTACATTCTGAAAGGGGATTCTTTACGTTTTTCATCAAATTAGTAATTCTAATTCCTCTAGATCTGAAATAGTCCATTATTAGAATGCATAAAACTGGCACTTTTGAGGAAGTAAAACCAGGATGAAAGCTTTTCACTGCTGGCTGTCAAAACATTTTTGAAATTCTCAGGCCATGAAAATTAGCTTACTGTCATCACAGCAGTCTGCTGCCATAAGAGCCATTATTTTAATTTCTAGCCACTGTTCCTGTTGAGAAATCAAGCTATGCAACCTCTTGTTTTACATAAACCAAACATGATTATAGATAAGGTATGTCTTTTAATGTGACAGCAGTGACTAATGTCAGGACTAGGAAATTAAATGGAAGCCTCTCTCTGGACACACAGTCGAGCGTGCAGGAAGAAATGTAGACATTACATCAATAGGATCTTAATTCTGTGGTTTTTTTATGGTTTGCCATAAATTTGGATTTAAATTCTGCTTGATATTAACTTAACAATTCTACTGCCGGAAGGCTGAAATAAATGTTTGCATGGGGGAGCGATATTCATGTTTGTCCTTGTCCTATAGTTGATGTAACTCTCTCGAAATCTGCAGCATTTGCAATAGCTCAAGGATGTACTTACCACAGAGGGAAGCAATGCTGCTGGTTGGTGCCATCCTGGGTTTTTAAAACCTGAGCAGCACTCCCATCTTGAGAGAAACGGAATTGTTAACAAACAATGGAATGGGAAGCTGGCCAAGAGTCATGGAATAGGTATCAAAAAGAAAGGCCTTCTATCCTGGGTGACTTAATGGGTACCATTTTGACTTTGGCTGTGAGCTTTTTTTTTTCAAGAAGTGAACAAGAAGTTAGGTTCATATCAAGTTCAAGGCACATTTATATTTTGAAAACATTGATTCAGTTGCTTCACCGAACTTCAACAAGAAATTTGATTAATTACGCATAACTTCATCATGAATCACTTTCCTATTCATTGAGTGGGCACAATGACAGGGAACAGAGATCACGCCGGCCCCTGTCACTTAACCTCTCAGATGCTGCATTCAACAACAGGGTTTAATCAGGGATAAAAAAAAAATTACACTCACCTCATCCACTTGCACACAAGAGAGGCTGTCCATTCTACATCACTGCATGATCACGTGGTGAGGTCATCATGCTTGCCGCAGGTCCTTTGGTGGGTTTTCTTCAATCAAGTCGGGAACGGACAGCCTCTTTGCGAGCAAGTGGATGTGGATGAGTATTTTTTTTTATTTTCAGCCACCATTTTAGGAAAATAATTATTCCTTATCATGAAGCACAAGGAAATTTGCCTTTGTGGAGAA
The DNA here is from genome assembly GCF_014858855.1 of Bufo gargarizans. Lineage (NCBI taxonomy): Eukaryota > Metazoa > Chordata > Amphibia > Anura > Bufonidae > Bufo > Bufo gargarizans. Next base: position 447,547,490 of record NC_058080.1, read on the forward strand.
TTAATTTTTTTCAGAAATTAAGATTGAAGTCCACTTCAGATACCTCGATTTGCTTAACACTAATTATCACTCACAAGTTTTTGAATGAGGCATGTAAGGTTTCTGATGAAAACAAGCACAACCATTTCTTTATTGAAAACCAGTAATGGAACTCATTGTTTGGAGCCTCAGAAAGGATCTTAGCTTGAGAAAGTGTACTAACCTTTCCTTAGATGGGCAAGTGCTCATCTTTTCATTCCTTTTGTCAATAAAAATAGACACCCATATGTGACAATCAGAAAGCAAGCATATTCTGTGATTGATAGGGGAAGAACATTGATAGCATGCACAGCTGTCATTGTTACCTATCCCCTAGTGTCATGTTTCTCCTTTCCCTGTTGCCTGTTAGCATGCCCCCTACTGGATCTCCCTCTCCTCCACGCTAGACCATAGCAGGCTGAAATGAGGGTCTGCTTTACCTTCCTTTATCTCAGGCTCCATAGTAGCTCAATATATTATCTATGTCTTGTTTTGAAACTGTTAAGGCAGGGATTTCAGTGACAACTAGCCAGAGACAGAGCCTTTAAAAACTGATTTGGGAGTGAGATCTGCAAGTAAAACAAGAAAGTATGGCTGATATATTTAGCTACTGCATAGCATTAGAACAAGCAGGTTAAAGCACCCCTCTTCAGCCAACTACTAAGGAAAAAGCTGCTGTCTGCCCAGGCCACCTTAATATTGTGGCTCCATTGCAGCAGATAGGAGATAGTGGCTTTGGTGGAATTTTTGTTATCAGGAGTAGTGTGAATATGAACTTTTATGCTCTTTGCTCCAGGATTGCCAACCGATTTTTATTCAATTTTACTGGAAAAGATATCCAAAAATCAAGGACAGCCACAATTTTTTCACCAAAAACTATAATGCACCATACAGAATATTAGCAATTCACAGTATGTACAGACCTAAATCCTGATATGAACACACTGCAATCTGTAAAATGATGATAATTACAATGACAATGAAACAAAGCATGTTTGCAGCGTATCCAGGAATTTAAAGACGGTTGGCAACCCTGCCCTCCTTTCTGCTTTGAGCTGCTACCCTCTGCTTTGAGTGACAGCTGTGGCATCCAACCAGAGCAGCAACATGGAAAGCACAAAGCACTTCACTGTAATATCTGAATAAAAGTTCTTATTAGCAAGCATTAGCTAAACACAGGCAAAAAAAGTGTGGTGTGAGTAGATATATGGTATCAGATCTATATATAGCTGGAGATGGGTACAATTTGCTTATGTAGTGGCCATGCAAAAGTGACCCACTGACAATGCAATCGCTACCATAAAGGTGGCAGTTTCCACTGTACTCTGGGGTAAATAACAAGCATTGTTTGTCTGATTTCCTGACCTGTAGATGTTTTTTTTTTTTTATCTTGTGGCCTTTCTATGTGTAAAGGACATAACATACTTTGGTCTGGAAAGCACTTTGTCTAGTAGGGTCTTTGCAGAACTTTCTTTGCAATAAATCATACATTTCCTGCCCAAGGGCAGATGAGTTTGATGACTGCTGCAAGAGGAACTGAAGGTTAGTATGCTCTGGCAAACTAAAGCTCGTGTCTTTTCATAAATGATTTCATTTTCTGCCTGCCAGACAATAAATGTAATTGTAAGAATGTAAGTTAAAGGGAATTCAGAATTTAATGTTCTTAAAATGTATAAACTGGAGCAAGATTTAGACTGCTCAAGATTCAGATGCCTTTTGGAAATAATATGTGACATGGTTGTTGACTGATTCATTTACAGGGCATTTTACTTATTGTAGATGATTTGATTTATCTGAACACTGAATACAGTTATAGATTCTGACCAGCAGTTCAGTACAGACACATTGGCTGCATTTATATTCATTATGACAGTCTGTATAAAATCTAAAAATACAGCTGTGGTGTTACTGCTGGAGGGGTGGACCAAAAAGACATTAGTATACAGTGTCCATGCTGCTCTTTCACCAGTTCAGGATCAATTTTGGGTTCTCAAGATTTATTTTACATTATCCATTTATACCGGTTCTAAATATTTATCTAAATTTATAAGAGAAGTGACTGTCACAATAAAAATGCATTGTAATCTTAAGATAGCATGTTATAGAGCAGGAGAAGCTGAGCAGATTGCTATATTCTTTTGCGCTGAAAGATTTAATATGCAATTTATATATTTAAATCGGTGCTGTATCTTACTTTAGTTGTACATGGGGAAAGTATTATCAGAGTATTATCAGTGATTTATAGCATTCTCTGTCTGTGTATACATAGATATATAGAGCTATATAGATAGCTGTCAGTCACTGATAGCTGTACATAGGGGAGGTTGTATTAGTGATTGATAGCATTCACTGGATAAGTGTGTATACAAAGGTAGCTATCAGTCACTAATAGTTGGACACAGGGGAGGTATTATTAGTGATTTATAGCATTCTCTGTGTAAGTGTGTATACATAGATAGCTGTCAGTCAGTGATAGTTGTACACAGGGATGTTTTATCAGTGATTGATAGCATTCTCTGTGTAAGTGTGTATACAGATATAGCTGTCAGTTACTGATAGTTGTACACAGGGGAGGTGTTATCAATGATTGATAGCATTCTCTGTGTACGTGTATATACATAGATAGCTGTCAGTCACTGATAGTTTTACATTGGGGAGGTGTAAACAGTGATTGATAGCATTCTCTGTGTAAGTGTGTATACATAGTTATCTATCAGTCAATGATAGCTGTACACAGGGTAGTTGCTGTCAGTGATTGATAGCATTCTTTGTGTAACTGTGTATACATAGAGAGCTGTCAGGCATAGATAGTTGTACACAGGGAGGTGCTATCAGTGACTGATAGCATTATCTGTGTGTTTATCCATAGATAGCTGTCAGTCACTGATAGCTGTACATGGCGGAGGTGTTATCAGTAACTGATAGCATTCTCTGTGTAACTATGTATACATAGATAGATTTCAGTCACTGATAGCTGAACACAGTGGAGTTGTTATCCGTAATTGATAGCATTCTTTATGTAAGTATTTATACAGAGATAGCTGTCAGTCACTGAAAGCTGTACATAGGGGAGATGATATCAGTAGAGATGAGCAAATCGAATCAGACGAAGTGGAATTCGATCCGAATTTCAGGAAAAATTCTATTTGCAACGAATGTAAATTTCCTTGCGCTTCATGGTAACGAATCACAATTTTACCTAAAATGGTGGCTACAATGGCGGCTACACATGTGAGGACATGGGGCAAGGAACTCTGGGAAGATGGGCTGACCCATAATGCCATGCATGCAGCCAATCAGCAGCCAGCCCTGTGATTTCACAGCCCTATAAATACGGTGGCCATCTTAGAGTCAGAACTTTTCAAGCATTCTGAGTGTATAGACAGAAGTGAGAAGGTGCGAGGGACAGCAATTGGAAAAAACCTCATTAAAAAAAGAATGAAAAAATGATTTATAAGTGCAGGGAAAGGATAGGGAGGAATCATTTCACAGCATCTTAGTGCAGAGAGAGACGTACGAAGGCGCTAGGGACAGGGTCTGGAAGTTGCGGCAGCATTAGGAGGCCACATAGTGGCACAATGACAGAGTATGGAGGTGGCAGCAGCAGCATCAGGAGGATGCAACCGAGTGGCACAATGACAGAGTCTGGAGGTGGCACCAGCATGAGGAGGCCACCGAGTGGCACAATGACAGTGTCTGGAGTTGGCCATTGTGCCACTCGGTGGCCTCCTCATACTGTTGCCAACTCCAGACTCTGTTAAAAAAGCAATTTACAAGTACAGGGAAAGATTATTTGGGGATCCAAATAGCCATTATACAGCTCTGTCATTCCAGCAATTTGTTCTTGGGGTGTAAGTGCTATGTTGAAAAGCCTTTAGTGGCTTATATCTTTTCAAACAAGAAAAATATATACACAGTTCATTTCTGTAGTTATATGTGTTGAAAGCGTGCAGAAAGAAAAAAAAATATATGCACTTCACTGGTGCACTTATTTGTGGCAAAGCGTTTAGTGGCCTATTTCATTATAGAAAGAAAAAATATATATACGCACTTCACTGGTGCAGTTATTTATGTCAAAATTAGCCTATTTCAGTACAGAAAAAAAATATATACGCACTTTCCTGGCACTTATTTGTGGCAAAGCGTTTAGTGGCCTATTTCATTATAGAAAGAAAAAACTATATACACACTTCACTGGTGCAGTTATTTTTGGTAAAAGGGTTTACTGGCCTAGTTGAGTACAAAAGAAAAATATATTCTCAGTTTACTTCTGCAGTTGTATGTCTTGAAAGTGTTTACTGGCTAATTTCAGTACAGAAATAAAAATATATACGCACTTCACTGGTGCACTTATTTTGGGCAAAAGCGTTTAGTGGCTAATTTCATTAAAGAAAGAAAAAAATATACGCACTTCACTGGTGCACTTATTTGTGGCAAAAGTGTTTAGTGGCCTATTTCATTATGGAAAGAAAAAATATTCACACTTCACTGGGTGCACTTATTTGTGGCAAAAGCATTTAGTGGCCTATTTCAGTACAGAAAGAAAAACATATGCACTTCACTGGTGCATTTATTTCTGCTGAAAGCATTTACTGGCCTATTTCAGTACAAAAATAAAAATACATTCAGTGTTTACCTTTGCAGTTATTAGTGGCAACACCTTTAGTGACATATTTCGGTCGAAAAACAAAATATATTCAGTGTTCAGCGCTGCAGTAATATTTGTGGTAAAATCTTTATCGACGAATTTCAGTCGAAAACCAATTTTTATAGCCTTTTTTGTAACGTAATTTGCCACGAATATATTTGGATGGAACCAAATTTTTCCCAAAAATTTGGCAAATCGGTGAATCAAATTTTTAAAAAATTCATTCATCTTTAGTTATCAGTGATTGATAATATTCTCTGTGTAAGTGTGTATACAGAGATGGCTGTCAGTCACTGATAGCTGAATACAGTAGAGTTGTTATCAGTAATTGATAGCATTCTCTATGTAAGTATGTACACAGAGATACTATGAATTAGTTGTATCCTCTGGCGTGGCATGGAAAAATAATTATAATTTGTCTTGATCAATATGTCCTATATTTTATAAAAGTTATTTGGATGCCTTCCATACAACTAATTCACATTATCCTAGGTATTATATCAGCAGTGGGTGTGCCGAGGATATTGCACCTCCAAAATGACATTCCAAAAGCCCAGGAATGTTCAGCCACTGGGGGAGAAAAAATTCTACATTAGAATCTACTGCACCCATCAGTTGATCTCCCTACCTATACAATATGGATATCTGGAGTTGCATGGAAAATAAATGTAAGAAGGTAGAAACATACATCTTTGACCAAAAAGATGATTCTAACATATTAAGTGTACATTTTATAAAATCAAAGACATATTGATCAAGACAAATTATAATCATATTTCCATGCCACGCCAAAGGATAGAGTGCCTTCAATACAACTAAATCATATTATCCTAGGTATTATATTGGCAGTGGGTGTGCCAAAGTTAGCGCAACTTATTCCAGAAACCTAGGAAGGTTGAGTCACTATGACAAAATATATGTACACAGAGATAGCTGTCAGTCACTAATAGCTGTACATGGGGCAGGTGTTATCAGTGATTGATAGTATTCTATGTGTAAGTGTGTATACATAGATAGCTGTCAGTTACTAATAGCTGTACACGGGGCAGGTGTTATCAGTGATTGATAGTATTCTATGTGTAAGTGTGTATACATAGATAGCTATAAGTCATCAGTATCTAGTAGGGGTTCGACATTTGGAACCCCCGCTGATTAGCTGTTTGAGAAGGCAGCAGTGCTCACATGACCAAAACCGATTTTTATAATTTGGAATTTAACAATGACTCTTCCTACTTGAGATATTGGCAACAATAAGGAATTAGGGGGAAAATGTTAAAGTGTGGTGGTTTTGTTGTCAGTTTTAAGTCTGACTTTGCTTTGTGAGATTGTGCCAAATGTAGAAAATTGCCACACAGTAATAATCTATTTGGTGCAAATGCAATGGGGTGTGCGTCTATATCTGTAAAAGTACACCAGAGGGTTGCTTGGTGTGGAGACGCAACTACACGATCGGCGTGACTATCACATACGTGACACAGAGGGAGGGAAAGAGGAAGGCCCTGCCCAAGTGAGAGGGAAGGTGGTGACCCCTGACTCACCTTGCGGCTGGCACCTGGCTGCCCTGACGTCCCTAGACGGGTTCCTCACCCGTACGCCGATCACGTGCCTAAAACCCTGGCTTTCCCTAAGATGAGCCCTAGATAGTGAACAGGGCGGTGGGAACACTAGTCCGCACCACTAGCTCTAAAGGAAAACACCAAGGGGAGGACAGACAATACAGACTCAACATATAATCCCAGGTAGATGACAACAGGAGACAACAAAAAGCCCAACAGGGATCCGGAAGGTAGCACTCTGGAACAACAACCAGGATTCACAGCTCCAGTGGGTCAGTATAGAAGTCCAGGCAGGAAGCTCTATAACTGGCAACTAGAGAAGTGTGAGAGGAGAATATAAGGAGGTTGGGAGTGGCAGACAAGAAACAGCTGAGGAGGAGAAGCTACGGATCCCTGAGTGAGACAAAAAGGATTGCAAGGCAAACACAGAAAACAATCACTAAGAAACAACATGATCTTTAGACATAGAGCGCGCAGCCACCCGCTGCGACTTCCTGACCCCGGGTATAACGGAGTCAGACGTGGCTCTTGACACCCTCGTGACAGCAACGTTTTAAAAAGTCGCACATCATAAATCAGACTTAAAGGTGTTCTAATCTAACATCCTGATCTATTTTTCACTCCTAAAAGCGGCATGGCTGCCCAAATGTTGCAAAATTTCACAAAATCTAAAATAAATATACACTAAATGTCTTCTGCAGGCATCCTTTCCATGGAGTCACCCTGAAATAAATGGAGCAGGTGGTCAGAAATGTGCATAGCTTCTCTATTGATTTCTATGGGAGTTCCATAGGGAAAAAAAAAACATGCTTATTATATTTAAGCAGTTTTGTATATTTATCATAACTGTTTATATGTATTAAAGCAAAAAAGTGATATTGTTTTATGTTTTACAAGTTGTTCAGTATATTATGTAATATGTGTCATAAAAAAAAAATGGTGAAATTGGCATCACAATAAGCACCTTATTTTCCTGTTGTAAAGCAGCATTTTTAGGAAATTTTATGTGCTTTACTGTGTCAAAAAGGTCAATACGACATTTCAGCTTTTTTAGCACGTTTTACTATAACTGCAAAGAAACGTCTTGTATTTGTATTGCAGAAGAAACAGTCAGTATTCTTCCAGAATCCCGGATCTTCCTATACTTTAGTAATTGTAGCACTATAGATAAAATTATTACTTACAGTATGTACCTTAGAAGCAGTGAGTTCATAAACATCTAATAGGTGACTCAAACATCAGGGGTGGATGCGTATTAATGTATGTATTGCCGTTTATATACCTTTTAGTCATATTCTTCTAGCTCCTTTCAGTCTTGTTTGATCAACATATGGCATGTTAATTTGCTGTGGAGGCTTTCTTCTGTACTCTCAAGACACATGAATTCATTATCTAATCATGTCTATTTTGAAAGTGCTCAAAAGTGTACACATATAACTCATATCTTGAAGATGCGAATGAGCTACTAGTCTAAAAATATCAATCTCCAGAAACAAACACCAGCAGGAGCACAAGAAAACTGATATGCATTTTTGTAATCCATGTGTTCTTCAGGCTGGGAAAAAATAGATGTTTTTAATATGGCAAGAACATTAAAAAATAATATAAATGTTGTGCCATACTTTGTGACCTACTAAATAACTAGTTTACTTACAAAGAAGTTAACTCTTTCATTTTCACATATAATAAAGGATCAACTTTTTCTGGTTAACAAATGCTAATTATAGTATTACTCGTTCCTTAAATTAAAGGGGTTGTCCCATAAATCCAACATATTCCAAAGGGTGTGCAGATGTTTTCTGGTGCCTACCAATACATCTTCAATAGCTGTCCCCCACTTTCCTGCTCAGCCGAGTATGCATTTGTCTTCAATAGGGAGAGAAGAAAATGCCACTCCTAGACCTCTTTCTCCCAGGATAAATTCAACATGCCAGATCCATCTTTCCCCTGACATCATCTGCCAGAGAAGAGTTAGGAGCTCCCTATACACGGTCAACAACTGTCTAATGTGTAAGCAGGCCTTTAGAGAGGATCTCCTCTTCAGGACCCATTTATATGTACCAATATACAAAGTGGCTAGCAAAGTGTAGCTGTAGTAGACATTCAATGGAGTACCCAGTTAAGCAGTGGATGTAATTTTAATCCAGGAGGATTTTTTTCCTTTTTTTGTTTTATTTTTTCCTTTTTTTAACCCCCCCACCCCCACCCCCACCCCACAGGAGGCTATAATATGTGATCTAAGCTCCATTTGCTATTACCCCATGGAGCCCTACCACCTTCAGGCCTCCATAGGAACTAAAGCCCTGATCTCTTCAGATAAAAGCTAAGGAATTGTTACTGGAATTGCCTGACTCAGAAACGCGTTCTTCTGTTTTTTTTCAGCATTTAGATGCCATGGCCACATTTCACCACGGCACCTAAAGGGTTAAGTGTCTGTAATTGGCGTTATCGCCAGTGGCAGATATTAGTTGTCTACGGCACCTGCTGGGCTCGTGAGCCAGGTGCCATATTTAAAACCTCTCCTTTCACCGCACATGTATGGAACTGGAATGGAAGGGGTTAATATATAGATTGATGGTTTTACTTTTGTTCTGCAAGGAAGAGTACATGTATTAAAGGTACATCATAATGATTGAGCTTACATAGCCCCTTAGAAACCACAAATACAAAGAAAAGAGACTACTGGGGACATTTATCATTGAGATAATTTTTGTGTCACTTTTAAGTCTGGTTTTGCACCAAATGTATGAAATGGCACACAGTTTTCATGTATTTGGCTCAACTGCATTGTGTTGTAAGACTTCATCTTAAAAAATATAACAGGGTGCTGCCTGGCGTAGGTTATAACTTTTTTTGCCATATCTCCAGGTATCTCACATAATAAATTTGCCTTAATCGAGGTCTAATCTCAATTTTAATCCTTAACCCTTCTCAGACATCCGCCATAAATGTATGACAGAAGTCCAGTCTTTAAAAATGTGTCCACTCACGAGTGCAGCATTTGCTGTAGCCAACAGGTTTCTACTGTTTCATATAGCAGACACCAGGGGCTAATGACTGTGATTGGTGATAATGCTGACTGCAGCAATTTAACCCCTCAGATACCGTGGTCAAACAAAGCGATTGGGGGGGATCATTCATTGGTTGTGAAAATTCAAAGCCTGCTGAGGCTCCGATGCCTTTCATAGGCATATTCATTGGAATATGCCTATCAAAGGCATCAGAGCTTCAGCAGGCCTGTGGGTAGCAGCACTACATTGCAATATACAGAATCTTCTGTTTATCAATAGATTTATTTGCATTGATAAATAGAAGTGGCAATCTAAAATAAAAATTCTTATCACCCTCCTTTCCCTGAATAAAAATGAAAATAAACACTCTAAAAAACAATCATCATAGGAAATGTCACATCAAAAATTACCGTACTATTTAAATATAAAAATATTTATCCCATACAGTGAACTGTTTAAAGGAAACAAAAATCAAAATGGCCAATTAGCATTTTTTTGTGCAATTTCACCCCGACAAAAGTTGGAACATGAACAAATAGAATCAATAAAAACTATAGATCCCCCCCCCCCCAAAAAAAAAAAAAAAAAAAAAAAGAAATGAGCCCTCACACACCTTTGTAGACATAACTATAAAATTTCAGAATAGGGCAATGAAAAGAAAAAAAAAATATATGTTTTCTTTTTTCCCCAGTATTAAAACATAAGAAAAACTATATAAGGCCCCATGCACACGGCCGTGTTTCACAGCCGTGTGCGGGCCGTGGAACCGCGGCCTGGATCCCTCCTGAGAGCAGGAGCGCACGGCGTCACTGGTTGCTATGACGCTGTGCGCTCCCTGCTGCCGCCACAATACAGTAATACACTAGTATATATCATACCAGTGTATTACTGTACTGTGCCGGCAGCAGGGAGCGCACGGCGTCATAGCAACCAGTGACGCCGTGCGCTCCTGCTCTCAGGAGGGAACCAGGCTGCGGTTCCACGGCCCGCACACGGCTGTGAAACACCGCCGTGTGCATGGGGCCTAAATGTGGTATCACCCTTATCATACTGACCCAGAGAATACATGGCATATGTCAATTTTGCCATACATTGAATGCATTAAAAAACAAAACCCATAAAACTATTCCAATTTCACACCATTTGGAATTTATTTCCCCCCCCCCCCCCCCACTACATCATATATAAAAAAGCTATAGCTCCAGGAAGGCAGAGAGTAAAAAACTAAAATGCCAAAAATTTAAAATCGCCAGATTCTGAAGGGGTTAAACGTAGCCTACTGTAAAAATTTGTATGGCTCCCTAAATGTCACAAAATTTGAACAAATGTTGCAAGAAAAAACATGATTGCAACATTTTACACCAAAAACCAGGTGTATCTGTTTTGATAAATGCCCCCATACCATGTTATTCATTAGTGTTTTATGTATTCTAGATTTTTATATATTGCTATACTTTTAACTATTTTCTATGTTTATTTTATGAATATTATTATATGTTTCTGTTTCTTCTATCTTCATTTAAAGGGAACCTGTCACTGGGATTTTGGGTATATAGCTGAGGACATGGGTTGCTAGATGGCCGCTAGCACATCCGCAATACTCAGTCCCCATAGCTCTGTGTGCTTTTATTGAGTAAAAAAACCGATTTGATACATATGCAAATTAACCTGAGATGAGTCCTGTCCCTGACTCATCTCACATACAGGACACATCTCAGGTTAATTTGCATATGTATCAAATAGTTGTTTTTTTTACACAATAAAAGCACACAGAGCTATGGGGACTGGGTATTGCGGATGTGCTAGCGGCCATCTAGTAACCCATGTCCTCAGCTCTATACACAAAATCCCGGTGACAGGTTTATTTTCATGATATTGAACACTTTCTTCACAAACATAGTTGGTGGGTGGATGAATGGATGGATGGATGGATGGAGGGATGGATAGATAAATGGATAGATAGATAGATAGCTATTAGATAGATAGCCTTGAGAAAATGAGGGAGCAGCACACTGTGTAAATGAGGGGTGCACGTCGGGCCAATGTGGACCAGCACCTAGGTCCAGTGAACTAGAAGTAGGAAAACAGCCAGCAGCACTCAGAATAAATTCAAGAAAATTGTGGTTTATTGGACCCAAAGTCAAGGGTGACTTTGGGTCCAATAAACCACCATTTTCTTGAATTTATTCGGAGTGCTGCTGGCTGTTTTCCTACTTCTATTAGATAGATAGATAGATAGATAGATAGATAGATAGATAGATAGATAATAGGAGAAGAAAGAAAGATATGAGATAAATAGATAGATAATTAAATAAATAATTAGATAGATATGAGATAGATAGATAATTAGATAAATAATTAGATAGATATGAGATAGATAGATAGATAGATAGATAGATAATAGACAGACAGACAGTGTCATATTAATAACAAGAAAGATGATATTAGAACAGACAACCTTTGTCATTAATGTGGGTGGAAACTAACAATCATTTGGCATGAAACTGAATTGTTTGAAATGAGGCTTGAAGGAGTGGGCAACAATCAGGGAATAACACCAGCAAGAGAGAAATATAATTTAGATGCCATGAAATCGACTAAAGGATGACACATAGCGGAACAAAAAGTAAATAAGGATTTTAAAGAGCTCTTTATAGCACATAATATATAAGTACAAATAACATAAGTCCATTAGGGGATTGGCAATTATTTTCTGGGAGAATAGAAAGTGATGTTATAAAATTACTTTAGACATGGCTTAGAAATACTAATATAGAAGCACAGAAGGAAGAAAAACTGCCGTGTAATGTGACCGGCAGCCTATAACACATACAGCATCATTTATATACAATCACGTTACCCTGTTTTAATTACTGTGCTACATACACGTCTGAGAGCTATTGTGAAAAGATAATGCTGTACATACATTTAATATAAATGTATATATATATATATGTATATATATATATATATATATATATATCCACATTACTTATGTCTCTCCTACACTGGAACTTTACCCACGTCATTCACCACTCTCCAACCTTCAAAGACACCTGGAAAGGTTTTTTTCCCCCATTATATTTACATATGTGTGTCCTCATTCCCTTCCTATGTCATCCACTGACGTGATTGTCGCTCCACGTAATATTACTGCCATGCATGTCCTATACCTTTTACCCTCTGTCAGAATGTGACTGCAGCGGGTACAACTTTTCTTCGTCCCACCCTACACATTGTAACAGCGGCTGCTGTGCGCCGCTGTTCCCATGCTTACTGCCGCGGTCCAGGGCGCTGTGTTCAGCGGAGATCTGCTGTCAGTGCTTCCCCATTCACCGCTGCAGTCCTGGGCGCTGTCCGTGTAGGTAATGTTGTTCTGGGATCCACTCCACAGTTTCCATTCAGCCCTGGCCTCAGCATGCTTGCTGCTTGTTCCAATGTTAATAGGAAGAGCACGACACTCAAAAGAGAATGTTGCGTAAATTTCTTATTTATTTTCTTATATTCTTATATTTTTGTATATATATATCCATCCGGAAATTTAATTTATAGTTGTATACTGGCCAACGTTTCGGTCTTATCCAAGACCTTGTTCACGGCCTGAGTCGTACGAGTAATGGATGGCCACACCAAATAAGGAGTGCCGTTCAACTCTTACCTTTAATCTGCTGCTTGTTCCATGCAGCACTCCCTTATGGGCCGACGCGCATCACTTCCTGTGCTTTATGGGTTGGATCATGTGACCTCGCTGACCAATCCTAGCCCTCCTGCATGTATATAAGTGGCTTAGCCCCCTTCCTAGGTGCCTCATTGTCAAGGTCCTTGTGTCTGGACTCCGCTACCTGTTTGATCCCTGCCTGCTTGCCTTGACTCTCCTGTTGCCGATCCAGATTGCCTGACCTGTACCTGTGCCGCCTGCCCTGACCTATTGCTTGTTTAAATTTGCCTCTGTCTCATTCTTCAGTCCTGCATTGTTGCTCCTGGTTAAGACTCGACCTGCTGACTACGTCTGTACCTCTGGTACCTTGCTCTGGTACCTCCTGGTCCAGCTGGACCAGCTGCCTTGTGTGCCAATCCTCCTCAAGAGGTAGCAATCTGGTGTTATCCTTGGGAAAGTCTATCCCCACCTTGAGGGGTATTGTGAAGATTGAGGAGTTCACTTAGACAACGCACTTAGAAGAGGTAGGACACGTGAAACAGTCGGTTCACACCCGCTGGAACGTGACACATTTAATAGGCAGTGAGATGGAGGTTAATATACAAACAAAATGTCTACATGTGGAGCCTTAGGGGAAGAGGGAGATCAAATGTTTAAAACACATTAAGTTGAAAGCCGGTTTAATTTTTCAGACAGGATAACCCAAAATCTCTCAGTTGCTGTCCCATCACTGCCTTTCCCTGAGAGCAATTGCAGTCGTTCAGTCACTCACCTTCTTTATTGTACCTTCCTAATGTACGTGAAAGGGATGTCCAGCTCAGGACCAGGGTGGACAAGGTAGGTTAGAGGGATGGAGTTCATGATTGACATCATTTATCTTACCTTGCCTAGGGTATCAAAATGCCTTTCCCCAGCCCTGTTAGGAAATCTAATATGTGTTATGGGGCTTTGTGCAGATTTTAGAGGAAAGACAGGTGCGATTACAGAGGTGCCAGGCAGGAGCTTGGTTCCGTCTTTCCATTGGCATGAACATGCATGTTGCAGTGCCTTGCAAAAGTATTCACCCTCTTGACTTTTTTTTCGTATTTTGCTACATTACAGCCTTAAGTTCAATGTTTTGTTAATCTGAATTCTATGTGATGGATCAGAACACAATAGTCTAAGTCGGTGAAGTGAAATGAGAAAAATATATAAATAAAACTATTGTTCAAAAATAGAAAACAGAAAATTGACATGTGCATATGTATTCACCCCCTTTGTTAGGAAGCCCATAAAAAACATGTGCAATCTAAGTGTCACATGATCTGTCATTACATATACACACCTTTTTTGAAAGACCCCAGAGGCTACAACAGCTAAGCAAGAGGCATCACTAACCAAACACTGCCATGGAGACCAAGGAACTCTCCAAACAAGTAAGGGACAATGTTTTTGAGAAGTATAAGTCAGAGTTAGGTTATAAAAGAAATATCCAAATCTTTGATGATCCCCAGGAGCACCATCAAATCTATCATAACCAAATGAAAAGAACATGGCATAACAGCAAACCTGCCAAGAGACGGCTGCCCACCAAAATGTATGGACCGGGCAAGTAGGGCATTAATCAGATAGACAGCACAGAGACCTAAGGTAACCCTGGAGGAGCTCCAGAGTTCCACAGCAGAGACTGGAGTATCTGTACATAGGACGACAATAAGCCATGGGCTTTATGGCAGAGTGGCCAGAAGAAAGCCATTACTTTCAGCTAAAAACAAAAAGGCACGTTGTGAGTTTGCGAAAGGGCATGTGGGAGACTACAAAAATGTATGGAGGAAGGTGCTCTGGTCTGATGAGACTAAAATTGAACTTTTCGGCCATAAAAGAAAACGCTATGTCTGGCGCAAACCCAACACATCACATCACCCAAAGAACACCATCCCCACAGGGAAACATGGTGGTGGCAGCATCATGCTGTGGGGATGGTTTTTCAGAAGCCGGGACTAGGAAACTGGTCAGAATTGAGGGAAAGATGGATGGTGCTAAATACAGGGATATTCTTGAGCAAAACCTGTACCACTCTGTGCATGATTTAAGGCTAGGACGGAGGTTCACCTTCCAGTAGGACAAAGACCCCAAACACACGGCTAAAGCAACACTTGAGTGGTTTAAGGGGAAACATTTAAATTTGTTGGAATGGCCTAGTCAAAGCCCAGATCTCAATCCAATAGAAAATCTGTAGTCAGATTTAAAGATTGCTGTTCACAAGCGCAAACCATCCAACTTGAAGGAGCTGGATCAGTTTTGCAAGGAGGAATGGGCAAAAATCCCAGTGGTAAGATGTGGCAAGCCCATATAGACTTATCCAAAGCGACTTAGAGCTGTGATTGCTGCAAAAGGTGGCTCTACAAAGTATTGACTTTAGGGGGGGTGAATAGTTATGCACATTGACTTTTTCTGTTATTTTGTCCTATTTGTTGTTTGCTTCACAATAAAAAAATAAATACAAAATCTTCAAAGTTGTGGGCATGTTCTGTAAATTAAATGATGCAAATCCTCAAACAATCAATGTTAATTCCAGGTTGTGAGGCACCAAAATATGAAAAAAGTCAAGGGGGGTGAATACTTTTGCAAGGCACTGTATCTGAAGCTGAGCACAAATGCTTTTTTTTGGGAAGATAGCAGTCAGCTATGATATGGATTTGTCTTTATATGTCCTCTGAATATAATTATTGTATGTATTTTTAGTTGCAATGTTTGATTGACATTTGTTATATACTTTAATATTAGCCGGAAGGACCCACCAAAGGTTAGAGCGCTATTTAATAAAAATAAAATAAATAATACACTGTAGTAATTAAAAGCAAAAGCAAGAGTAACAGTATGAAAGGGGTTGTCTAAGGCTCCTTTCACACCTGCGTTCAGGTGTCCGCTCGTGAGCTCCGTTTGAAGGGGCTCACGAGCGGCCCTGAACGCAGCTGTCTGGCCCTAATGCATTCTCAGTGGAGGCGGATCCACTGAGAATACATCCGTCTGCCAGCGCTCAGCCTCCGCTCCGCTCAGTGAGCGGACACCTGAACGCTGCAAGCAGCGTTCGGGTGTCCGCCTGGCCGTGCGGAGGCGAGCGGATCCGTTCCGACTTACAATGTAAGTCAATGGGGACGGACCCGCTTGAAGATGACACCATATGGCTCAATCTTCAAGCGGATCCGTCCCCCATTGACTTTTAATGTAAAGTCTGAACGGATCCGCTCAGGCTACTTTCACACTTAGAACATTTTTCTAAGTTCTAATGCAGACGGATGCGTTCTGAACGGAGCCACCGTCTGCATTAATATGAGCGGATCCGTTCAGAACGGATCCGATCGAACGCAGGTCTGAAAGTAGCCTTAGAAGTACATATTGATTTAATGTGTTTGGTCACAGTATACAACTTTTCAGTTGGATTTAGTTTAATGCTTATGTGTCTAGTTATTATGTTACGCATCCATTATTTTTTTTTCATTCTGTCTGCGAATGCCCCACTGCTGGGGAGAAAAAGCTCCTTCTAGTGCACTGATTCTTACTGACTGAACTTTCAATCAACCGCTGTGTACAAGAGGATCACAGGTTTGACCACCAACCCTCTACAAATGTGGTGGACATGTTTAGAGGGAATCAAAAGAACAGCAGAGAGTGCCATGACAAGTATCAAACAACAATATCTAGACACAGGAGCATTTATAAAATGATTTTAATTGATCAATTGTCACATTTAGTGTGTTCGAATTTCAGGCTCCCTTTCTTTTATCTTTCATACCCATCTCTTTAATAGGAATAACATATATACAGTATAATATATATACATATATACAGTACAGACCAAAAGTTTGGACACACCTTCTCATTCAAAGAGTTTTCTTTATTTTCATGACTATGAAAATTGTATATTCACACTGAAGGCATCAAAACTATGAATTAACACATGTGGAATTATATACATAACAAAAAAGTGTGAAACAACTGAAAATATGTCATATTCTAGGTTCTTCAAAGTAGCCACCTTTTGCTTTGATTACTGCTTTGCACACTCTTGGCATTCTCTAGATGAGCTTCAAGAGGTAGTCACCTGAAATGGTCTTCCAACAGTCTTGAAGGAGTTCCCAGAGATGCTTAGCACTTGTTGCCCCTTTTGCCTTCACTCTGCGGTCCAGCTCACCCCAAACCATCTTGATTGGGTTCAGGTCCGGTGACTGTGAAGGCCAGGTCATCTGGCGCAGCAACCCATCACTCTCCTTCATGGTCAAATAGCCCTTACACAGCCTGGAGGTGTGTTTGGGGTCATTGTCCTGTTGAAAAATAAATGATGGTCCAACTAAATGCAAACCGGATGGAATAGCATGCCGCTGCAAGATGCTGTGGTAGCCATGCTGGTTCAGTATGCCTTCAATTTTAAATAAATCCCCAACAGTATCACCAGCAAAGCACCCCCACACCATCACACCTCCTCCTCCATGCTTCACGTGGGAACCAGGCATGTAGAGTCCATCCGTCCACCTTTTCTGCGTCGCACAAAGACGCGGTGGTTGGAACCAAAGATCTCGAATTTGGACTCATCAGACCAAAGCACATATTTCCACTGGTCTAATGTCCATTCCTTGTGTTCTTTAGCCCAAACACGTCTCTTCTGCTTGTTGCCTGTCCTTAGCAGTGGTTTCCTAGCAGATATTCTACCATAAAGGCCTGATTCACACAGTCTTCTCTTAACAGTTGTTCCAGAGATGTGTCTGCTGCTAGAACTCTGTGTGGCATTGACCTGGTCTCTAATCTGAGCTGCTGTTAACCTGCGATTTCTGAGGCTGGTTACTCGGATGAACTTATCCTCCGCAACAGAGGTGACTCTTGGTCTTCCTTTCCTGGGGCGGTCCGCATGTGAGCCAGTTTCTTTGTAGCGTTGATGGGTTTTGTGACTGCACTTGGGGACACTTTCAAAGTTTTCCCAATTTTTTCGGACTGACTGACCTTCATTTCTTAAAGTAATGATGGCCACTTGTTTTACCTGACAGGGCACACCTGTGAAGTGAAAACCATTTCAGGTGACTACCTCTTGAAGCTCAACAAGAGAATGCCAAGAGTGTGCAAAGCAGTAATCAAAGCAAAAGGTGGCCACTGAAGAACCTAGAATATAACATATTTTCAGTTGTTTCACACTTTTTTGTTATGTATACAATTCCACATGTGTTAATTCATAGTTTTGATGCCTTCAGTGTGAATCTACAATTTTCATAGTCATGAAAATAAAGAAAACTCTTTGAATGAGAAGGTGTGTCCAAACTTTTGGTCTGTACTGTATATATATATATATATATATATATATATATATATATATATATAATTTTATCTATTTATTTATTTAATGTAATTTCGGCGATACAAGCAATAGAAACACGTCTGTGCCCCTTTTAAGGTCTACAATTTAGCTAATTGTTTCTTTCTTCTTTGTAGAAGGATTTTGAATCTTTTAAGATTCCAGGGTCACAAGAGAATTTAAATCCAGCTATTAATTTGATTATTGAAGTTATTTAATTACAACAAGCAGGCACACTATAGATAAAGAATGGCAACATGATCTAAACCATGAGCATTTCACAGTGCAATGTCAAAAATAATCTACATTTACTAAATATCTGCATCATCTTCACTGTTTACATAGTTACGCAGATTCACCCAATGTTTGCTGAGAAAACAAGGTTTCAGAAGATCACAATTATTCACGTCACAAAACGCTAATTATATTTTGGATACCTTTTTGTTGTTGTAATAATAATAATAATAATAATAACAATGTATCTGTGTTTATTTCGCTCAATTATATAGGGCTAACATATTCAGCAGTGCCTTACAGACATTATTATCACTTAATGCCCCCAAAGGAACTCGCAATCGAAGTCCCGTTTCAGTATCAGTATGTCTTTGAAATGTGAGAGAAAACCCATACAAATATGCATAAAATATATAAATTCAATGCAGATGTTGCTCTTGGTTGGATTTGAACCTAGGACCCAGCACTTTGAGCCATGGTACCAGGGGCAGATTGGAAACTTAAAGGCTATGTACACCTTTGGAGTCAATTGTTTTTTTTATGATTGCATTTAACTTATTTTTGTCTAAAAATCATATTTTCAATTGGCCTTTATTAAAAATATTGAGCTGTTCAGTCACAAAGGGTTAACTGTTTTTCTAACTGTGTGACTGGTACTTTCACTTTGTGCAGATCATCTAATTACCCTTATCCTTAAAGTACTGAGAGGTCATAAACACTTATTTAAGCCACATTCTTATCAGTAAGATAAGAACAGAGCTGTAATGAGTGTTTATAATGTGAGAGAGCAGAGATAAGGAGTCCTTCTGCTCCCTGATTGATGGAAAAGACAGAAAATCCATAGGCAGCTAGTAGAGCATGTCAGCTATATACAGAAACATGGATTCCATATTGGTAATAAAGAGCAATTGAAAAAATTATATTTAGCCCAAAATAAGTATAATGCAATAATAAAAAATAATTGCCCCTAAAGGTACACAGCCTTTAAAGTGGCCCTGAAAAAAATCTAAAAGTGGCCCCGTGTTGTAGGTTGGTTCAAACTGACAGAAGATGGGCCAAAACACATGGGCCAAAGCAAGTAGGCGGAAACAAGGGAAGTAGATGGGCCTGCAATACTGTAGTGGAACAAGGAATATCACACCAGCAGAACCAAATACCACAGGACAGCACAAAATACTACCACCCTTAGAGATGGCCTTGCGGTTCGCCCGGTGGTCGTTTTGCGATGAACTTGCGTATTTGCGATTCACTGAACATGCGAACATATGGAGATATTCGCGCCAGCCATATTCATTCACATTGTGCAGAACTTTGACCCATGACACATCCATCAGGTGGTACAGGACAGCCAATTGAGACATTTCAGCACATGGACATACCCCCTACCTTATAAATAAACCTGATCTGGCCGCCATTTTACATTCAGTGTTTTGCCAGTGTAGGGAGAGGTTGCTGTGTGGAGCAGGGACAGGCTGTTAGGGACACCAAATGCTAACTAATAGGGCCACAAAAGTCATTTTAAGGACTAGTATATGTGTGCTATCGATATGTGTGATACACAGAGGGGGGCAATATATTTATAATATACTTTTATAATGAGTCAAAAACACATAGATCTATATAGTCATCACCTGGAAGTCAGGCGCCTAGGGCAAGGTGGTCTATGGTTAGGCTATCAGGGCCAGAATAGCACCCCCCTGTAGGGCAATATCAGGGACAGTTATTTGCCCACGCTGTCCTTCAATACCACATTATCATCTAGCCCAGGGATAGATGTTTTTTGCTTTCCCTCCGGGATTCACAGATGTGCACTGGAACTCCCCGGATTGTGGTAGGACATATGGTTTCTAATTTGGTGCCGCCGAGCACCTGATTTAGTGCCGCCGAGCACTTGTTATTGCCTACCACATCTATGCTTTTTGCTCAACTTTAATATCTTAATTTATTTTCATTTTGAGGGATATCTTTTCCATTCACACGTCTGCAAAATGGGTCCGCATCCGTTCCGCAATTTTGCGGAACGGGTGCAGACCCATTAATTTTCAATGGGGCCGGAATGTGCTGTCCGCTTTGCGGATCTGCATTCTTGTCCGGACAAGAATGGACCCTCATAGTAACATTATTAAAGGTTAAATTTTATCTTTATGTATAGTCTAATGGATTGCCTTCCTTGTACAATGTTATAATATACTTTCTATGTTAGAAAGTATATTATGGTGCATTTGTATTGTGCGGCAGTTGTGTGCGGTCCTGCTGCGATACTGCAGGTATATAGAGGGACAAGCGTTATTGGAACAAATAATTTCTACTGGTGTGATATACCAGTCGCCCCCCCAAAAAACTGATTGAAGCGGGGTGTTATATACCAATATACTTTCTTTTTAGTGCATTTGGGTACCGTATAGTGCATTTGCGCTATACGCGAAAATTATATTGCCGATATTTTGCATTGAAAAAAATAATGAATGGAGATAGAAAATTTGAATACATTTGGTATATCACTGTCCATGTTGTGGGACTATTTGTGCACTTCTAGTAATAATTTATTGGCTGCAAATATGAGCTGAAGGCTTTTCAGGTTCACCTGCCATTAAAATGAATGGGACCCACTGCGAACTTGTAGTTCGCGAACATTTGACTGCGTTCGCACGATCGCGTTTGCGAACCGTCCCGGCAGATGTTCGTCCATCACTAGCCACCCTCACCAACAGTATTTAACTGTGTAACCATGAGGACAGTAATACAGTTGAGTTCAGGAGGGCACCTGCGGCTGTTGAGCATCAGATCATTATGTGCCTGGCCTGTGGTCATGAAGAGGGTTTAAGTGGCCCCCCGGGCATTTCCCTGTAGGGTCTTTTGGCCAATCCGACCCTGCATGGTACTGCCACTATATGTTATTTATATAGCTCTATTAATTTTTTTTTTATAACTTTAGGGATAATGGAAAATCCCTGACTTCCCTAGAGATAAGCTAAGTTATCAAAAACTTGATTGGGCTGCTTCACCTAAGTTCACAAAGAAATTTGATTCGCTACAAATTACTTTGTCACAAATTGCATTCCATTGTACGTAGCGGGATCAATGAAGGGAATGGAGATTGCACCGCCACCCCCTGTCATTAAATCTTTCTGGTGCTGCGTTGATCATTGCATCTGACAGTCACATTTAGGCCTTTCAGGGGTAAAAAAAAATGCATACTTCATCCATTTGCTAGCAGAGAGGGCATCGTATCCATCTTGATTGAAGAAAACTCACCAAATCTTGCGCATGCTGACATGATAACACTGGTGACATCACCGTGCCCAGCCAGCATGAAGATGTGGTTACGTCACACGTCAGCGAGTTTGATTTGGTGCTTTTTCTCCAATCAAGATGGCCTCGATGGCCTCCCCACAAGCAAATGGATGAGGTGAGTATGTATTTTTTTTTTTTTACTGCCTTTTCAGGAAAAATTGATTAGTTACCACGAAGAACCAGGAAATTCAGATTTGTGGCAAAGTCAATTATTTTTGCCTCGATTTACTCAACAATAGAGATAACCTATTATTAATAGCAGCCTGTATTCACTCAATACTTTGCAGTTTCAGGCCAACCACAGTGTAGAAGAGAGTTTCCTTCTTTTTAAAGATAGGAAATAATTATTTGAAATCGGTAGGTGTGAACAAAGCTGTTTCTTATATTTCAATGATCTGCCATACATTGAGCGGTTTAGTAACACTGATCTTCTTAGTCCCGACTCCACTAATGGTTCTTCATATGTTTTTTTTTTGTTTTGTTACATTCAGGGTGTAATCCTATCTGCATCTTCAGAAAAAAAAAAACACACACAAAAAAAAAAAAATCAATGACTCTATTTAGGGCCTGCCTTTAATCAACCACATCTACATTCATCTACAGGTGAAACTCGAAAAATTTGAATATCGTGCAAAAGTCCATTTATTTCAGTAATGCAAAGAAAAAGGAATTGCATTAATGCAGCTTAAAATTAGAATTTTGTGAAAAGGTTCAATATTCTAGGCTAAGGCTGAGTTCACACGAGCGTGACAGATTTGGTCCGGAATCGTTCAGGGTGCGTTCAGTTAAACTCGCACCATTTTGCAAGCAAGTTCAGTCAGTTTTGGCTGCAATTGCGTTTAGTTGTTCAGTTTTTTCCGCGCGGGTGCAATGCGTTTTGATGCGTTTTTCACGAGCGTGATAAAAAACTGAAGGTTTACAAACAACATCTCCTAGCAACCATCAGTGAAAAACGAATTGCATCCGCACCTGCTTGCGGATGCAATGCGTTATTAACGCAGCCCCATTCACTTCTATGGAGCCAGGGCTGCGTGAAAAACGCAGAATATAGAACATGCTGCGATTTTAAAGCATTGCAGAAGTGATGCATGGAAAAAAACGCTCATGTACACAGCCCCATTGAAATGAATGGGTCAGGATTCAGTGCAGGTGCAATGCGTTCACCTACTGCATTGCACCCGCGCGGAAATCTCGCCCGTGTGAACGCAGCCTAAGTGTCACACTCTGGTCAGCTAATTAATCCATACCCCCTGAGCAAAGGGGACCTCAAAATTGTGACTTTGGGGTTTCATAAGCTTTTAACCATAATCATCCAAATTATAACAAATAAAGGCTTGAAATATCTCGCTTTTCATGTAATGAGTCTCTCTCATATGTTAGTTTTACCTTTTAAGTTGCATTACTGAAATAAATGAACTTTGCACAGTATTCTAATTTTTCGAGTTTCATCTGTAGACTATGTTCTTCTATGGGTGTCTGATCTTTGAGCTCCTGCATGAAAACCCCTTTTTTTATGCAACTTAATGCTTCCTATAACTGAATACATCTGTCACTCACACAAGATGAGGATTATACGAGATTGGCAGCCTTCAGGTTATTGTCAGGCTGTAGTCTTTCCACCATTCTAAAAGCTTCCTGGAAAAGAGTACTCTCTCACTGCAAGAATGTACTTCTCTATGCAGCAGCCGTTGTCTATTTTACTATGTGATTTCTGGATGAAAATATTGTCTAATGCATGTGTGTCTACCAGTCTATCATAAGGTATTATAATGTGTGCTATAAAATGATGGTCTTCTGATTTGCTATACAACACTTCTTTTTGTTCGAGAAAAATATTCAGTTTTTCTTTCTATTTTTTTGCAGTCAGTGTTACCCATCAGATGCCATGTTTAACGATGATCTAGACTCACATTCAGGTGCTCGGTGGGTTAATCCGGGGATAAAAAAAATATACACTCACCCCATCCACTTGATCGTGGAGAGACTGTCCACTCCCGTCTTGATTGAAGAAAACCTGCCAAGATTTTGTGCTGGATCTTCAATCTAGATGGCAGCAGTGGGCTGTTCGCGATCAAATGGATAGGGTTAGTATGATCTTTATTTTTATTTTTATCATAGACATAGTATTAATGTCAGATGCTGTGATCAGCAATGAACGTGGCATCTGAGGGATACAATGATGGAGGGCGGTTGCAATCACCGTTCCCTGTTATTGCACCATCTACTTACAAAGTAATGCGCTTCGTGGCAAAGTAATTAGTCACAAAGCAATTTTTTGGGGGTAAAATTCTGCGAAGAGGACAAATTGGATTTTCAAGAACTTTGCTCAACACGACTTCTGACAATAGATACAAATATATGGGGACATTTATAATTTGCGGTTGTTTTTGTGTCATTTTTAAGTCTGTCTTTGCTTTGTGTGTCTACATCAAATGGCATACCTTAAGAATATACTGTATTTGGAGTGATTGCAATGTGGTTTACACCTTTATGTGTAAAAGAACACCAGGGGGTTTCTTGGCATAGGTTTCTACTTTTTTTTTGAAACATTTGGAAATGATAAATGTAGTCTAAAACCGGTGTAAAATCATTCACTTGCCCTAAACATAGTACACCAAGGCAAGTGGTAACAAGGCAAATGTCACAATTTATCGCCAAAATTGCCATACCACATTTCATTTTAGACAAAAAAAAGACTAATAGTAAATGTAAATCTAATAGCAAATGTCCCCCTCAGTGTTTAATCTTGCAAGGTACGTTTTCCAATTTCAGTCTTACAGAAGTACAATAAAATACACTAGCAAGAAAAAACTGTTCTGATGTTGTGTGTCAAAAAGACCTTCACTGGTCTGTGTATACATAGAACGCGCAGGCTGCAACTAGCCATTTAGAATTGCAGATGAAAACAATCTGTCAATTATGTTTCATTTCATATCTCTTTAGAACAGGCAGCTTTTTCCCCAGAGAACTGAATGAGTAAGAGATGTGAGAGTTCTTTCCACAAATATGGGCATTTTACTGCTATCAGATATGTCTATCCAAACTTAGAAGATGGTTTACTTCACCACTTTATCGCATATTGAGTTACATCTATACAATACGATAAGCCTCAGTATCTAACTAATCTGAACTAATACAGAGTATCTGTAGTAATAGTGTTGTGATATTTTCAGACTCAAAGGTATATATATTCACATGGGTGAATACATTTTTTTTTTCTTTTTCACTTAAGTGTGATGCCTGTTTGCATTTCCCATTAGGTTTGCACCTCTTTGATTTGTGTTATTGTTTTTGCTCTGGTGCTGCTATTTTCCATTTTTTTTTATTTTAATTTTGATTATAATATATATATATATATATATATATATATATACTGTATTTTTGTTGCAATGTTCATACCTAAAATGGCAATTTAAACCGTAAAGAAAATGCTTCAATGGGCAATGAACTCCTAGTCTTAAAGGGGTTGTCCCAATTCAGTAAGTGGCATTCATCATGTAGAGAAAGGTAATACAAGAAACTTACTAATATATTGTTATTGTCCATATTGCTTCCTTTGCTACCTGGATTCATTTTTATATCACATTATACACTGCTCGTTTCCATGGTTACATACCACCCTGCAATCCATCAGTGGTGATCATGCTTGCACACTATAGGAAAAAACGTCAGCCTCTCTGGTGGCCGGGACCATGGGAACGCACATAGGCTAGTGCTTTTTCCTAAAGTGTGCAAACACGACCACCACTGATGGATTGCAGGGTAGTCTGCAACCATGGAAACGCACAGTGTATAATGTGATACAAAAATGAATCCAGCCAGCAAATGAAACAACATGGATAATAACAATGCATTAGTAAGTGGCTTGAATTAAATTTATCTACATGATAAATGCCGCTTACCGAAGTGAGACAACCCCTTTACATTACAAAAATCTGAATTTTTTCATTGAAATGAATTATATTGCATCATATTTAATATATTACTCTGACTTTCCAACTAATAATTTGCATCAGCAAATGTATTCAGGCTACTACATAGTAGGATAGGATAAAGTGAACAGCACAGTGATCTGATGAGATCCACAGGCCATGCTCTTTGTTGAGAAGCAATGCAAGACACTTGAGTTTCTGCTGAGCAGAGTGAGGCCGAAGTTGTCACTGACATACTGCATTAGTAGAGGATTATGTTCAGGGGCAGATTGGGAACCTAAATTGGCCCTGGAAAAAAATACCTAAAAGTGGCCCCATATGGTAGGAGGGTCTAAATTGATAGAAGGTGGGGCAACATAAGTAGGGGGGTCAGCAATACCATAGAGCAAAATACCACATACCACAGTGCTGCACAATATATTGCCCCAAAAGCTGTCCCTCTGAGTTGGCAATCAATAGCGGCCATTTTCTCTCCTCCTCTTCTAGTTGTCTCTGATTAAGATATGGATCAGGGACTTAGGACGTAAGATGCGGGACATATTTGAATTCAGGAGGGCATGTTGCTGGCTGGGTACATGAGTACCTGATTCTCACAGAGTTAATTACCACTGATAGCTTGATCTGTACCCAGCCAGAAGCAGAGATTGGGGCTTGGGCGGCCCCTTGAGCATCCCCCCTCCCCCCGGTAAATTTCCCTGTAAGGTTGATGGCCAATCTACCCCTGATATGTTTGTCTTTCCCACTGACCTCCCCCTTCCAGTGGGAAATGTATTAAATGGAATACAATCAACTGATTAGGCAATCATGTAATAATGCACAAACCACACGGTGCCCCAAATCACATAGTGGCAAGGACAGTTCTAGTCCAAGTCCTATTGGAGGCAGTACCTCTTTATGGATCACTCATTTTAAGTGGAAACTGAAGCAAACATTAACTTGGCACCATTAACTTCAGAAGTATTATACTTGCCAAGTATCATATAGATTATCTTGTTGACATTTCCTTTAAATCAGTCAGGAGGATGAGTAATTTTTCCCTGTCCCCTCCTTGTCCTACCATTATACCCAGTCTGCACAGGTCAAAAATCTGACCCAGCAGTAGGCCACAGGCAATCAGCCACTATATCCTCTGGCCAAATCCTTTCCAGTAGATCATCTCTCAACCTGCTAAAGTATACATAGGCTTCCAAAGTCTTTGTTCTGACACCAACTTTCGCTTTCCTGTCCCTCTCCTACCAGCATCATGATACACCATGCCTGGAAACATGTCAGCATAGGGTACTACATGGGTATGTGCTGATGCTAGACTCCTTCTTCTCCTACAAACCTGAATTCGAGACGCAATGACAGCGATACTGGCAGAGACTGGCAACACATCAGTCAGTCACATCCATACAAAGCAGTCAGGTCTTCTGCAAAACATGGGCCAGAGTGGGCAGCATCTCTACAGAGACAAAAACACGGATCAGGGACAAATACAAGAATACTATAGGGAGAATGAGGGGCACTCCCTTTTACAATTATTTTGCTTAAACACATCTGTAAAACAATAGCTTATCGGCTCACTGAATCTTCCTAGCTAATCTGTATGCTCTTTTCTTCCATAACCTTTAGAATCCGTGCTTTTGACATACTACTGACAGCATATTGTCTAATAACTATTATCTAAGGGAATGTGATGATTCTACAACATGATCAGTGTCACTAGTTACTGCATATCATTACTCTACAGGATACTCACTTTTATCTTAGGCTACATTTGCATGATATAATGTTCACACTAATCACATATAATAAGCAAATAATCTTTATTAGAAATATGAAAAAAAAAATATATAACACATAAGCACAAAAGATGAAAGTTACTCTAAAGAAATTGGGTGTTCTGGGATCCATATACTATATATATCATAGAGTACAAGCACAGGTATGGCCTGCAACTGACAATAACTCATGTGAAATTAGCCAAAGGCAGACAAGTCACAATATCTTTCTATAAACCATATATGACACATATACTGTACCGGTCAATGCAGGCAATGTCAAAACTGACCAGCACAACCGCTTTGACATACCCCTTGGAGAAAGCTATTGGCAAAGCATATGTTGGGGTTTAACTGATGTGCTGGTTTTATCCAAGTTTCCTTTATTGCGCTTATATAAACATAAATATGCAATGTAGCAATATATAAAGCATTGTCAATGCAACATATACAGTAGGTGACATAACAAACACAGAATAGGGGTATCTCTAGCACAGTCTTTCATTAGGAAAACTAACAGGTTCATATTAAAAACATATTTTTGACTTTTAGAAAGTAAAAACAATATTCTCCAAATCTTTTTTTATTGACTATAATCAAACCTGGCATGTATATGTCATGCATTGCTTTTAAAATCAATGAAAAGTGGTGATAACTGTGCCTAGGATACCCTAGCATATTGAAGTCAGCACACGAAAAAAAAAAATCAATTCACAAGCATAGGGGCAAGGACAGCTTTCTAAGAAATGGTATAATGGTGACACAGGTCGAGGAAATGCATAAAAATAGATCAATAACATAACATGCCATACGGGTATCATGTCCGACACTTTAGAGCTGCTGCCGATCAATTGATTGCTTTTGTAAATAGGTTGCATAATAATCAAGTGGTGTAAGATTACAGAAGGAATTGTACATTGCCCCAATTTGCACTATTTACCTTGCATAAGGAGAAAAATGTACGTATAAGAGATGTGATATGGGGCTATAACTGGGCACATCCTGCAGGGTATTGACAGCATCCTACAGGCTGGGGGCTTATAAAACTGGAGCTTAGAGGAGCAGGGTGTTAATTAGATCAGGATGTAAATGTATAATGCTGCTTTAAGTTATTCTAAGGTAAGTGAAATTTTAAAAGCTAGTTTTAGTAACATTTTTTATTATAAATAAAACTGGTTTTATGCCAAGCGACGAGATATTGATTTCATCTCTCTAGTAGGATAATTCAGTATAAAGAACATTTAAATATTAGACTTACACTGACTCAGCAAGTGTAAAAATGCCAGCACTCCAATCTCACTAAAAAGGTTATTGATTAATATCAAATGACAGCAGGACTACGAAGTGAAAGAACTCCAGATATTTAGTTTAGCTAATACATCCCATTCACTCTTACTTAAATGAACTGAACAATTACAGATTTCTAGCGAGTCAGCAAAATTAAATATGCAACAGGGCAAACATGATAAGCATGATATCAGTTTTTATTATGAGTGGTCGCTCTGTAAGGGTATATTCTTTTAATATAGAGCTGTGAAACTATCTGTAGGCTGCTTGGAGAAGGGCAATTAAATCAATGCACTGCTATACCCATCACATTTTTAGCAGGAATGACAAATTAGGATATGATGAAGTGTGACTCTAAGAAATATTTAGGAGATCTTAAATATGCAGTGTGATTTACGTGGAACATTAAGTTAATTTCTAAATGCATGCTATATTTTTTCCATGTTCAGTTTCGTTCAGAACATCGAAAAAATGTTTGTAATGTAGCATTTTCTTTAAATTGTGAATATATTTTAATTAATTCTAGAGTTATCTATTGTTAAAAAATATAGCTAAAGCCTAAAGACATTATTTTTATTATATTTGGAGAAAAAAAAACTTTCATTATCCTTTCCTCTGAAATGAGATTTATCCATAAACTATGTTTCGAGAACAGGAGCGGACTGGGAACTTAAAGTGGCCCTGGAATACTATTAAAAGTGGTCCTAATTTGTAGTCTGGTCCAAATTGATGGAAGTCAGGGCCAATACAAATAGGCGGGGCCATAAATACCATATTGTGGCACATTATACCACCTCAACAGAGCCAATTACCACACTCCATTACACAATACTCCCCCCAGCAGCACAAAATACATCCCAAAAAACTTCCACTGGCCACTTTCCCTGTAAGGTATACGGCCAATCTGCCCCTGTTTCAGAAGGATACGTACTATGAAAGTATAATTGTTAAAATAAAATAAGTATAGTTTTAATACCTTTTTTGACCTTATTGTACTATTTCTAGATATTTGTTACCTCATAGTTACAGCTACTATTTTTTAACTGTGTGCATCTTTTTTTGATCCAACGGCCATATTAGGTCATGTCAGATAGTACCACTCTCAAGTCCAATATATATATATATATATATATATATATATATATATGTGTGTGTGTAAGAAAAAAGTTGGAGAGCAGCACACAAACAAAAAGAGGTGCAATACCTTGAAAAAGACCAAGGACCAAGGTATTATTGCATAAGTACCAAAAAGGCCAAGGCAGCACTCAAATATCTGTGTTAAACAGTGGGTGATTTATTAACCTATGTGATAACAGCAACGTTTCAGCTCACTCCATTAGGCCTTTGTCAAGCCATCACCCATAAATTACCCACTGTTTGACATGGATATTTGAGTGCTGCCTTGGCCTTTTTTTTGTTTTTTTTTGTACATATATACAGGTCCTTCTAAAAAAATTAGCATGTTGTGATAAAGTTCATTATTTTCTGTAATGTACTGATAAACATTAGACTTTCATATATTTTAGATTCATTACACACAACTGAAGTAGTTCAAGCCTTTTATTGTTTTAATATTGATGATTTTGGCATACAGCTCATGAAAACCCAAAAATCCTATCTCATAAAATTAGCATATTTCATCCGACCAATAAAAGAAAAGTGTTTTTAATACAAAAAAAAATCTACCTTCAAATAATTATGTTCAGTTATGCACTCAATACTTGGTCGGGAATCCTTTTGCAGAAATGACTGCTTCAATGCGGCGTGGCATAGAGGCATCAGCCTGTGGCACTGCTGAGGTGTTATGGAGGCCCAGGATGCTTCGATAGCGGCCTTAAGCTCATCCAGAGTGTTGGGTCTTGCGTCTCTCAACTTTCTCTTCCCAATATCCCACAGATTCTCTATGGGGTTCAGGTCAGGAGAGTTGGCAGGCCAATTGAGCACAGTAATACCATGGTCAGTAAACCATTTACCAGTGGTTTTGGCACTGTGAGCAGGTGCCAGGTCGTGCTGAAAAATTAAATCTTCATCTCCATAAAGCTTTTCAGCAGATGGAAGCATGAAGTGCTCCAAAATCTTCTGACAGCTAGCTGCATTGACCCTGCCCTTGATAAAACACAGTGGACCAACACCAGCAGCTGACATGGCACCCCAGACCATCACTGACTGTGGGTACTTGACACTGGACTTCAGGCATTTTGGCATTTCCCTCTCCAGACTCTGGCACCTTGATTTCCGAATGACATGTAAAATTTGCTTTCATCCGAAAAAAGTACTTTGGACCACTGAGCAACAGTCCAGTGCTGCTTCTCTGTAGCCCAGGTCAGGCGCTTCTGCCGCCGTTTCTGGTTCAAAAGTGGCTTGATCTGGGGAATGTGGCACCTGTAGACCATTTCCTGCACACGCCTGTACAGGGTGGCTCTGGATGTTTCTACTCCAGACTCAGTCCACTGCTTCCGCAGGTCCCCCAAGGTCTGGAATCGGTCCTTCTCCACAATCTTCCTCAGGGTCCGGTCACCTCTTCTCGTTGTGCAGCGTTTTCTGCCACCATTTTTCCTTCCCACAGACTTCCCACTGAGGTGCCTTGATACAGCACTCTGGGAACAGCCTATTCCTTCAGAAATGTCTTTCTGTGTCTTACCCTCTCGCTTGAGGGTGTCAATGATGGACTTCTGGATAGCAGTCAGGTCGGCAGTCTTACCCATGATTGCGGTTTTGAGTAATGAACCAGGCTGGGAGTTTTTAAAAGCCTCAGGAATCTTTTGCAGGTGTTTAGAGTTAATTAGTTGATTCAGATGATTAGGTTAATAGCTCGTTTAGAGAACATTTTCATGATATGCTATTTTTTTTAGATAGGAATTTTGGGTTTTCATGAGCTGTATGCCAAAATCATCAATATTAAAACAATAAAAGGCTTGAACTACTTCAGTTGGTGTGTAATGAATCTAAAATATATGAAAGTCTAATGTTTATCAGTACATTACAGAAAATAATGAACTTTATCACAATATGCTAATTCTTTTAGAAGGACCTGTGTGTATATATATATATATATATATATATATATATCAGATTTGGAGAAATGCTGCAAGTGTGTTTGCAGATGTTGTTCTAAAACATCTATATGCTGTTCAGCATTGATAGTGCCTTTCCAGATATGTAAGCTGTCCATGCCATAGACACTAATGCAACCCCATACCATCAGAGATGCAGGCTTTTGAACTGAGCTCTAAACACAAGCTGGATGGTCCCTCTCCTCTTGAGTATTCCGGACACAGAGTCTGTGGTTTTCTAAAATAATTTCACATTTTGATTTGTCTGACCATAGAACAGTTTTCCATTTTGTCTTAGTTCGTTTTAAATGATCTTTGGAAAAAGATGGAGGCATTTCTGGATCTTGTTAACATAAGGCTTCGTATTTGCAGGATACTGCTTTAACTTAAATTTGTGGCTGCACAACAAACTATGTTCATAGAAAATAATTTCTGGAAGTGTTCCTGAGCCCAGGCAGTGATTTACAGTACATAATCAGGCCTATTTTTAATTCTATGCCGTCTGTATAAGAATTGACTAGATCATTGCAAGACATTTAAAGGCTCTTCCTCTTTGCTCGCTTTGGCAGTTTGTTTAGATTCATTGCCCTGCTTGAAATTGAACGTCTGCCCCAGTGTCAATTCTCTGGCAGAATAGATCAAGTATTATTCACAAATTGTCCTTTATTTACTGCCATCCATCTTTTCTTCAATCCTTTAATGTGGAAATTGTATTCTTGGGCTGATTAGATGTGCTGGATTGCCAAACATACAACAGTTTAATTCTCATCTAACCAAAGACCCTTTTCTTATTTTTTTTTATTTATTTTTTGGGGGGGGGGGGGGGGGTGTCTACCAAATGCTATCTGGTGAACTCCAAATGTGTTTTCTTTGTTTCCATAAACCCCCTATAGTATACGACCTATAGTGGTCCTATGGAGAGACACTTTAATCTCCTCTGTGGATTTTTGTAGCTTCTTCAGTGTTGTCATAGGTGCCTTTGTGGAATCTCAGATTAATTTCCTCCTTACCCGATATTTGAGTTTTGTTGGATAGCTTTTTCCTGTCAGGTTTGTAAATGTTCTGTATTCTTTTCATTTTTTTATGGATTTTGTTAAGGAATTTAATTGTGCTCCATGGGATGTTTAAAGTTGGAATATTTTTGCATAACTCAATACCTGATATAAACTTCTCCACAACTTTATCTCTGACCTGTTTGAAGAGTTCCTTGGTTTTCATGTTGCTTTTTTAGTAGTATTTCAGACTTGGGGTCTTTCAGGACAGGTGTATTTATATTAATATCATGTGACAGGTCATAGAGCACTTTGATTGGACACAAGGGGACCTAATAATAATTATGTGATTTCGGACATTAATGTGCCAGACCAGACCTTATTTGTCGGTTTCATAGCAAAGAATACAAGTCTTTTTTTTTTTATTTCACTGTAACAATCTGTAATATTGTATACGGTTGTAGTGCAAGAAAACAGGAAAAACAGAAGGGGGTTGAATGCTTCTGCAAGGCACTGTATATAAAGGGTTATTTAGGCATATCAACCCTCTAAAAATTGTATAACAAAATATCTGATAGGTACAGGCTCCACTTCTGGATTGTCTATTTATAAGGTATTTTGGGGGCTCCTGCTCCTATTTTCAGCATCCCAGAGAGAAGATCAGATGGCTGCATATAGTATATCTCTATTACACTTTATGGAAGTTTTGAAAACAATTAACAACTACATGATTTGCAACTTTTACCTCCTACAATGGAGGGAGCATTACTAATTAAATCTCTTCCTCCATTGATGGAGTCAATATGATGGGTTGTCCACCATAGATCTGATCAGTATAATGAGTGATATCACCCAAGAAAAACCTTTTCATATGGAATAATTTATACATGTTCATATAACATATAAGTTCATACACAATAATTGATTTTTCAAAGTGGTCTCTATTTAAAGTAAACATATTTAGCCTGGAAAGAGACAATTATGATTAGGTTACGAACTCCAAGCTGATTAATTTCATATCATGTCTTTATATAGAGTTCAGAGTTTCTTTACCAAATAAAAAGCTCAAAATCACCTGTTGGATTTTTCGCTTTATAAGACACACTTTATGGCAGTGAATACTAGTGTGTGCTTCCTTTATGGAAACCTTCACTACTATGTATGCAGTGGGTATGGAGAGTGGGGAGTGAGGCACAGTGAGTGCTGCCGGTACTCACCCTCCCTGGTCTTCCTCTCTGGGGCTTTGCTGCACTGTCCTGATGGTGTACAGCGTCAAAATGTAGCACGCACACTATGATCTAACACTGCATTCCGGAGAAAACAAGGGAGCACGACTGCTGCCAAACCTGGAGAGTAGTGGCAGAGCAGGAGTGATAAGTGAACTTATAGAATTTATCTCTGATCTGAGGTCTAATATAGGGGTCTGGCATGGAAGTCTGATGGGGATCTGATAGGGGTCTGACATGGAAGTCTGATGGGGCTCTGATCTGAGGTCTGATGATGGTGTAACATGGAAGTCTGATGGGGATCTGATAGGGGTCTGACATGGAAGTCTGATGGGGCTCTGATCTGAGATCTGATGGTGGTGTGACATGGAAGTCTGATGGAGGTCTGATGAACATCTAGTTTGAGTTTTTGATATGGGGGTCTGATCTGATTTCCTGATATCTCGCGTGTAATGTCATATCATGCCATCTGGCCAGTGTGATGACGCCATCAACTTACCACTTGAGGTGTCTTCAATAAAGCCAATCAAGATGGCTGAGACGGCCTATATGTGATCAAGTGGATAAGGTGAGTATTTTTCCCCCCATTGGAATAATTTCTGAAAGTTCTCAATGTTTCTCTCAGATGCTGCGATTAGTGATGAATGCGGCATCATAGGGGTTCAATGACTGAGGGTGGCGCAATCACGGTTTTTCGTCATTGCTCCCGCTTATTACAAAAAAAGCACTTTGTGATGAAGTACTTCTTTGTGAAATTCAGCAAAGCAGCCAAATCAAAGTTTTGATAACTTCACTCATCACTAATGATGACGATGATTATTATGAGCTGCTTAAACTTAGAATTCTTCGGCATATGTCCCTTACATAACAAAACTAATGTTACTTTGTATTAGAATAAACAGTGTGAATTCATTTTAACAAGTTTTTAATATTATATTATCAGCATGTTTGCTAGTGTTACCGCATTGAAG
Organism: Bufo gargarizans; assembly: GCF_014858855.1. Lineage (NCBI taxonomy): Eukaryota > Metazoa > Chordata > Amphibia > Anura > Bufonidae > Bufo > Bufo gargarizans. Next base: position 447,582,456 of record NC_058080.1, read on the forward strand.
GATAAAGAATAAACAACTTGTCTATTTGCCTACCTTGGTTTCATCTAAATCTGTGTCCAGCATATGTAATTGCATATGGTATCTATTGCTAAATTGACCCTGTCATGAAGAAACAGTTATAAAAATAAGATCACAGGGCACTGCATAGCGTAAAACCATAGACCCAAAGCACACCCCAAATAGATGAAAGCTGCTTACCAGATGGCAAGAAATTCAAACATGTAGCAAGACAGCTTAAAGAGGACCTTTCACCAGAAAAAAAAACTTCTAAACTAACTATACAGACATGCAGAGCGGCGCCCAGGGACCCCCCTGCAGTTACTGTTATACCTGGGCGCCGCTCCGTTCTCCCGTTATTGCCTCTGGTATCTTCATAGTTAGGCTCCACCCAGGGGAGCCTTCCGGCGCCTCCTTCTCCCATGCTGCAGTGCTGGCCAATCACAGCGCTCAGCTCATAGCCTGAGAGGCTATGGGGAACGGGGAACACACAGCAGTTCCAACAGAGGCAGGGCAACACTATCCAAGTCCTGGGACAGTTTTATGACACCCCGCCAGCACCTCCAACCTAATGCGTGGCCTAGTGTCACAAGGAGGGACAAATTTTGGAAGATGGGGAAGGAGTACATAGCAGACCATGTTAGCATCCTCAGTGATCCCTGTGTGCCTTACAACTATTAAGTGTCCAAGCTGGACACGTGGCACAAACTGGCGCTCTACGCCTTGGAGGTGCTGGCCTGCCACGCCGCCAGCATTTTGTCAGAGTGTGTATTTAGTTCTTTTGGGGGCATAATAACTAATAAGCTCACTCGCTTGGCAACTGAAAATGCTAATCCACCAGAGGAAAGCGGCTAAACATAAAAGCACTCTAACTGTTGCTTTTATAGTGTATCGAATACACTGTATTCCCATGCACCCCCTCCACCACTAAAAAGGGTATGTGGTTCAATATTCCTTTTCTCATCCTCCTCTATCATATCAACATGTTTATTATGCTGCCCTCGCTTCTTATTTTTGGCTTTATGAGCATAAGTGTCCCACTACATGAACAATTGTACCGCAATGTGAATAATGAGGCCCTCCTTTATGTGATATACAGGTTGTATCGGAGTGCCTCTTTCTTTTAATTTTTGGCAGCACTTGCACTTTATATGCAAGAAAAATATACAGGAAAAAAAAATTCCTAACAATTCTTCCTCTAAAATCAATTTTATCTTCGGTTTGGTGCGTATTATTGTCAGTCTGTAAAAGTGGCGTACTACTCGGGCAACATCGTTCCCAACAGCGACCTGGGAGTCCAAGATGCATCCAGACATCTTCCCCATGCTGTTCCCGAACCATTTCAGTGGTGTTTCCATCAATTTCTGACATTTTCCTATGAACCAGACACCCTGCTCTCTTCAGGGCCCCCTGGTTTAATGCTCGGGTTCTCCCATTGACTTCCATTGTGATTGGGTGCTCAGTAGAGCACCCGAGCATCCCGAGGTATTCTACTTGAGCACCCAAGCACTTTGGTGCTCGACAAACACTATTAAAAAATGTTATCCCTTCGTGGTGGGAGATGCCATCTTCTCTGTATTCTGATCTGTGAAATGTTGACCACCATTTTGAGCCATTTCTGAGCATTTGTTTAGGATTTTCCAGAATTTAAATAATTTGAAAAATACATAACAAAATTGATTTGCTCATCTCTATTCATGTACAAATTGAATGTAGATCATGATTATACTTGAATGTCCCTAATTAGATGAAATGTAACGATGTGTTACTAATGAAATACATCTTTTGCATGTATTTGTATTGCCTATAATTTTAACATACTATAGGCTGTTACAATGTGACTTCTTGTTATGTATCCTCTAGTTCTTTATGTTCTAAGTATACATAGGCTGGTGATACTAGTTATGCAATTGGTAAGAACTTTGCAGTTTGAAATTTGTAGGAAAGCATTGCTTGGTTTCATTAACCCTTTCAACCACAGAGGTTTTTTTCTTTGTTTTAATTTTGCGCTTCCTGCCTTTCCAGAGCCATAACTTTTTTATTTGTCTGTTCACATAGCCATATGAGGGCTTGTTTTTTGCGGGACAATTTGTACTTTACAACGCCCCATTTAATATTGCATATAATGTAGTGGGAAGCGTTAAAAAAATTCCAAATGGGGTGAAACTGCAAAAAAAAGCAATTCCACCACAGGTGTACAGGTTTTTTATTTACGACGTTTGATGTGTTATATACTGACCAGTTACTTTTCTTATACAGCTAAGTACGAATCCAGCGATACCTTTATATGTATAGTTGTTCTTGTGTTTTGATAGTGATAAAAAATGTAAAAGTGGGAAAAAATCCTTCTTTTTTTTTGCCATATTTTGACCCCTATAACTTTTTTGTAATTATGTGTACGAAGCTGTATGGGGATTCATTTTTTGCAGGGCAATCTGAACTTTTCATTGATATCATTTTGGGGTGTGTATGACTTTTTGATCACTTTTTTATTTTATTTTTTGTAGACAATGAAGTGACCAAAAATGGCGAATCGACCATATGAACACTTTTTTCCGTTTTGCTGTTTGTCGTATGGGGAATATATTTTTATACTATGGGCGTTTTCACACATCGCGACACCCATGATGTGCATTTAAAAAAAAAAAAATGTTATTTTATTTTTATTTTGGAAAAAAGGGGGGGTGATTTGAATTTTTATGATTTTATATATATATATATATATATATATATATATATATAAAAAAACTTTTTTTTGCACTTTTTTTTATAGTTGCCATTATCATAGACTCCAGTGCACTTTCATTGGAGTCTATGATGATTTTACTACCTTCCTATGAAGCCCTATTACAGGCAAGGGCTCCATAGGAAATACTATGCAGCAGCCTCCTGTCATTCACAAAGACAAAGGCTGCTGCACACAAGCTCTGGCTCCTCCAATCTCCACACGTGGGAGCGGGAACACCACAGAAAGTGTGCGCTTTTGGTTTTCAGAGCGCTCAGATGCTGTGGTCAGGATTGACCATGGCATCTGATGGGTTAAATGCCCATGATCGGCATTACTGCCAGTTGTGGACATAAGTAATGTAAAAACTCCAGCAAATAGAGTTGCAAAAAGGAATCTTTTAATAGACATATGCGGCTGTGTAAAATTCATGACGTTTCGGCCATACATTAGCCTTCATCAGACTTCTGCCGCTTAGGGATGGATGTCCAGGATGTGGGCGTAGTGTGAAATGTGCAGTAGCACTATCTGGGATGCGCCAGGCGCATCCCAGATAGTGCTACTGCACATTTCACACTACGCCCACATCCTGGACATCCATCCCTAAGCGGCAGAAGTCTGATGAAGGCTAATGTATGGCCGAAACGTCATGAATTTTACACAGCCGCATATGTCTATTAAAAGATTCCTTTTTGCAACTCTATTTGCTGGAGTTTTTACATTACTATTGAAACGGGGTGGGAACCCGACTTCCAGCGGCAAACGGACGGCAGAGTGCCACGAAGTTTTGCTTATACAGTTGTGGACATAAGCCATGGGTGTCTGCTATAAGAAGCAGGCGGCCACCCGCAGCTATGGCGCCCGCAGCACTCAGGAGTGGGCGCCATTTTTAAAGAACCGGCCAGTGCCGTACTATTATGCTGGGAGGGAAGGGGTTAATGAACCATGAAAATAGAACCACTTTTATTCCTCATATCCTGAAATATGAAGATCATGTACACGTTGTCTACCTAGAGGTGTAAAGTTGGGGATCAACTATATTTTGCTACCTTTCAACCTTAGTGCAACATGTTTTCACTGAACCACGAAAATACAACCACTTTTACGCCTTGTCCTTAAATATGAAGATCATGTACAACTTGTCTACCTAGAGGTCTAAAGTTGGAGATCAACTATGTTTTGCTACATTTCAATTGCATAATAGAGTTTCTATAACAATAAGAGTGCACAATTCAGACACAATAGTCATATCTAACCCATGTCTAAATAAGCAAAATAATTGTAGAGAAAAAGATATAGACTGAGTGCGGTCAACGGAGACAAATCTACTCTACACCACATTTTTTTCACTGCGAGAAACACCTTCCTGGTTTTTCCATTGAATTAAAGGCAACACATTTTTAAATTATTTATGCATTTCTTTTTGTCACTTATTGAGTTTAGACTGGATATGTCTAGCATGCATTTAGTCAGTCAGAAACTTCTTATAAATCCATGTGTGGGGTTAATCATGTCATATAATAGAGAGAGACACTGCAGATCTGTGATCCTTTTAAATTTTATTTCAAGCCCATGAAATGCATTTTACTGTAGCTTTACAGAGCTTTTATTACTGTGCTGGGAACTGGCGGGGATCAGCACTAAGCAGCGTTTTCTGTTCGCTCACTATGTAGGGAGTTGTCATGACAACGGCATAGAATATGGTTATTTTGTGCTTCGTGTAAGAATATATGGGAATTCTGCTAATTCTTCCTGACAAGTAATGTTTCAAACTCTACACAAAGCTGGTTGACTAATAAAGTGAGAGAAGTAATTGATTTGCTATAATGAAGGTGACTTACTACTAGAGAAATCTAAGAGGGAGTCTTTACACCTCACCAAGCCCTGGTTAATGCTGGTACATTTTACATTTCATTTATTAGGTTATACTGTATATTATATAGTAGATGGCTGTAGGTAAAGATTGATGAGTGTTATACTGTACATTTGCAATAATCTGTTACGTATGATCAGTTGGGCTCGGAGCAGAATTACTAGATCTCTAATAGGTAGGGTTAATAATAACAGTGTATACCCTAGACTGGCATTATTGTTACTATTGGCATCAGCCATACCTCAAAGATTTGACTACAAAGGGATATGAATGAATATTTCACCTCAGGTGACACTCTTTCCTGACTGCATGGGGAATCATTTTGTCATAGATACCTCTGTACACCATACATACCTGGCAGTCTTTCCCATCTCCAATTTGGGGAAGGGGTGGACCACTATACTTTTTTATTCAAGTAGCAAAAAGGTTAGATTCACTCTTGCCTAGAAATCAACGTCCTAACTCAGATCTTCAGTCATGACTTTAAATAAAACCAGGGGCGTAACTACCATAGCGGTAGACCATGCGACTGCTATGGGGCCCAGGGCAAGAGGGGGCTCAGTCTTAGTTGGGATTATCTCCTCTTCTACTGGAGGTGAAAACTTGGTCAGGACTCTACCCTCTAAAGGAACAACTTTTAGCAAATAATGCAGTGGAGAAATGACTTGGATAATGATAAAATAATTTAATGTGGATCTGTAACCTCTCCTGACGTGACTGTTTGAAAAATTACACATGAATTCCTCATCTAATAACAATTCTGGAGAAAATATTATTATGACTCTATGATGTGCCATTCCTCTATTACTCATGCTAGAAATTATGAATGAATTGCTGTCAGTCCAAATTATGTTACCAGTTGGGGTGTGACCCTGCAGAGTCGAATACTGGTCCCCAACTTGAGACCTCTAGGTAGACAACTTGTATATGATCTTTATGCCATACTGCTTAGGGGACCCCCCCCCCCCCCTAACTGGTATCACTCAGCTGGACCTTCATTGCAAACTGCCAGTAATTATTCATACCTTCCAGCAGGAATAATAAAGGAATGGCACAATATAGAGTCTTAAAGATAATAGATGTGTGGCGAGAGGTTACAGGTCCTCTTTTAAGGGGTTCTCTGGGAATTATTTAAAATGGCCATCAGCAACCTGTTCTAGAATATGAGTATATAGGACTGGTTGCCACCAATTACAAAGATGCCTAGGGAGGCAAGGGAGAGGGTCCTCACTCCACACCGCACTTCGGTACAGTAGATAGTAATGATATGATCCTGGCTATGATATACCATTGTGGCTGAGAAGCCTGACAGGAAAACTCACCAATATGTAGTATATGCTAGTGTCAGAATGTAGTGTGTAGTTAGGCCTTGTCGTTGTACCACGCACCCCCCCCCCCTTCCCCCCTGGGCAGCTCTGCAAGTGGAGGCAACCAATCCTGTCCATTTTAAATAATTCCCAGAGAACCCCTTTGAATAGTAGGTCAACTCACCTACGAGAAAACTGGCCATAATTTGAAGTAGAAAATCAAAATCCAGCAATATTGGATATGAATCTATATAATGGGTTAAAGGTAAGGAATGTAACCCTTACAGAAAGATAAACTTTAATATTACTAATACAACAAAAAATGTGTCCAGTGGTGTCCAAGCGCATACCCGTCCACCGAGATGCTAATTAGGATTGGGGGAAAAATGACCCTAAATACATGTCCTGAGACTAGGCCCTCTGCCCAGGGGTGACTCCTGATGGTGGAGACTCCCCGTCCTCGAACCTAGACTGGCAGCTCCTAGTTTGCCCTATTGTGAATGGGCTGATGATGGTTGATCTAACGGTGGACTGATATAAGCATGGACAGAGAGGATAAAATAACACAACACAAAGTGCACAATGTATACAGCCCTGATGGTATAAAATACCAAGAGGTACATGGTGCAACCAACTACTAATATAAAAGACACCTTAATAAGATAACTATTGATACCACAGAAAAATTCTGTTATCAACCCCAACGCGTTTTCCCCACGGTGTGGGATCATCAGGGGGTAAATGGATTTAGATATTTGTATAGTTAAATCGATTAGAAATTGTCGAACGGAGGGAGGCCCAAATAATATTGGGGCATCCGTGATGTAGCCGTTCAGCAAAAAATGGTGTCAAATGACGGTCAATAGTGGGATTAAAAGATTGGACCAGATGACACTCCTGGGAAGAAAAGACGGAGGGAAAGACACCAACTGTCTTGATGTATAGGACACGTATATTTCACATGGCACAACTAGAGTAGGTATTGTGTCCAGGGGAAATTAAGTACACATATATAGCCACGGTCGGTCTCTCAATCAAGGCCATGGGTAACCTTAAGGTTAATGGTGTTCACAGAGACCAGTGGTGTTAATGGTGTTCACAGAGACAGTATTCATAAATATAAATGGCAACGATAAGCTTAGGATACGCTCTGGATCAGATAAGACAGCCGCTTAGGGTAGAGAGCCTATTCATTATGGGTCACTGTTGGTGCCTATAGGCGACGCATTCCCCCCCAAAAAGAAGTCTGTCCTCCCAGGGTCACCTACCATGAATTCACTAACTATGCATGCTGAACATATTACACATATAACATTTTGTTGTATTTTTTCAATAATTGCTTAATTGAGAGCCATTTTTTTTTTTATTATTATTTTGAATTACATGGAGATATCGGAGCAGAAACCACAGCAGTGGTCATGTTTTGCCTGTTTTTGTATCAACACTGTATGAACATTGGAAACAGCTGACTTTTATAAATGTCTTTAATTTTTTGATAATTATTATTGCTCTTTCTGCTACTACCAATACTACTTCTGTAGAAAACTAAGTTTATCAATTGTTACTGCTGAAGTTTTTTTTTTACATCAGTAAAACCCCTTTCCATACACCCTTTTAGGGTCCATTTACACGTCCGTTTTTTCTTTCCTGATCTGTTCCGTTTTTTGCGGAACAGATCAGGACCAGTTCTGGACCCATTCCTTTTCAATGGGTCCTGGAAACAATGTGTGCTGTCCGTTTCCGTTGTTCCGTTCCGCATGTCGGATTAAATATAAAACTTGTCCTATTCTTTTCTGCAAAAATCGGATCCTGGTACAATACAAAGTCAATGGTTCCGCAAAAAACGGATGACATTCGTATGTCATTACGTATGTCATCCGTTTTATGCGGAATCCGTTCCTGGAAATTAAATCCTGCCCACAGAAATCACTTATTCACTTTTTTTTTTTTTCTAAGAAATCCAAACAACTTTATTTGCTTTGTGAAATTTATACGGATGACATACGGAAACATTTTCAGGAACAACAGATCCGCAAAAAACGGACCGAAATTCGGGATATAGAAAAATACTGACGTGTGAATGTAGCCTTAGGCCTCTTTCACACGGGCGTCATGTTTTTTGCCCAGATAAGAGGCGGGTGCATTGCGGGAAAATGTGCGATTTTTCCGCGCAAGTGCAAAACATTGTAATGCGTTTTGCACTCGCGTGAGAAAAATCGCGCATGTTCGGTACTCAAACCCGAACTTCTTCACAGAAGTTCGGGCTTGGGATTGATGTTCTGAAGATTGTATTATTTTCCCTTATAACATGGTTATAAGGGAAAATAATAGCATTCTGAATACAGAATGCTTAGTATAATAGTGCTGGAAGGGTTAAAAAAAATTAAAAAGTTAACTCACCTTATCCTCTTGATCGCGTAGTTCCCGGTCGGTCTCTTCTTTAGCTGTGGGCTAAAGGACCTGTGGTGATGTCAGATCACATGCTCCATCACCATGGTGATGGACCATGTGAATGGAGCATGTGATCTGACATCACCACAGGTCCTTTAGCCCACAGCTAAAGAAGAGACTGGGAACTACGCGATCAAGAGGTTAAGGTGAGTAAACTTTTTTATTTTTTTTAACCCTTCCAGCACTATTATACTAAGCATTCTGTATTCAGAATGCTATTATTTTCCCTTATAACCATGTTATAAGGGAAAATAATACAGTGAATAGACTGTCACCTAGAACCCATGCGTGAAAATCGCACCGCATCCGCACTTGCTTGCGGATGCTTGCGATTTTCACGCAACCCCATTCATTTCTATGGGGCCTGCGTTACTTGAAAAACGCAGAATATAGAGCATGCTGCGATTTTCACGCAACGCATAAGTGATGCGTGAAAATCACTGCTCATGTGAACAGCCCCATAGAAATGAATGGGTCAGGATTCAGTGCGGGTGCAATGCGTTCAACTCACGCATCGCACCCGCGTGGAATACTCGCCCGTGTGAAAGGGGCCTTAGAGTGAGAGAGTCCCAGTCCACTCTGGTGGAGTCAAGTGCTCATGTAGTACATTGTTGTCAATCTTTTTAAGTGGGCCACATGTTCCCAGTGTGGGGGGTATCACATGTAAGGTTAAATGAACATTAGAGCCGTTTAAAGGTTTTGCACAATATAATAAAACATTAAAGCTCTCAGAAAGGCTCAATAAAAAAAATAGTATTCTTATCCCTTTCTACAGTACCATTCTCTATGGTGCAGGTCCGACACTGTTGCTGCTTGCTTACTTACTGTAGTAGGGATGTGACAATATACATGCTTAGGACAGCGATTGGCTGTAGTGGTTACATTCTGTACATCTGCTTGTCTCTGAGTATGGCACCAATACTGTGAGCCATACAGTGATGCGCAGGTGTATATAACATGACTTCAGAAGCCAATCGTTACTTGGTCAACGTTAGACCAATGAGGAAAGTGATTGACTGCAGTGGTCAAGTGCCATATACCGGAATGTCCCTGCTGCGGATGGTATACAAGAAGGGGCAGCAGGACCAGAGAAAAACAATGACGAAATGTGATTATAATAGTGGAAAATAGAATTAAAAAATCATGATATTAAAAAATCATACAAGATACGTATCTTGTATGACTTTTTAATATCATGATTTTTTTATATTGTGAATTATTAACAGTTGAACCTAAATAAAACAGTTTGTTTGAGCAGTCCTCCAGATATATGAGTGCCATATCTTCTATTTTCCACTATTTTGATTAACCCCTTGGTGTTTTGGAGTTAACACATAGATATTGAGCACCATCCCTTCCTACTGATTGGTAGAGCCACCCCATTTTGCGAGAAATGTGATTATGTTTGTCCTATGGAACATACCATGATACATTTGTAACACACTGTAGTCTTAAAGGGATTATCCAATCCCTATAATGACCACCAAAATGCCCAGGCCCCTCCTCTAGAGCATACTTACCTGCTCCCTTGGCACCCACTTCCCTCTGGATCCCTGCGCGGCTGCCGCTGCATCTCCCCGTCACGCAAATCAAAACATCCAGCGATGGGGGGAGCAGCCAATAGCAGGCTGCGACGGTGACCAACCTCCTTAGCATCATCCACGGGATCTCTTGTCACTGTCGTGGCCTGCTATTGGCTGCTCCCTCCATCGCCAGATGTTTTGATCCGTGTGATGGGAAGATGAAGTGGTGGCCATGCAGAGATTTGGAGGGATGCAGATTCCAGGGAGCACGTAAGTATGCTATAGAGGAGGGGCCTGGACATTCTGGGGGTCATCATTATAGGGATTTGATAACCCCTTTAATAGTTGACCTTATGAGTAGAGTTGAGCGAACACCTGGATGTTCGGGTTCGAGAAGTTCGGCCGAACATCCCGGAAATGTTCGGGTTCGGGATCCGAACCCGATCCGAACTTCGTCCCGAACCCGAACCCCATTGAAGTCAATGGGGACCCGAACTTTTCGGCACTAAAAAGGCTGTAAAACAGCCCAGGAAAGAGCTAGAGGGCTGCAAAAGGCAGCAACATGTAGGTAAATCCCCTGCAAACAAATGTGGATAGGGAAATGAATTAAAATAAAAATTAAATAAATAAAAATTAACCAAAATCAATTGGAGAGAGGTTCCATAGCAGAGAATCTGGCTTCCCGTCACCCACCACTGGAACAGTCCATTCTCAGATATTTAGGCCCCGGCACCCAGGCAGAGGAGAGAGGTCCCGTAACAGAGAATCTGTCTTCATGTCAGCAGAGAATTAGTCTGCATGTCATAGCAGAGAATGAGGCTTCACGTCAGCCACCACTGCAACAGTCCATTGGCATATATTTAGGCCCAGCACCCAGGCAGAGGAGGGAGGTCCCGTAACAGAGAATCTGTCTTCATGTCAGCAGAGAATTAGTCTGCATGTCATAGCAGAGAATGAGGCTTCACGTCAGCCACCACTGCAACAGTCCATTGGCATATATTTAGGCCCAGCACACACACAGGCAGAGGAGAGAGGTCCCGTAACAGAGAATCTGGCTTCATGTCAGCAGAGAATCAGTCTGCATGTCATAGCAGAGAATGAGGCTTCACGTCAGCCACCACTGCAACAGTCCATTGGCATATATTTAGGCCCAGCACACACACAGGCAGAGGAGAGAGGTCCCGTAACAGAGAATCTGGCTTCATGTCAGCAGAGAATCAGTCTGCATGTCATAGCAGAGAATGAGGCTTCACGTCAGCCACCACTGCAACAGTCCATTGGCATATATTTAGGCCCAGCACCCAGGCAGAGGAGGGAGGTCCCGTAACAGAGAATCTGTCTTCATGTCAGCAGAGAATTAGTCTGCATGTCATAGCAGAGAATGAGGCTTCACGTCAGCCACCACTGCAACAGTCCATTGGCATATATTTAGGCCCAGCACACACACAGGCAGAGGAGAGAGGTCCCGTAACAGAGAATCTGGCTTCATGTCAGCAGAGAATCAGTCTGCATGTCATAGCAGAGAATGAGGCTTCACGTCAGCCACCACTGCAACAGTCCATTGGCATATATTTAGGCCCAGCACACACACAGGCAGAGGAGAGAGGTCCCGTAACAGAGAATCTGGCTTCATGTCAGCAGAGAATCAGTCTGCATGTCATAGCAGAGAATGAGGCTTCACGTCAGCCACCACTGCAACAGTCCATTGGCATATATTTAGGCCCAGCACCCAGGCAGAGGAGGGAGGTCCCGTAACAGAGAATCTGTCTTCATGTCAGCAGAGAATTAGTCTGCATGTCATAGCAGAGAATGAGGCTTCACGTCAGCCACCACTGCAACAGTCCATTGGCATATATTTAGGCCCAGCACCCAGGCAGAGGAGGGAGGTCCCGTAACAGAGAATCTGTCTTCATGTCAGCAGAGAATTAGTCTGCATGTCATAGCAGAGAATGAGGCTTCACGTCAGCCACCACTGGAACAGTCCATTCTCAGATATTTAGGCCCCGGCACCCAGGCAGAGGAGAGAGGTCCCGTAACAGAGAATCTGTCTTCATGTCAGCAGAGAATTAGTCTGCATGTCATAGCAGAGAATGAGGCTTCACGTCAGCCACCACTGCAACAGTCCATTGGCATATATTTAGGCCCAGCACCCAGGCAGAGGAGAGAGGTCCCGTAACAGACAATCTGGCTTCATGTCAGCAGAGAATCAGTCTTCATATCATAGCAGAGAATCAGGCTTCACGTCACCCACCACTGTAAGAGTCAATTTTCATAAATTTAGGCCCAGAACCCAGGCAGAGGAGAAAGGTCCCGTAACAGACAATCTGGCTTCATGTCAGCAGAGAATCAGTCTTCATATCATAGCAGAGAATCAGGCTTCACGTCACCCACCACTGTAAGAGTCAATTTTCATAAATTTAGGCCCAGAACCCAGGCAGAGGAGAAAGGTCCCGTAACAGACAATCTGGCTTCATGTCAGCAGAGAATCAGTCTTCATATCATAGCAGAGAATCAGGCTTCACGTCACCCACCACTGTAAGAGTCAATTTTCATAAATTTAGGCCCAGAACCCAGGCAGAGGAGAAAGGTCCCGTAACAGACAATCTGGCTTCATGTCAGCAGAGAATCAGTCTTCATATCATAGCAGAGAATCAGGCTTCACGTCACCCACCACTGTAAGAGTCAATTTTCATAAATTTAGGCCCAGAACCCAGGCAGAGGAGAAAGGTCCCGTAACAGACAATCTGGCTTCATGTCAGCAGAGAATCAGTCTTCATATCATAGCAGAGAATCAGGCTTCACGTCACCCACCACTGTAAGAGTCAATTTTCATAAATTTAGGCCCAGAACCCAGGCAGAGGAGAAAGGTCCCGTAACAGACAATCTGGCTTCATGTCAGCAGAGAATCAGTCTTCATATCATAGCAGAGAATCAGGCTTCACGTCACCCACCACTGTAAGAGTCAATTTTCATAAATTTAGGCCCAGAACCCAGGCAGAGGAGAAAGGTCCCGTAACAGACAATCTGGCTTCATGTCAGCAGAGAATCAGTCTTCATATCATAGCAGAGAATCAGGCTTCACGTCACCCACCACTGTAAGAGTCAATTTTCATAAATTTAGGCCCAGAACCCAGGTAGAGGAGAAAGGTCCCGTAACAGACAATCTGGCTTCATGACAGCAGAGAATCAGTCTGCATGTCATAGCAGAGAATCAGGCTTCACGTCAGCCACCACTGCAACAGTCCATTGTCATAAATTTAGGCCCAGCACCCAGGCAGAGGAGAGAGGTCCCGTAACAGACAATCTGGCTTCATGTCAGCAGAGAATTAGTCTGCATGTCATAGCAGAGAATCAGGCTTCATGTCAGCCACCACTGCAACAGTCCATTGGCATATATTTAGGCCTAGCACACAGGCAGAGGAGAGGTTCATTCAACTTTGGGTAGCATCGCAATATAATGGTAAAATGAAAATAAAAATAGGATTGAATGAGGAAGTGCCCTGGAGTCCAATAATATATGGTTATGGGGAGGTAGTTAATGTCTAATCTGGACAAGGGACGGACAGGTCCTGTGGGATCCATGCCTGGTTCATTTTTATGAACGTCAGCTTGTCCACATTGGCTGTAGACAGGCGGCTGCGTTTGTCTGTAATGACGCCCCCTGCCGTGCTGAATACACGTTCAGACAAAACGCTGGCTGCCGGGCAGGCCAGCACCTCCAAGGCATAAAAGGCTAGCTCTGGCCACGTGGACAATTTAGAGACCCAGAAGTTGAATGGGGCCGAACCATCAGTCAGTACGTGGAGGGGTGTGCACACGTACTGTTCCACCATGTTAGTAAAATGTTGCCTCCTGCTAACACGTTGCGTATCAGGTGGTGGTGCAGTTAGCTGTGGCGTGTTGACAAAAGTTTTCCACATCTCTGCCATGCTAACCCTGCCCTCAGAGGAGCTGGCCGTGACACAGCTGCCTTGGCGACCTCTTGCTCCTCCTCTGCCTTGGCCTTGGGCTTCCACTTGTTCCCCTGTGACATTTGGGAATGCTCTCAGTAGCGCGTCTACCAACGTGCGCTTGTACTCGCGCATCTTCCTATCACGCTCCAGTGCAGGAAGTAAGGTGGGCACATTGTCTTTGTAGCGTGGATCCAGCAGGGTGGCAACCCAGTAGTCCGCACAGGTTAAAATGTGGGCAACTCTGCTGTCGTTGCGCAGGCACTGCAGCATGTAGTCGCTCATGTGTGCCAGGCTGCCCAGGGGTAAGGACAAGCTGTCCTCTGTGGGAGGCGTATCGTCATCGTCCTGCCTTTCCCCCCAGCCACGCACCAGTGATGGACCCGAGCTGCGTTGGGTGCCACCCCGCTGTGACCATGCTTCATCCTCATCCTCCTCCACCTCCTCCTCATCCTCGTCCTCCTCGTCCTCCAGTAGTGGGCCCTGGCTGGCCACATTTGTACCTGGCCTCTGCTGTTGCAAAAAACCTCCCTCTGAGTCACTTCGAAGAGACTGGCCTGAAAGTGCTAAAAATGACCCCTCTTCCTCATCCTCCTCCTCCTCCTCCTGGGCCACCTCCTGTTCCATCATCGCCCTAAGTGTTTTCTCAAGGAGACATAGAAGTGGTATTGTAACGCTGATAACGGTGTCATCGCCACTGGCCATGTTGGTGGAGTACTCGAAACAGCGCAACAGGGCACACAGGTCTCGCATGGAGGCCCAGTCATTGGTGGTGAAGTGGTGCTGTTCTGTAGTGCGACTGACCCGTGCGTGCTGCAGCTGAAACTCCACTATGGCCTGCTGCTGCTCGCACAGTCTGTCCAGCATGTGCAAGGTGGAGTTCCACCTGGTGGGCACGTCGCATATGAGGCGGTGAGCGGGAAGGCCGAAGTTACGCTGTAGCGCAGACAGGCGAGCAGCAGCAGGATGTGAACGCCGGAAGCGCGAACAGACGGCCCGCACTTTATGCAGCAGCTCTGACATGTCGGGGTAGTTGTGAATGAACTTCTGCACCACCAAATTCAGCACATGCGCCAAGCAAGGGATGTGCGTCAAATTGGCTAGTCCCAGAGCTGCAACGAGATTTCGCCCATTATCACACACCACCAGGCCGGGCTTGAGGCTCACCGGCAGCAACCACTCGTCGGTCTGTTGTTCTATACCCCGCCACAACTCCTGTGCGGTGTGGGGCCTGTCCCCCAAACATATGAGTTTCAGAATGGCCTGCTGACGTTTACCCCGGGCTGTGCTGAAGTTGGTGGTGAAGGTGTGTGGCTGACTGGATGAGCAGGTGGAAGAAGAGGAGGAGGAAGCCGAGAAGGAGGAGGTGGCAACAGGAGGCAAAGAATGTTGCCCTGCGATCCTTGGCGGCGGAAGGACGTGCGCCAAACAGCTCTCCGCCTGGGGCCCAGCTGCCACTACATTTACCCAGTGTGCAGTTAGGGAGATATAGCGTCCCTGGCCGTGCTTACTGGTCCACGTATCTGTGGTTAGGTGGACCTTGCTACAGATGGCGTTGCGCAGTGCACACTTGATTTTATCGGATACTTGGTTGTGCAGGGAAGGCACGGCTCTCTTGGAGAAGTAGTGCCGGCTGGGAACAACATACTGTGGGACAGCAAGCGACATGAGCTGTTTGAAGCTGTCTGTGTCCACCAGCCTAAATGACAGCATTTCATAGGCCAGTAGTTTAGAAATGCTGGCATTCAGGGCCAGGGATCGAGGGTGGCTAGGTGGGAATTTACGCTTTCTATCAAATGTTTGTGAGATGGAGAGCTGAACGCTGGCGTGTGACATGGTTGAGACGCTTGGTGACGGAGGTGGTGGTGGTGGTGTTGGTGGTACATCCCCTGTTTGCTGGGCGGCAGGTGCCAACGTTCCTCCAGAGGCGGAGGAAGAGGCCGAGGCGGCAGCAGCAGAATAGGCCGAGGCGGCAGCAGCAGAAGAGGTAGCAGGGGGAGCCTGAGTGACTTCCTTGGTTTTAAGGTGTTTACTCCACTGCAGTTCATGCTTTGCATGCAGGTGCCTGGTCATGCAGGTTGTGCTCAGGTTCAGAACGTTAATGCCTCGCTTCAGGCTCTGATGGCACAGCGTGCAAACCACTCGGGTCTTGTCGTCAGCACATTGTTTGAAGAAGTGCCATGCCAGGGAACTCCTTGAAGCTGCCTTTGGGGTGCTCGGTCCCAGATGGCGGCGGTCAGTAGCAGGCGGAGTCTCTTGGCGGCGGGTGTTCTGCTTTTGCCCACTGCTCCCTCTTTTGCTACGCTGTTGGCTCGGTCTCACCACTGCCTCTTCCTCCGAACTGTGAAAGTCAGTGGCACGACCTTCATTCCATGTGGGGTCTAGGACCTCATCGTCCCCTGCATCGTCTTCCACCCAGTCTTGATCCCTGACCTCCTGTTCAGTCTGCACACTGCAGAAAGACGCAGCAGTTGGCACCTGTGTTTCGTCATCATCAGAGACATGCTGAGGTGGTATTCCCATGTCCTCATCATCAGGAAACATAAGTGGTTGTGCGTCAGTGCATTCTATGTCTTTCACCGCTGGGGAAGGGCTAGGTGGATGCCCTTGGGAAACCCTGCCAGCGGAGTCTTCAAACAGCATAAGAGACTGCTGCATAACTTGAGGCTGAGACAGTTTCCCTGGTATGCATGGGGGTGATGTGACAGACTGATGGGGTTGGTTTTCAGGCGCCATCTGTGCGCTTTCTGCAGAAGACTGGGTGGGAGATAATGTGAACGTGCTGGATCCACTGTCGGCCACCCAATTGACTAATGCCTGTACCTGCTCAGGCCTTACCATCCTTAGAACGGCATTGGGCCCCACCATATATCGCTGTAAATTCTGGCGGCTACTGGGACCTGAAGTAGTTGGTACACTAGGACGTGTGGATGTGGCAGAACGGCCACGTCCTCTCCCAGCACCAGAGGGTCCACTAACACCACCACGACCATGTCCACGTCCGCGTCCCTTACTAGATGTTTTTCTCATTGTTATGGTTCACCACAACAACAAATATATTATTTGGCCCAATGTATTGTATTCAAATTCAGCGGGATATAAATTTGAGGCCTAGTATTTAGGCGCTGGGTGACCGGTATGGATTTAGTGACAGAATTAGACTTGGAAATGCACAGAAGCGTGTGTGTGTGAAGTTATTCTGAATGACCCAATGTGCACCTTGAATATTATATACCCTTTTAGGGATAGATTTCAAATAGCTCTGATATAGCAGAAACCACTAAATTATGAAATTGCTAAATTGGGAATTGTACTTCAACCCAGAACAAAAAATGTGCTTTGACGGACACTAAATATCTTGCCCAGCAACAACAGTACAACGGTGGGTAACGAGAGATTTAGAGGGAATTAAATTTGAGGCCTAGTATTTAGGCGCTGGGTCACCGGTATGGATTTAGTGACAGAATTAGACTTGGAAATACACAGTAGCGGGTGTGTGTGAAGTTATTCTGAATGACCCTATGTGCACCTTCAATATTATATACCCTTTTAGGGATAGATTTCAAATAGCTCTGATATAGCAGAAACCACTAAATTATGAAATTGCTAAATTGGGAATTGTACTTCAACCCAGAACAAAAAATGTGCTTTGACGGACACTAAATATCTTGCCCAGCAACAACAGTACACCGGTGGGTAACGAGAGATTTAGAGGGAATTAAATTTGAGGCCTAGTATTTAGGCGCTGGGTCACCGGTATGGATTTAGTGACAGAATTAGACTTGGAAATACACAGTAGCGGGTGTGTGTGAAGTTATTCTGAATGACCCTATGTGCACCTTCAATATTATATACCCTTTTAGGGATAGATTTCAAATAGCTCTGATATAGCAGAAACCACTAAATTATGAAATTGCTAAATTGGGAATTGTACTTCAACCCAGAACAAAAAATGTGCTTTGACGGACACTAAATATCTTGCCCAGCAACAACAGTACAGCGGTGGGTAACGAGAGATTTAGAGGGAATTAAATTTGAGGCCTAGTATTTAGGCGCTGGGTCACCGGTATGGATTTAGTGACAGAATTAGACTTGGAAATGCACAGAAGCGTGTGTGTGAAGTTATTCTGAATGACCCAATGTGCACCTTCAATATTATATACCCTTTTTGGGATAGATTTCAAATAGCTCTGATATAGCAGGAACCACTAAATTATGAAATTGCTAAATTGGGAATTGTACTTCAACCCAGAACAAAAAATGTGCTTTGACGGGCACTAAATAACTTTCCCAGCTACAACAGGACAACGGTAACGAGAGATTTAGAGGGATTTAAATTTGAGGCCTAGTATTTAGGCGCTGGGTGACAGGTATGGGTTTAGTGACAGAATTAGACTTGGAAATACACAGTAGCGGGTGTGTGTGAAGTTATTCTGAATGACCCTATGTGCACCTTCAATATTATATACCCTTTTAGGGATAGATTTCAAATAGCTCTGATATAGCAGAAACCACTAAATTATGAAATTGCTAAATTGGGAATTGTACTTCAACCCAGAACAAAAAATGTGCTTTGACGGACACTAAATATCTTGCCCAGCAACAACAGTACACCGGTGGGTAACGAGAGATTTAGAGGGAATTAAATTTGAGGCCTAGTATTTAGGCGCTGGGTCACCGGTATGGATTTAGTGACAGAATTAGACTTGGAAATACACAGTAGCGGGTGTGTGTGAAGTTATTCTGAATGACCCTATGTGCACCTTCAATATTATATACCCTTTTTGGGATAGATTTCAAATAGCTCTGATATAGCAGGAACCACTAAATTATGAAATTGCTAAATTGGGAATTGTACTTCAACCCAGAACAAAAAATGTGCTTTGACGGGCACTAAATAACTTTCCCAGCTACAACAGGACAACGGTAACGAGAGATTTAGAGGGATTTAAATTTGAGGCCTAGTATTTAGGCGCTGGGTGACAGGTATGGGTTTAGTGACAGAATTAGACTTGGAAATACACAGTAGCGGGTGTGTGTGAAGTTATTCTGAATGACCCTATGTGCACCTTCAATATTATATACCCTTTTTGGGATAGATTTCAAATAGCTCTGATATAGCAGAAACCACTAAATTATGAAATTGCTAAATTGGGAATTGTACTTCAACCCAGAACAAAAAATGTGCTTTGACGGACACTAAATATCTTGCCCAGCAACAACAGTACAGCGGTGGGTAACGAGAGATTTAGAGGGAATTAAATTTGAGGCCTAGTATTTAGGCGCTGGGTCACCGGTATGGATTTAGTGACAGAATTAGACTTGGAAATACACAGTAGCGGGTGTGTGTGAAGTTACTCTGAATGACCCTATGTGCACCTTCAATATTATATACCCTTTTTGGGATAGATTTCAAAGAGCTCTGATATAGCAGGAACCACTAAATT
This sequence comes from Bufo gargarizans, assembly GCF_014858855.1. NCBI lineage: Eukaryota > Metazoa > Chordata > Amphibia > Anura > Bufonidae > Bufo > Bufo gargarizans. The sequence continues at coordinate 447,601,729 of NC_058080.1, forward strand.
ATGAAATTGCTAAATTGGGAATTGTATTTCAACCCAGAACAAGAAATGTGCTTGAACGGACACTAAATAACTCGCCCAGCTACAGCACTAGGGACAGATTTAGCTGGATATAAATTTGAGGCCTAGTATTTAGGCGCTGGGTGACAGGTATGGGTTTAGTGACAGAATTAGACTTGGAAATACACAGTAGCGGGTGTGTGTGAAGTTATTCTGAATGACCCTATGTGCACCTTCAATATTATATACCCTTTTAGGGATAGATTTCAAATAGCTCTGATATAGCAGAAACCACTAAATTATGAAATTGCTAAATTGGGAATTGTACTTCAACCCAGAACAAAAAATGTGCTTTGACGGACACTAAATATCTTGCCCAGCAACAACAGTACAGCGGTGGGTAACGAGAGATTTAGAGGGAATTAAATTTGAGGCCTAGTATTTAGGCGCTGGGTCACCGGTATGGATTTAGTGACAGAATTAGACTTGGAAATACACAGTAGCGGGTGTGTGTGAAGTTATTCTGAATGACCCTATGTGCACCTTCAATATTATATACCCTTTTTGGGATAGATTTCAAATAGCTCTGATATAGCAGGAACCACTAAATTATGAAATTGCTAAATTGGGAATTGTACTTCAACCCAGAACAAAAAATGTGCTTTGACGGGCACTAAATAACTTTCCCAGCTACAACAGGACAACGGTAACGAGAGATTTAGAGGGATTTAAATTTGAGGCCTAGTATTTAGGCGCTGGGTGACAGGTATGGGTTTAGTGACAGAATTAGACTTGGAAATACACAGTAGCGGGTGTGTGTGAAGTTATTCTGAATGACCCTATGTGCACCTTCAATATTATATACCCTTTTTGGGATAGATTTCAAATAGCTCTGATATAGCAGAAACCACTAAATTATGAAATTGCTAAATTGGGAATTGTACTTCAACCCAGAACAAAAAATGTGCTTTGACGGACACTAAATATCTTGCCCAGCAACAACAGTACACCGGTGGGTAACGAGAGATTTAGAGGGAATTAAATTTGAGGCCTAGTATTTAGGCGCTGGGTCACCGGTATGGATTTAGTGACAGAATTAGACTTGGAAATACACAGTAGCGGGTGTGTGTGAAGTTATTCTGAATGACCCTATGTGCACCTTCAATATTATATACCCTTTTTGGGATAGATTTCAAATAGCTCTGATATAGCAGGAACCACTAAATTATGAAATTGCTAAATTGGGAATTGTACTTCAACCCAGAACAAAAAATGTGCTTTGACGGGCACTAAATAACTTTCCCAGCTACAACAGGACAACGGTAACGAGAGATTTAGAGGGATTTAAATTTGAGGCCTAGTATTTAGGCGCTGGGTGACAGGTATGGGTTTAGTGACAGAATTAGACTTGGAAATACACAGTAGCGGGTGTGTGTGAAGTTATTCTGAATGACCCTATGTGCACCTTCAATATTATATACCCTTTTTGGGATAGATTTCAAATAGCTCTGATATAGCAGGAACCACTAAATTATGAAATTGCTAAATTGGGAATTGTACTTCAACCCAGAACAAAAAATGTGCTTTGACGGGCACTAAATAACTTTCCCAGCTACAACAGGACAACGGTAACGAGAGATTTAGAGGGATTTAAATTTGAGGCCTAGTATTTAGGCGCTGGGTGACAGGTATGGGTTTAGTGACAGAATTAGACTTGGAAATACACAGTAGCGGGTGTGTGTGAAGTTATTCTGAATGACCCTATGTGCACCTTCAATATTATATACCCTTTTTGGGATAGATTTCAAATAGCTCTGATATAGCAGAAACCACTAAATTATGAAATTGCTAAATTGGGAATTGTACTTCAACCCAGAACAAAAAATGTGCTTTGACGGACACTAAATATCTTGCCCAGCAACAACAGTACAGCGGTGGGTAACGAGAGATTTAGAGGGAATTAAATTTGAGGCCTAGTATTTAGGCGCTGGGTCACCGGTATGGATTTAGTGACAGAATTAGACTTGGAAATACACAGTAGCGGGTGTGTGTGAAGTTACTCTGAATGACCCTATGTGCACCTTCAATATTATATACCCTTTTTGGGATAGATTTCAAAGAGCTCTGATATAGCAGGAACCACTAAATTATGAAATTGCTAAATTGGGAATTGTATTTCAACCCAGAACAAGAAATGTGCTTGAACGGACACTAAATAACTCGCCCAGCTACAGCACTAGGGACAGATTTAGCTGGATATAAATTTGAGGCCTAGTATTTAGGCGCTGGGTGACCGGTATGGATTTAGTGACAGAATTAGACTGGGATATGGCCAAAAAATGAACAGACTATTGCTGGTTAAATGCACTTGGTGTGACAGCTTCACCCTGATGTAGGCTTTAGCCAAAAAACAACCACACCATTGAGGGTTAAATGCACTTGGTGACAGGCGCAGCTTGCCCCTGATTTTGTATATGGCCAAAAAATGAACAGACTATTGCTGGTTAAATGCACTTGGTGTGACAGCTTCACCCTGATGTAGGCTTTAGCCAAAAAACAACCACACCATTGAGGGTTAAATGCACTTGGTGACAGGCGCAGCTTGCCCCTGATTTTGTATATGGCCAAAAAATGAACAGACTATTGCTGGTTAAATGCACTTGGTGTGACAGCTTCACCCTGATGTAGGCTTTAGCCAAAAAACAACCACACCATTGAGGGTTAAATGCACTTGGTGACAGGCGCAGCTTGCCCCTGATTTTGTATATGGCCAAAAAATGAACAGACTATTGCTGGTTAAATGCACTTGGTGTCACAGCTTCACCCTGATGTAGGCTTTAGCCAAAAAACAACCACACCATTGAGGGTTAAATGCACTTGGTCGCAGCTTGTGCTGGCGCACCACAAGACACAAAATGGCCGCCGATCACCCCAGAAAAATGAGACTGACAAACGGTCTGTGCAGCCTAAAAACAGTGAGCAATTGAGGATCAGCAGCTCAATGATCCACAGCTGCAGATCGATCAGTTAATCAAGTCCTTTGGAGGAGTTAATCTGCCTAATCTCGCCCTACTGTCGCAGCCGCAACCTCTCCCTACGCTAATCAGAGCAGAGTGACGGGCGGCGCTATGTGACTCCAGCTTAAATAGAGGCTGGGTCACATGGTGCTCTGGCCAATCACAGCCATGCCAATAGTAGGCATGGCTGTGATGGCCTCTTGGGGCAAGTAGTATGACGCTTGTTGATTGGCTGCTTTGCAGCCTTTCAAAAAGCGCCAAGAAAGCGTCACAAAAGCGCGAAGAAAGCGACGAACACCGAACCCGAACCCGGACTTTTACGAAAATGTCCGGGTTCGGGTCCGTGTCACGGACACCCCAAAATTCGGTACGAACCCGAACTATACAGTTCGAGTTCGCTCATCCCTACTTATGAGGCAAGAATAATTCTTCTTAGTAAAATGGATTTGTCCGAATGAGTTAATAAAGAATAATTAGTAGAAGAAAGAAGAAACAGATCGAACATGGGTCTCCAACAATGTAACACTGGTAACTGAGCTCAAAGGGCATGTCAAAAAGTGTTGAAGGTCTGTTATCCACCAACCACAAAGCAGTCAACCAATTGATAGAACACAGATCTGTTTCCTTAAGGGTATCCCATAATGAAAGCCCACAAAAAGCTTCTTGTAATGATGTAACGTTATATGCACATTTGACAGTAAGAACAAAAAGTGTGCAATTTTCAGTTAACAGAGGACATGGTATGTGAAATGTATATTTTAATCAATATCTTGTGGTGGCGGATTTGTGCTGCAAACAAAAGAAGGGCTTTTATTTATTTCATGCATGATTGATGGGAATGTTTAATGAAAAAAAAAGTTTATTATACAAGTGACACTTTGCGAAAGTATTTTTTAACTGAAATGTTGAGGTGACAAGTAGCTTCACGTATTCACTGTGATTGCAGAATTACACATAGTGTAGCATTTGGCTTTCTATCTAAAAGCAATTTATTACAGCTACACATTGGACTAACTTTCTTTTCTATTGAAAATTTTGAACATAGTTCTACAAGAAAAACTTAAACTGCCTGCGAACTAAACAATTCCAGGAAGTTCTCACTTTGCGTATTATGATTTGGCCCATAATCTGTGGAATTTGTTTGTAATTGTAGGCCTAATTAACGGGGTTGCCCAGAATGAGAGAAAACTGTTGTTCCAGCCATAATTTGATCAATGAGTTGTGTCTGGTATTGCAATACCCCACACAACCTGGGGACAGGCAAGACTGTTAATTGCACAGAGCCTCCCTACTGCCTACTAGTGACAACCTGAGGGCAAAGTACTGTTTAGGGGATTGGTGAAGCCCTGCAAACTGTACAACAATAAAAAGTTGAAATGTTAGTGCATGCCATTTTTGTGTCTAGAGCTATGATTTTACTCCATCACTTTTGAAAAGTTAGCTAAACAAGTAGGGATAGGCCAGATAAATCAAATGCAATTTTTTCAACCAGTCACAAGTAATTGCTCAATGTTACTTTTGTATAAGTGTAGAGCAAAAAACTGGTGTAACATCTCATAAAAAAACTGGTATAACATCTCAGATAAAACAAACTAGTGTAACATCTCATATAAAAACACTGGTATAACATCTCATATAAAAAAATATAAAAAAATAAAACGGGTGTAACATCTTGTATAACAAACTGGTATAACATTTCATTTAAAAAACTGGTATAACTTCTCATAAAAAACTGGTATAACATCTCATATAAAATAAACTGGTGTAACATCTCATATAAAAACACTGGTATAACATCTCATATAAAAAAATATAAAAAAAAAATAATGGGTGTAACATCTCATATTAAAATAGATGGAAAAACTCTGATGTGAACCGACCCATATGGCTGAAAACTGTACAGCGTATAGATAGCTTTGCTTCATGTATGAAGTTAGATATTACATATTACATATTAACAACCTATATGTCACTATGTAGTATTTTAAAACAAAGGTGAATGGTTTCCTGGATATACTTTTTAAGTCACCCATGTAATTTCCTTTTTTTTTTTTTTTTTTTTTAGCATAGCCAACAGCCTGTCAATCAATAAAACTTTTTTTATTTTTTTTTGGCCTGGAGCATTCAAGACAGTGGAGTGGAATGTCTCTCTCTTTTCAGCACCATGCATAGAGTCTGAGAGTCTGATTTCTAAGTGTGAGCATGTCCTTACATACATCAATGACTCATGTTGAGGTGTTTTTTTTTAGCTCTGTTGGTTGTATTGGTTTCCATTTCTTGCCCTGCAAGATGTCTGATGCTAGTGACACAGAGAGAGAAAGAGAGAGAGAAAGAGCTTGTGTTACAAATGTCTAAAGGCCCCTTTATCGCTAAAGATCGGTTGTACAAATGCTTGTTAGCGATAATCTACTGGTGCAAAGTTACCGCTGATTAACTGATGAACGAGCGAAACGCTCATTTAGTGGCTAATAGGATTGTTAGTGCAGTCACCTAAGTCATCATGCAATGCAGAATGTAAAAGTAAATTCCACATAAAAAATGCCCTGTCTGACCCAGGAAGAAGTACAGGGGCGTCTTAAAAAGATTAAAATAGACAAATCGCTGGGACCAGGTGGCATACACCCCTATATCCTGAGATAATTAAGTAGTGTCATAGCCAGACCCTTATTTCTGATATTCAAGGACTCTATAATGACAGGGAGTGTTCCACAGGATTGGCACATAACAAATGCAGTGCCAATATTCAAAAAGGGTCCAAAAACAGAGCCCAGAAACTATAGGCTAGTAAGTTTAATATTTGTTGTTTGTAAACTGTTTGAAGGTTTTCTAAACGATGCTATCTTGGAGCACCTCAATGAAAAAAAGCAAATAACTCCATATCAGCATGGCTTCATGAGGGATCGGTCATGTCAAACTAATTTAATCAGTTTCTATGAGGAGGAAAGTTCTAAACTTGACCGTGGCAAATCAATGGATGTCGTATATCTGGACTTCTTCAAAGCATTTGACACTGTATCCACATAAAAGGTTAGTATATAAAATGAGAATGCTTGGACTGGGGAAAAATGTCTGTATGTGGGTGAGTAACTAGCTCAGTGATGCACATAGGAAGGAATAATGCAAGTCACCAGTACATACTAAATGGTAAAACACTGGGTAACACTGACATGGAAATGGACCTACGAATTTGGGTGAACTGCAAACTAAGCTGTAGAAACCAGTGTCAGGTAGCTGCTGCCAAGGCCAATAAGATAATGGGTTACATCAAAAGGGGCATAGATGCCCCTGATGAGAACATAGTCCGGCCACTTTACAAATCACTAGTCATACCACCAGGGCCGGCTCCGGGTTTATGTGTGCCCTTAGGCGATAAAGCCTCAGTGGACCCCCTTGTGGCATTTTGCACAAAACACACGGCAATGAAGCTGCATGTATTATATATGACAGAACACGCTACAGAGCAGATATACTGTATGTGAATCTATCCTTATGCTCCTACTTTTTTTTTTTATCTACCCAGTGTTTTAATCCTTCAGGTCTACTCAATATTCTGTTTTTACTGTACACCCTCTAAAGATCTAAAGAGGAACAGACATTGAATATGACAATAAATTTCAATATGAAGGCTGATAGCACTATGCTGTTGCCTGCCCCTGTGCCCCCAATGCCCAATAAATATCAATATGATGATATTGTAATTTGGAGCTCAGCAGGGAGGGCAGAAGACTACTATCAGCAGTGCAGCAGCCTCATATTTACACAGTCAGTATGCAGCAGAATCAGATTAATTTAGTACCTGCACTTGGTTATCTGCACACACAGCTCCTGCCTATAATTATTTATTACCGCAGGCCTGTACTGGGAGAGAGTATGGAAGAGAACTACAAGGCTCAGCATGTTCAGCCTGTCATTATTAATTACCACAGGACTGTACTGGTAGAGAGTATGGCAGAGAACTACAAGGCTCAGCATGTCCAACCTATCATTACTGATTATCAGAAGACAGTGCTAGAAAGGAGTGTAAGGGCTAAAAACTATAAGGCTCAACAAGGAAAGAACCACAAGTCTGTCTGAAACCAGTTACTCACCACTTCCTTCCCTCACAGCCCAGCTCCACGCCACACACTGCTAATCCCCTCCCCCTCACGTGACTGGTCACCTGGTCATAATACAACTCCTGGCTTCTTCAGCTGCTTTGCTGTCGTCTGCTGATAAGCTCCACTTCCGTCCCTGCTGTGATCCATCTTCCGTATGTAATCTGTGCCTTGTAAATTACTGCTGATCCCACCCCACCAGTACAGTGACAATTTTGAAGTGAGGTCACGAGTGGGGCCCCCTAAGGATCAGTGAGCCCGGCACTTGCCTGAGTATTCTGAGTGCTGATGCTGGCCCTGCAGACCACACATGGAGTACTGTGTACCGTTCGGGGCTCCTGTGAACAAGGCAGACATAGCAGAGCTAGAGAGGATTCAGAGGAGGGCAACTAAAGTAATAACCGGAATGGGTGGACTACAGTACCCTGAAAGATTATAAAAGTAGGGTTATTCATTTTAGAAAAAGACGGCTGGGGGAGATCTAATTACTATGTATAAATATATCAGGGGTAAGTACAGAGATCTATCCCATCATCTATTTATCCCCAGGACGGTAACTGTGACGAGGGGACATCCTCTGCGTCTGGAGGAAAGAAGGTTTGTACACAAACATAGAAGAGGATTCTTTACGGTAAGAGCAGTGAGACTATGGAACTCTATGCCTGAGGAGGTGATGATGGTGAGTTCACTAAAAGAGTTCAAGAGGGGCCTGGATGTAATTCTGGAGCGTAATAATATTACAGGCTATAGCTACTAGAGATTGGTCGTTGATCCAGGGAGTTATTCTGATTGCCTGATTGGAGTTGGGAAGGAATTTTTTCCCCTAAAGTGCGAGAAATTGGCTTCTACCTCGCAGGGGTTTATTGCCTTCCTCTGGATCATCTTGTAGGATAAGAGACTTAACTGGATGGGCAGATGTCTTTTTTCAGCCTTATAAACTATGTTACTATGTTATCATGTGCCGGCACCAGATTGTGCTGTCTAAACAGCAAACAATGATTCTGTATTGGGAAGAGCTATTACCAATCACTCCTCCTTATACTGTGGAGGAGATCGGGGCTTGTAAAAGCAAACAGGCAATTGTTAGGATGGAGTTCTTCCTTCCCGACAATCGTCCATCGGGCTCATACTATCAGTCATTTATCAGGCTTAATAATGACTCCAATGAAAGTAGAAACTGCATGGGCTAAAGACACAGTGGCAGATTTACTAAGCCTGTAGATGGCATAAGCTTAGATAAGCTGTCTAGACCCCATCATATTTATCACAGTGGCTCAGGCTGGATGATCAATGTGATGCAGGTATAGATATATTTCTCTGACTCTATACCAACTATTGGACGGCTTACTTTGAGACATAATTTTATGCCAGAATTGTGGCACAATTTTGATGCTAAACATCGCATGCTAGATCACACGACTTTCCCAAGACGTCACACCCCTCAGCTAAACCCCACCTTCTTCTGAGAGACCCTATTTCCACATAACTGGGCCAGTTTGCACCACTATTTATCACACTTTTGCTTTTTGTCACATACACTTTGCTTTTTGTCACAAACACTGGACCACTGTCACTTTTTAATTTCACGCAAAAATTATATATTTTGCTTAGTGTACTCAGCACTTACAATTATTGTGCAGAGGGATTGACTCTATTTCTGGATTTATTACTTTCATTGCATATCACATTAAAACCGGTGGTTTCAGTGCTGGTGCATGGTGACCGTCAGTATGTTAGATGTGCATGAAGGTCCATATGTAACAGAAAGTAATCAAATAAACACTTTATAAACTGCTACAATTGTTTCCATGGTTACACACATTGCTACGGAATGTCCAGTGCAGCAGATACTTACAATATTATCTCAAATATTCATTATTTGTCATATTTCCACCATTTTGAGTAAATTCAGCTCTCATCAAGCATAATGATATTAATGAGGCGGAATCATGTTATGAGTCAGTTTTAATTAGTTTATCTTTTAACTGTCATTCTTAACAATCCTTGTCTTACTTTGGGATATGAATTTCTTGTCAGGTGTTTTTGTTTTCCATACCATAAATTCTACCAAGGGAAGCAGATCGTTTCCTGAAAACCTGTATTAGAAATCATCAGCGCACTCAATTGTGCTTTGGTATCTGTTGATTTCTCACTTGATAGACACAGTTTTAATTTGCAGCTCATAGTGTTCAGTCTTTCATTCTTAGCTGATTAGAGCACAGAAGGGCATTTCAATATTTTCATGAGTTGAGAGGAAGAAGGTCAAACCACAGACCTTGATAATGAGCTCTCTTCCCTCACTGTCTTTTTTTTCATACTTCTATCATCTTGTTTCTCATTAAACATGCAGGTCTGTGACCGGGAATGTAATGGGCCAAAGAACTAAACAAATGGTTTATGCTTACCATCTGTGGTTTTAATTTAAGTGAATGAGAGGGAGTTGGTGGACCTATGACTCTCAAATTATTCATAATGAATTGCTGGGTTAGGCCTACATATGGTGAATGCGTATCTTTTAAAATGTAAATGGAGAAGCTATTTCTGATTATATATCATACCACTTAGCATCTCAAAGCTTGAATAAGCAAATACATTGAAAATATTTTCTTTACAATTGCTCTAGTCCATGACAAATATATGTTCTGTAGATGCTATATATTTTCATTCAGTTTGAGAATATAGTCATTTGGCAAAGAAATCATCCTTGGATTTGTTTTTCTCATTTATATTACTCCTTTTATCTTATATGATTTATGTTTTTTTGGGGGGGACTTATTATCTAAAGCTGGACACAAAACTTCTCACTTTACAACCTAAAGTCTATGGTCAGTGGAACGTGGTCATTTGACCTCTACCATCGAGGATACACAGGAATTGGACAGGTTGGATTTGAACTCATCTGATCTTTTTTCCGACCAGATAGGTGGTATATGTAGATGTATGTAGCAGCCTCATATGTAACGTACCCAACTTGGACAAGACAGTTTATGATGGAAGAGAAAAGGAGATCATTATCTCATACTGTATCTATGACTACAGATGAAACTCGAAAAATTAGAATATTGTGCAAAAGTCCATTTATTTCAGAAACACAAATTAAAAGGAATTGCATTAATGCAGCTTAAAATTAGAATTTTGTGAAAAGGTTCAATATCAGGCATACTCAAACTGCGGCCCTCCAGCTGTTGTAAAACAATGACTCCCACAATGCCCTGCTGTAGGCTGATACCTGTAGGCTGTTCAGGCATGCTGGGAGTTGTAGTTTTGCAACAGCTGGAGGGCCACAGTTTGTAGATGCCTGAGCTAATTAATCCATACCCCCTGAGCAAAGGGTATCTCAAAATTGTGACTTTGGGGTTTCATAAGCTGTAAGCCATAATCATCCAAATTATACCAAATAAAGGCTTGAAATATCTCACTTTGCATGTAATGAGTCTCTCATATGTTAGCCTCACCTTTCAAGTTGCATTACTGAAATAAATGAACTTTGCACAATATTCAAATTTTTTTTGTTTCACCTGTACCATTATGCTATAAATAGGGTTGGGAGAACCTGAACTGTAAAGTTCGTACCGAACTTTAGGATTTTTGGACCCCGGACCCGAACCCAAATTTTTCAGTAAAAGGTTGGGTTCGAGTTCGGTGTTCGGAGAGTTAATGACGCTTTTTGCAGAGCAGTCAATCAACAAGCGTTTAACTTGTGTGCCCTTAGAAGCCACCACAGCCATGCCTACTAATGGCATGGCTGTGATTAGCCAGTGCAGCATGTGACCCAGCCTCTATATAAGATGGAGTCACATAGCGCTGCACGTCACTCTGCTCTTACTACTTTAGGGATAGGATGCTGCTGCTGTGAGGGAGAGAATAGGAAATAATCTGTTATCGTAAGTGCTGGTTAACACAGCGATCTACATAGATTTTATTTTGTGGGTGCAGTGCACCATTTTTTTTTTGCCCTGAGCCCAGTGACACAGTAAAATAACTTTTATCCGTCTGTTAGCTAGGTGGGTGTTGGCAGCCATTTTGTGCAAGTTCAGTGCACCAGCAAAGCATATGTGTCAAATACAAGGTTAAATTACTGCAGTTATATTCAGTGTTTAAAAAAAAAACATAAATTTTTTGCAAGATAATATATTTTGGGTCCTTTGCTGAATTTGTGACAGTCAAATACAAACTTTAAATACTGCAGTTATATTCTGGTTTTAACCACCTCAGCCCCCCTAGCTTAAACCACCTTAATGACCAGACCACTTTTTACATTTCTGCACTACACTACTTTCACAGTTTATTGCTTGGTCATGCAACTTACCAACCAAATGAATTGTACCTCCTTTTCTTCTCACTAATAGAGTTTTCATTTGGTGGTATTTCATTGCTGCTGACATTTAAACTTTTTTTGATATTAATCGAAATTTTCCGAAATTTTTGCAAAAAAATTAAATTTTTCACTTTCGCTTGTAAAAATTTTCAAATAAAACTACATTTCTATATAAATTTTTCTCTAAATTTATTGTTCTACATGTCTTTGATAAAAAAAAAATGCAATAAGTGTATATTTATTGGTTTGGGTAAAAGTTATAGTGTTTACAAACTATGGTCCAAAAATGTGAATTTCCGCAATTTGAAGCAGCTCTGACTTTCTGAGCACCTGTCAGGTTTCCTTAGGTTCTACAATGCCCAGACAGTAGAACCACCCCACAAATGACCCCATTTCGGAAAGTAGACACCCTAAGGTATTCACTGATGGGCATAGTGAGTTCATGGAAGTTTTTATTTTTTGTCACAAGTTAGCGGAAAATGATTTTATTTTATTTTTTTTCTTCTTACAAAGTCTCATATTCCACTAACTTGTGACAACATTTTTTATTTTACATGAACTCACCATACCCCTCACGGTATACCTTGGGGTGTTTTCTTTCCAAAATGGGGTCACTTGTGGGGTAGTTTTACTGCTCTGGCATTTTAGGGGACCTAAAGCGTGAGAAGAAGTTTGGAATCCAAATGCGTAAAAAATGCCCTGTGAAATCGTAAAGATACTCTTTAGAATTTGAGCCCCTTTGTGCACATAGGCTGCAAAAAAGTGTCACACATGTGGTATCGCCGTACTCAGAAGAAGTAGGGCGATGTGTTTTGGGGTGTATTTTTACATATACCCATGCTGGGTGAGAGAAATATCTCTCTAAAAGACAACTTGTCCCATTTTTTTTTATAAAAAGTTGTCATTTGACAGAGATATTTCTTTCACCCAGCATGGGTATATGTTAAAATACACCCCAAAACACATTGCCCTACTTCTCCTGAGTACGGAGATACCACATGTGTGACACTTTTTTGCAGCCTAGGTGGGCAAAGGGGCCCAAATTACAATGAGTACCTTTTAGGGGGGCATTTTTAGGCATTTGGATTCCAGACTTCTTCTCACACTTTAGGGCCCCTAAAATGCCAGGGCAGTATAAATACCCCACAAGTGACCCCATTTTGGAAAGAAGACACCCCAAGGTATTCCGTGAGCGGCATGGCGAGTTCCTAGAATATATATTTTTTGGCACAAGTTAGTGGCAAATGATTTTGTAAGAGAAAAAAAAATAATAATAATCATTTTCCGCTAACTTGTGCCAAAAAAAATTAAAATATTCTAGGAACTCGCCATGCCCCTCACGGTATACCTTGGGGTGTCTTCTTTCCAAAATGGGGTCACATGTGAGGTATTTATACTGCCCTGGCATTTTAGGGGCCCTAAAGCGTGAGAAGAAGTCTGGAATAAAAATGTCAAAAACAATTTATGCATTTGGATTCCGAGAGGGGTATGGTGAGTATATGTGAGATTTTTTTTTTTGTCACAGGTTAGTGGAATATGAGACTTTGTAAGAAAAAACAAAAAAAATATCAATTTCCTCTAACTTGTGCCAGAAAAAAAAAATCTTCTATGAATTCGCTATGCCCCTCAAAAGTAATCTTTTTATAGCGCCGCAGCGATTTTACGGTGTTTTTGCAGTGATCAGAAAAAAAAATTCGGTCACTGCGGTGGGGCGGACTGAACGCAAGTGTGCGCACAAGATCAGGCCTGATCGGGCGAACACTGCAGTTTTTTGTAGAGCCTATAGAACATGTCCTATTCTTGTCCGCAAATGCGAATGCGGACAAGAAAAGGCATTTTCTATATAGTTCTGGCAATGTGCGGATCTGCAAAATGCGGAAAGCACATTGCCGGTGTCCGTGTTTTGCAGATCCGCGGTCTCCGTGTTTTGCAGATCCGCGGATCTGTGGATCCGCAAAACACATACAGATGTCTGAATGGAGCCTTACAGGGGGTGTGATCAATGACAGGGGGGTGATCAGGGAGTCTATATGGGGTGATCACCCCCTGTCATTGATCACCCCCCTGTAAGGCTCCATTCAGACGTCCGTATGTGTTTTGCGGATCCGTGGATTCACGGATCCGCAAAAAACATGCGGACGTCTGAATGGAACCTTACTGGGGGGTGATCAATGACAGGGGGGGTGATCAGGGAGTCTATATGGGGTGATCACCCCTCTGTAAGGCTCCATTCAGATGTCCATATGTGTTTTGCGGATCCACGGATCCGCAAAACACATACGGATGTCTGAATGGAGCCTTACAGAGGGGTGATCAATGACAGCGGGGTGATCAGGGAGTCTAATATGGGGTGATCACCCCCCTGTCATTGATCACCCCCCTGTAAGGCTCCATTCAGACGTCCGTATGTGTTTTGCAGATCCGTGGATCCGCAAAACACATACGGACGTCTGAATGGAGCCTTACAGGGGGGTGATCAATGACAGGGGGGTGATCAGGTTGTCTATATGGGGTGATCAGGGATTAATAAGTGACAGGGGGGTGGGGGCTGTAGTGTAGTGGTGTTTGGTGCTACTTACAGAGCTACCTGTGTCCTCTGGCGGTCAATCCAAGCAAAAGGGACCACCAGAGGACCAGGTAGCAGGTATATCAGACGCTGTTAACAAAACTGATATACCTGTCAAGGGTTAAAAAAATCGCATATTCAGCCTGCCAGCGAATGATCGCCGCTGGCAGGCTGTAGATGAACTAGTTTTCCTCCAGTTCCTGTGACCGCGCGCTTCTCTGTGCGCGTGTGTTCACAGGAAATCTCGCGTCTCACAAGATGACGCGCCGGCGCGTCAAGGAAGAATGAATCGACCACCTCTAGACCGCAATCCTGCATTAGGCAGTCCGGAGGCGGTTAAAAAAAGACACACATTTTTTTTCAATACCCTACATCTGGGACCTTTGCTGCATTTGTCACAGTGAAATACAAGCTTTAAATACTGCAGTTATATTCTGGGTTTAAAAAAACACCCATTTTTGGCAAGACCCTACATCTGGGGCCTTTGCTGCATTTTTGACAGTCCAATACAAGTGTTAGATACTGCTGTTATATTCTGGTTTAAAAAAAAAAAACTATTTTTGGCAAGATAATACATTTGCAACCTTTGCTGCATTTCTGACAGTCCAATTTAATTGTTAGATACTGCTGTTATATTCTGGTTTTAAAAAAACACACATTTTGGGCAACATAATACATTTGCGGCCTTTGTTGCATTTGTGACAGTCAAATACAAACTTTAAATACACTTTAAACACCAATTGTTTGCAAGACCCTACATCTGGGGCCTTTGAAGCATTTCTGACAGTCCAATACAAGCGTTAGATACTGCTGTTATATTCTTGTTTTTAAAAAGCACCCATTTTGAGCAATATAATACATTTGCGACCTTTGCTGCATTTCTGACAGTCCAATACAAGTGTTAGATACTGCTGTTTTATTCTGGTTTAAAAAAAACACCCATTTTGGGCAAGATAATACATTTGTGTACTTTGCTGCATTTCTGACAGTCCAATAAAAGCGTTAAATACTGCTGTTATATTCTGGTTTTAAAAAAAACTTAAATTTTGGGCAAGATAATACATTTGCGGCCTTTGCTCCATTTCTGACAGTCTAATTTGGGCAAGATAATACATTTGCGGCTTTTCTTGGATTTGTCACAGTAAAATACTAGCGTTTTATACTGCTGTTATATTCTGGTTTTAAAAAAAAACGCCCATTTTGGGCAAGACCCTACATTTTGGGCCTTTTGCTGTCACAGTCAAATACAACCAGTCAATACTGAAGTTACATTGTTGGTTGACAAATTAAAAATTTTTGTGACCGTGAAGTAATTGTATAAAATTCAACTGTCACACTATTGTGTGACCTCAAGAAATGTTTCCTCTTTATGACACCAGCACTGCCTTACTCTCAGTGAACTTAATTGTTGACTATTGGCTGTTACATTGTTGCCTGACATAAACCATCTGTTAGTTTGGTGGGTGAACGCAAAGAATGAGGAGAGGGTCAAAAAAGGGATGTGGCCCCGGTCGTGGTGCTGCTGGTGGAGCTCCTGTTGCAAGAAGAGGACGTGGTTGATCCTTCACATTGTCTACCACCCAGTTTCCTACTGAAAGATCAGAGTTGGCACCTGCAGCCCATGTCCATCAGTCTTTCTCCTCACTCTCTTGCAAATCAGCCAAGCAGTCTGAGCCCCAAGTCATGGAGCAGTCTCTTCTTCTTTTTAATGACTCTGCTAGCAGGGTTTCCCAGGGCCATCCACCTAGCCCTGCACCAGAAGTGAAAGAGATTAAGTACACCGATGCCCATCCACGTATGTTTCAGGATGAGTACATGGGCTTTCTGCAGTCCGCAGACCAACAAGGAGGGCAGTGGTAAAGAGTGGGTGGAAGATGATGTGGATGATGAGATAATAGACCCCCACATGGAATCAAGGTCTGCTCTGCATAGGTAACAAAAATTCAAAAAATCATCTGTTATATTGTCAGGTGACATTTTACCAATTTTGCCGTAAACAAACCCCTGCTCTGCACAGGTGACAGGGACCTAATTTTTGTAAAATCGTCTGTTCAATTGGTGGGTGACATGAGCACAGTTTTGCCGTTAATAAACCCCTGCTCTGCATAGTTGACAAGGACCAACATTTTTAAAAATTGTCTGTTCCATTGGTGGGTGACATTAACCCATTTTTGCCAATGAAAAACTCCTGCTCTGCATAGGTGGCAGGGACTTAAATTTTTTAAATTAATCTTTAATTGACGCGCGCCCCCTCCTTTTATTCGATCCTTCCGCTTTAACAACTTGTCCCACATTTCCGCTCGATCACATTTCAGCTATTGACCTCCCTTGGATGTGGTGTCCCTTTTTCACGCTCCCTCTCCGGTGTGGAACCCTGATTTGCCACTGTGATCAACATGGTAGGCGCATAAAAGAACATCAAAAGTTGATAGAGAAGATATCCAATTGGATCGTGGACATCGGGCAGAAGTTATCTAAAATCATCAAAGCGACCACAGGGCCTCTCCTGGCTAACGTTTCCAAATCCAAAATACCCCAGTGACAATACCTATAATTTTTTTTATTAATCATTCCAGTAATAGGGAATCTTAAGAGTCCTGTATTGTTATTTATCGTCACTACATCTCCGAGTCGGGAGTGGGTAATTGCCGCGCGCCCCCTCCTTTACTTGGAAGCTTCTGTTTCAATAATTTGGCCCAAATTCCCGCTCGATCACATTTTTTTTCATACATTGGCCTCCCTTTGATGTGCTATCCCTTTTCTAAAGCTCCCTCTCCGGTGTGGAACCCTGATTCGCCGCTAACCGTGATCAACAGAGTAGGCACAGAAAAGAACATCGAAAGTTGATAGAGCAGATATTCAATTGGATCGTAGACATCACGGGGCATGCGATATGGTGGAGCAGTATGTGTGCACACACCTACACGTACTGACTGATGGGTCTCCCTTCAACTTCTGGGTCTCCAAATTGGGCACATGGCCTGAGCTTGCCCTTTACGCCTTGGAGGTGCTGGGCTGCCCTGCAGCCAGTGTATTTTCTGAACATTTGTTTAGCATGGCTGGAGGGGGTTATCACAGGTTATATTTCCCAATGTTTTGGGGTGTACCCAAATTTAAACAAAAAATAAATAAATAAAAAAACAAAAAACAAAAACTATCCACAATTGTTTGCAGAGCACTTGTCATGCTCTTAACCACATGTTGCTGCCATTTGAAGCCCTCTAGCCCTTTACATGACTTTTTTAGAGCCATGTTTGTGCTCAAAAGTTCGGGTCCCCATTGACTTCAAAGGGGTCCGGGTTTGGGGTCAAGCTCGGGTCCCGAACTAGAACTTTTTTGTGAACCCGTCGAACCCGAACATCCAGGTGTCCGCTCAACTCTAGATATAAACATTCGTTGACATCACCCAATAAAAAAAAACTATTTAAAGTTATGTCCACACTGGACATTAACTGAAGTTAATCCACAACAAATCTGCAATAAAATGCACAAGTAGATTTGTTGCAGGTTTCACAAAAGGTGAAATCTGATGTGGATATCAACAGTGTAAATTGACTTTGCTGCACCTGTAATGTGCTTGCAGGTTTACTGCAATTTCATGGTACATGGTATTTGTAACATGTCTACCACATGTAAATATGGCCTAAGCAGAAATTGTATGAAGATTAGGACATTAGGGGCGTCACTCTTACAGGAACGAGCCCAGGCATGCCCTAATGCTGGTAGCAGGGAAAAGGGGGCAGAGTTATGGCTTGAATGTGATGTAGGAGGGGTGGGTGGACACATTGAGGTAGGAGGCATGCCTGGGCTTCTTCCTGCATACTAGATAATTTGCATACCAAATAAACTGGATTTTTTAGAGGATAAAAAAACATCTATTGCTGGAACAAAGGCACATCTAGAAATATGGTACTAAGTGCTATTAGGCCATGAATTTACTTCAATAGCGATTATTCCTAGTGACAGATTTCCTTTAACTGACAGAAAACATTTTTGGTGACACATTTCCTTTAAAAGGGTTGTGTCACTTCAGCATGTGACATTAATCATGGCATAAATCAATACAAGCCACTTAATAATGTATTGTGATTGTCCATATTGCTTCCTTTGCTGGTTGGAATAATTTTTCCATCTCATTATAAACTTTTAATTTCCATGGTTACAACCACCCTGCAATCCATCAGCGGTGGTCGTGCTTGCATACTATAGGAAAAAGTTTTGGCCTCTCTGGTAGTAAGGAATATGGGAACACACATAGGGTGGTGCTTTTTTCTATAGTATGCAAGCACGGCCTCCGCTGATAGATTACATGGTAGCCGTAACCATGGAAACGAACAGTGTATAAAGTGATGGGAAATAGTCCAATAGTTGTAAGTTGAAAAATTCGCAATAAAAAATTTGAATTACGAAAATTTGCATATTACACAATCATTACCTTGCCGATTTTTTGAGTAAAAAAATCGTAGAATATAACGAATATTCAAATTTGCGAATATTCAACGAATATTCTACAAAATATTTTGCGAAATATCGCGAATTCAAATATGACCCCTGCCGCTCATCACTACTAATGATCTCCATCCTGGTATGATTTCTGCTATTTTATATGTTTTATACAAGATGTTCATCTTGTGAGTATTCTCAACTAATATACCGGCTGTTTTATTTTTTAAAATCCTGCACAAGGCTCTGTCTTTTTGTGTCTCCATATTGCTGACTGCTTTAGGATCGTGATCCAAGACACGCAGCTCCAGCTGACAAACAATGATTTGAAAGTGTGAGGGGCTGCAGTGTGGCCATCTAAAGCAACTTGTGGTGATCTATACAAGCCTATAGGGGGGATAGTCGACAAGGAGACCATTAAGGAGACAGTTCCTGCACTGTTGGTGAGAATATTGCTACTTTGGAGTAAAACAGGTGTTTTTACATTGACTGCACTACTGACCCTTACTACCAATGTAGAGACCTTTTAAATTTATGCTAAGAGTGGTGTGCTGGGATTTTTAGCTTTACCTGTTGTGCTCCGGGTCTTTACATCGTTTATTGCATAGGTATATAGATTGAATTGAACATGGGCCAGTATGGCCAAACTAAACATTAATATAGCATGATAGAGATGGATGCAACTAAAATAAATTAGTATTAAAAAGTATTATATAAAATTTAAAGATGCCTATGTATCTTGATGACTTTTTAATACAGTAGGCATTTAGATACCACTGATGCAGTGATAGGAATTGCTATAAAATTCCTTAAAGCATACCTGAGTTTTTAGGCTTGTTTAATGTCTTCCTCAGCCATATTATTCCCTGTTTTAGTGGAACAGCTAGATGTATTTCTCTCACAAGCAGTGAGTGTCTACCTTCTCTGGAATCTTCCAGTAGGCGGTGCTTCTATCAGGCCCAGGAGCTTAGCTAGCTCTGACACCCCACCCCTATTTCATGTAAACTGTTTCTGTTACTAGAGATGGATCTAGCTTAACAATAGGCAGTGGACTGCAAGTTAGGTAAAATCCCTAGTGACCATGATTTTACAGATTTTCTTTTTCCAGAGGATGTAGGCAGATTTTTTGAATGAAGTGTTTGATACATTTTAATTACACCATTATCTATTAAATTAAAGCGTAACTAAACCTTTGAGTAAACTTTTATTAAGATATCCCTAATGCCCTAATAAAATATACTTTATTAATGGATTTTGTATTTTATCACACTTTTCCCTACCTAAAGCGCACAATTCCCTGTGCACTTAAAACAGACATTTCTATACACCACTGACTACTCAGCGGTGTACGGAGTATGGGTTGTAGACACTTCATGAATTGGGCCACAGCAACAGTGCATATAGGCAGGAGCACATATTTCCCCCCCGGAGGTTTATTAACTCTTGGAATAGTACATGGGTATCCAGGAATAGCTGAGCGGAGAGGGCCCCTGCTTCTGCCTGCTCCCCTAAGCTAAGAGCTGACATGCAGTTCTCTTAGCGAAGCAGGCAGAAGCAGGAGCCCACTCCGCTCAGCTAATCCTGGCATAGTACATGGTTACAAAGTATCCATTTGCTATGTCAGGAGTTAATAATCCACCGGGGAGCATGGGCAAGAGCAGCAATATGCGCTCCTACCCGAACTCACTGTGCTGTGGCCCCATTCATAAAAATGTCTACAGCCCATACTCCTTACACTGCTGAGCAGGCCGTGGTGTACAGAAATGTCCATTTTAAGTGTACAGGGAGTGATGCACTTTAGGTAGGGAAAAGTGTAATAAAAATACAAAATCCATTAATAAAGTATGTTAGAAAAACTTATTAGGACATTAGGGGCATCTAATTTAAAATGATTAGTAAGCCAGATGGTGTAGCTCCTCTAATGCCTCCTGTGATCAGCTGATATTGAATACCGAATCTGTCCACTCTTCTCCTGTAATGGCAGCTCCAGTGGAAACGTGGCATTGCATGACGACCATTTAAATGAATGTCGGTCATGTAATTCACATATATCCAGGGCCTACTCTGTTTTGGCTTATAGGATGTAGAGAAAATACTTTATTTAGTTTCATTGACAGTAAAATAAAAATTCAAGAATATTTAGGACAAGACCACAAGCAGGAGCCAACATTAGGAATATTTAGAAATCCAATTATGTTGTCCACTTTTTCCACACTTTTAGGAAGACATCTACTTGTCCAAAACAAAGAAGAATACACCCTATAAATTCATTAGTAATTGTAATGCTGGAGGCCTCGATTATGCCACAAATTTCTGCTGAATTATTAGATTAATGATTGACTCAAGTCCCAAAACTGAACGGACTACAATGTGAAAATGGCTGCTATATTTCCTTAAAAAAAAGACTAAATCCATTTGCTATAATTCGTAAGGAAGGGGCAATGGTTATTGTGAGCCAGGAAAACACAACCAAGCAATTTGGTGCCATCATACTTGCTGTGAATGTGACACGGAAAGTGACATCAATCTCCTATAGAGTATTTCCAAATATGTGACAGAAGCAGCGCACATAGTTCATTAGTGGCCATGAATACTAGTGGACATGGATGTTCAAGTGCTAAAACTATTCACTCGCAGGTTTAGTATTTACAGAGATGTGTTACAGATAAATTGCTCTTCTCGCTGTATCTAGACAAATAAGTAGGTTGTTTAAAACTACAGAACGCAGTCCATTCCCAAGTCATTAACCAGTTTCAGCAGCAAGCTGATGCGAGCTCATTTCTGCAGTGCTGTCACTGTACTCGGGCTCTGCACCTGCATCGCAATAACTATGTTATCTAAAAATAGCCTTCTCCTTGCCCATTTTTAAAATCTTATGCTCGCAGTGACTCCCAGAGTTCAGGAAATGAATAGACAGTGAAAACACACAAATAAAGCATGGCAACGCACTAATATATATTTCATGCCTTGCTCATCTGAAGAGGATAAAAGCAATATATGCAATTTTAGTACCATAAACCATTTTTCAGCTATGTAAAGGGTGGAGGATGCACATCACCATATTTGAGTTATGATCTATTGTATTATCATGCAATAGCAATGCACAATGATATAATGCTCAACCTAATCAGCAGACACAACCCATTACAGTCCGTAGGCCAACCTCGTGTCTCCTGAGTAAAGTCAAATGGTGCCATAGAAATCCAAAGTGGCACAAAACAAAGCCACAGATCATTCGGTTTAAAGTCTGTACAGTCTTGGTGAACAAACCTTAGTGGCCTGCTATTTTGGCCGTACATATAAATAGATTCAATATCTATTCTCAATAACTGCTATTACGGGGAGCAATATCAGCTACAATCGTAGAATTACAGTGATACATGTTTAGATAAATCACCACACTATAGTATTAGTTCATGGTTTGACATTTTAGAGAAGCCTTACTGCTTTCTATCAGCCTTTGCTGTTTCTCCTTAGGGAGATTATAATGAAAGTGTAAAAAGCCTTATAGACCATGCAATGCTCCAATGGGAAAACAATATGCAAATTAGCTATCTCGAAAATAGGAAACTTGTGCCTCTAGTACAACCTGTTGGAAGATAGCTATCCTATAGGTCAACATCCAAACCTTTAGGTACAACAATTATGTAAGTAGAACCAGACATTCAAACATCCAACTGTCCATAGACAGATTGGCCAAATTTCCCGGTGGGCCAATGCCCTGAGGGCCGCTGAAGCCCGCCTCATAGCCACCAGCCAGGTACATAACGATCTGATGCTCTCAGCAGTAAGTAATGTAGGAACATCTGGTAGTTATTCACCTGGCCAGCAGCCACAGATACCCTTTTGAATTCAACTGTATTGCTGTCTTGACAATGATACAGTTTTTTGTGCTGCTTCGTGCTATTTGGTTTTGCAGGGGCAGTTTTTGGACTGTAATATGGTATTGGGTTCTGCTGGGGCAGTATTTTGTCCTGCTCTACGGAATTGCTGGCCGTGCCTACATCTTTTATCCTGCCTTCTGTCAAGTTGGACCCGCCTACAACATGAGGCATTATGGTCGAATATTAGGCATATTTCTAACACAGATTGACTTTTTCGCGCTCATGCCAGAGCTAAAAAAAGTGAGCATGGAAAGGGCCGGGCTGGCAGGTCCGTCTCATTCATCATTTACTACGCCTGTTTTAGGCATAGAAATGCTCGGAAGCTGTCTTACATTAAGAACTGGCACTGTATGCGCCTAAGTTATGTAGAGGTGTGCGCCTCTTAATGACTTCGGCAGATCCACCGCCAGATATAGGAGTTATGACCATTGTCTAAAACGCTGATCTTAATAAATGACCCCCATAATGCTTATTGACAATGTTATTATTTAATACACATATACCAATTAGTAAACTTCATAATACGACTAGCCCCCTTTTGTCTTCAGGGGCCTTTGAAGTGAATGTCCACTGGTTCACAGTCTAAAGGTGGCCATACACATTAGATATAAGTTGGTTGATGGTTGAACAGCAGTTAAACATCGGAGAAGTAATAATTTTGTGAACACGGCCATACGCATCGTAGTCCATTGAATTAGAATATCATTACAATATCAAAAAGTTAATTTATTTCAATAATTCAATTCAAAAAGTGAAACTCATATATTCTATATTTTCATTACACACAGAGTGATCTAATTCAAAGATTTATTTAATGTAAACCCAAAAGTTAGTATCTCAGAAAATTAAAATATTATAAAAGACCAATTAAAAAATATTTTTAATACAGAAATGTTAATTTACTGAAAAGTATGTACAGTGTATGTACTTAATACTTGGTCAGGGCTTATTTTGTATAAATTACTGCATCAGTGTAGTGTTGCATGGAGTAGATCAGCCCATGACACTGCTGAGGTCTTATGGAAGCATTGTTGGGTCTGGTGTTTGTCATCCTTGTCTTGATAATTTATTTAGATACACCTATAATACGCATAGCCTCCTTAAAGGGGTTTTCTCGACTCAGACAATGGGGGCATATCGCTAGGATATGCCCCCATTGTCTTATAGGTGCGGGTCCCACCGCTGGGACATGCACCTATATCGAGAACGGAGACCCGAAAGTGAAGAAGAGTGCACTGCGCATGCGCAGCCGCCCTCCATTTATTTCTATGGGGCTGCCGAAAATAGCAGAGCGCTGGCTCGGCTATTGCCGTTTACCCCATAAAAATGAATGGGAGCATGGGCCGCGCATGCATGGCATGCTCCCATTCACTTCTATGTGAGAGGCAGGGATTAGCGCTTGGTGGTGGACGGACCCCGGGAAATCTGGGATCCTCCAGCCACAGCGCTCCCCGCTCCATTCTCGATATAGGTGCGGGTCAGACATTGGGGGCATATCCTAGCGATATGCCGCCATTGTCTAAACTGGGAATACCCCTTTAAGCATTATCTTTGTTTAGTTTGTCATAACAGTTCCATTGAAGATGCAAACATTAAGCCATATTCAGGTACATAAAAGCTAGAAAACTAAGAGAAACATAGATAGAAGTCTCTATATAAACAGCTCAAGAGATTTTACATCTATAGATTTGTTAGCATTCAAGCAAGCACCACTTCAGTGAACTATTCTGGAACATAATAGACTGCTGGCCATGTAATGTCAAGCTATGAGACTATGAGCTTGTAAAGCCCACAGAACAAGATTACAGTGCCCTGAAGTCATCATCTGCTTAACATTTTAGCTTCAGATGCAAACATTATTATAATCCTTTGTAATAATGCATGGCTAGGGGCCTTGGATGGCATAAGACAAACTGTTGCTATTATCAGCCATCAAATAACTTGATGTTGGTTGAAAAAACATCTTTTTTACATAACAAGTCACTACTGGACCCTTGCACATAGTGTCCTTGTACAAGCAACTACTAATCATATTCCAAATCTTGATATAAAACTGTAATATGTCCAGCTTGGAACTCTTGAATGAAGTCAGGTGTCTTGACAGAAGCCAAAGGGGGCAAAGTGGTGTTTCTAGCAATTGGACTCCAACCTATTAGACATATAAAACATAGCATGTTGTATAGATATTTAGGAACCACCATTTAATATAATAGGAGCGGATGGGATCCCAAAGAACACTTCATTTGCTTTAAGACAAATTGTAAATCTAAGCTTCTAATAAGAAGAGAAGTATGAAGTGTGCATTTTATCATATCTCAAACGTAAGACTTTTGAAGTTAAATACACTTGAAGTAAATAGCTGTCCGCTGCATTTTCATTTCCTAGAAACACTTGCATCCTACATAAAATCCCAATCAATGTGTTCACTTTGGATCATCAAAGCTAAAAGCTCAGAGACTGAGTAGAAATTTGCATTCACAAATATTCACAGATATTCATTTACCGTTATCCTGAATATAGCCACAGTGTAAGTAAGGCTTTTAGGCAAAGCATTTTCTCATTTCTTGGCTTTAGTGGCTGGAAACCATTCTGTATCCCGGTTTGCCTTTATTGAAAATGAAGGCTTTAATTGTAAAGCATGTGTTTAATTGGGCACCGTAGCATATGGCAGCAGTGGCGAATTGTTATTTATTTGAGCTATCAGTTTATGCTTAACAGATAAATAGCTTCTTCAGCATTGGTGTCTATTGTTTCAAATCCCTATGTGAGTAAAGAAAGAGTTAATCCTTCCAAAACAATATCCATTTTTATGTGAAAATGGATATAGTGTTTTGTTTTTATTCCTTTATATTGGTGGACAATAGGCATAGAACTAGATCTATGCTCATAAAACTTAGTATCCAAATGCATGAATTTTGAGTTTGATTTTAGACTTGGCTCCTCATAAAGCTGAGTATAATTTTATTGCAAGTTGGTTCATAAACATCAATTTAATTGTATTATGTGAAATTGAAAAAGTTTGATACAAATGGCAATTGTATGTATAAAAAAATATATACATATGGGTCCAATATTATAAACAGTGATACAATCCTAGAAGAACATCTGCAACTAAGACTAGATAAATGTAGAAGTTTAGAAGTTTTGTTAAATTGAATATAGATAACGTTGTACACCTAAAATATTTTCTAAAAAATGGTGGCTCTAATTAGCATTGATTGACCGGATACACAGGCTTTGATACAGGGCGAGCTCCACTTTATGAGTAAGGTAAAAAAATGTGAGGGAAATTGCATAAAACAGCCATTGCTTTAGAGCTTACCTTAGCCCACACAGAGAAGCCATGTCCATCGGAAACAATATAAACAAACTGTGCTATCCATAGCTTCCAAAGATGGCAACTACACATTCAGGACCCATTCATTTGAAAGGGATGGAAATGTGGTTCTATGCCCAGTATTTGAAAGCTAGCGATAGCATACAAAGATCATCAAAGATCATGCCAAAGGGACCTCTGTCATTTTGCTTTATGAATGGTGGAGGTTGTTCTGGTGTCACAACCAGACAGCTGAGAAGCTCTGACAGAGGCCTTTCAGAACCTCCTCCTTGAATTTCTGTGTTGTGGTATTCAGCTCCTCCTCTCGTCAGCCTCTCTCAGCTGTCATGTCTTAATTGCTTCCCTTTAAATGCCTCCTCAGAATGCTTTTCTGAGCGGCTTATATTTCCTCCTGGAGTGTGTGTGCACGCTGATCTGTCCTCCTCTTTGCTTCAAAGCTAAGTGTACTTTTATATGTTTATATCTGTTTGCTGGATCCCAGATGACCCTGACTCCCTCCGTGTCTTGTGTAGGGAGCCGGTGGTCGTGTCCCCTCACTATTGTAGGGTGCTCAGGGCTTTATAGTCAAGGTTCGTGGATATGCAAACCTCCACCATTAGGATCTTTGCATAGGCTGAGCAGCCAGGGAAAGTGCCAGGTCTTCTGCAGGGGTCTCCCTTGGTTCCTTAGTTTTTGGATCCAGCGAGTCGTTTATACATGTTGCTTTGCCTTGTTACCTGTACACATTCCGTGACATTATAAGCCGCCAAAACCGTCTTAAGCATGGATCCGGTTTCACTTTTGGCTGAACGCTTCCAGGGTCTTTCATTGGAGGTAGCTGACCTCCGTAAGACTTTGTCTCAGCTTCAAGTGACCGGTTCAGCTTGCGTTCATGGAGCTTGTTCTGAGCCTAAGATCTCGCTCCCGGATACGTTCTCCGGGGGTAGTGAGAATTTTGTGCGTTTTAGAGAGGCTTGCAAACTCCATTTTCGCCTTCTTCCCCTTTCCTCTGGAGATGAGGAACGGAGGGTGGGGATCATTATATCGCTGCTCAGGGGTAACGCTCAGTCCTGGGCCTTTTCGCTGCCGGAGGGGGCACGGCCCCTCCGTTCAGTGGATGAATTCTTTTTAGCCCTGGGTCAGATATATGATGATCCGGATCGTATTGCTCTGGCGGAGTCTAGACTACGTCTCCTATGCCAGGGTAAACAATCCGCAGAAATATACTGCTCAGAATTTCGGAGTTGGGCAGCTGATACTGGTTGGAATGATGCTGCACTCCGAAGTCAATTTTGCCATGGTCTTTCAGAGGGATTGAAAGATGCATTTGCCTTTCATGAAAGGCCTATTTCTTTGGACTCTGCTATGTCTCAGGCCGTTCGTATTGACAGGCGTCTTAGAGAGAGAGGAGAGATCTCTCCTTCCTGTCATACTCGGTCCCAGGACTGTGCAGCGGTCCCATTCTCTGCGCAGGGGTCTCAGTCGCTGTCAGCCCCTTCTGAGCAGGAGCCCATGCAGCTGGGGTTGATTGCTTCTGACAATAGAAGATTCAGCCCGCATGAGAGGGTTTGTTTTTGTTGTGGAGGTATTAATCATTTGGCAAATATTTGTCCCTCTAGGAGATTCAGGCAGTTCTCTGGGTATAATAAAGAAACAAAGAGGAAAAAATCTTTGAAAAATGTTCCGTCTGTTACTATTGGCAGGATTGAGGCGGAAATTGAAGATTTTCCGTTTGCTTGTAGTTCCCGTTTTGTCCTGCCGGCTAGGGTGGCGCTAGAGAGCAAGAACATTTTTTGTGAGATTTTTGTGGATAGTGGAGCAGCGGTTAATCTCATTGATAATCACTTTGCGATAACTCATGGTTTCCAGGTGTGCGCTTTGAGAAAGGATATTCCTGTGTTTTCTATCGATTCCGCTCCACTTTCTCAGAAGTCATTAAAGGGCATAGTTCACAATATCCGTTTAATTGTGAGTGATGCTCATGTTGAGGATGTGTCATGTTTCGTCCTTAGCGGTTTGCCGACTCCTCTAGTGTTGGGGCTACCCTGGCTCACTAAACATAACCCCACCATTGATTGGCAAGCAAGGCAAATAAATGGTTGGAGTGACTTTTGCAGAGAGAATTGCCTCACGACATCTGTTTCTGAGGTTGCTACTAAGACTGTACCATCTTTTCTCTCTGAATTTTCGGATGTCTTCTCTGAGAGTGGAGTTCAGGATTTGCCCCCGCACAGGGAGTACGATTGCCCTATTAATCTCATCCCAGACGCCAAGCTGCCTAAATCTCGTTTATACAATCTTTCCCAACCTGAGAGGATCGCTATGCGTACTTATATCTCTGAGAGTCTGAGAAAGGGACACATACGACCCTCAAAGTCACCTGTTGCCGCTGGTTTTTTCTTTGTTAAGAAAAAAGATGGTTCTTTAAGACCTTGTCTGGATTTCAGGGAGCTGAACAATATCACAATTCGTGACCCTTATCCGCTTCCTCTGATCCCGGACCTGTTTAACCAGGTTGTTGGGGCTAAAGTCTTTTCCAAATTAGATTTAAGAGGGGCATACAACCTGGTCAGGGTCAGAGAAGGGGACGAATGGAAGACGGCCTTCAATACCCCTGAGGGCCATTTTGAGAATTTGGTTATGCCTTTTGGGTTGATGAATGCCCCAGCCGTTTTTCAGCATTTCGTGAACAGCATTTTTTATCATTTGATGGGAAAATTTGTATTGGTGTATTTGGATGACATTTTGATTTTTTCTCCCGATTTCAAAACTCATAAGGAACATTTACGTCAGGTCTTGCTCATCCTGCGGGAGAATAAACTATATGCGAAACTGGAAAAATGTGTGTTTGCGGTTCCAGAAATTCAATTTCTGGGGTTTCTTCTCTCCGCTTCTGGTTTTCGCATGGACCCCGAGAAGGTCCGCGCTGTGCTTGAGTGGGAGCTTCCTGAGAATCAAAAGGCGCTGATGCGTTTTTTGGGCTTTGCCAATTATTACAGGAAGTTCATTTTGAATTATTCTTCTATTGTTAAACCACTCACTGATATGACCAGAAAGGGGGTAGATTTTTCTTCTTGGTCAGTAGAGGCGCGTAAGGCCTTTTCTGATATCAAGGAGAGTTTTGCTTCCGCTCCCATCTTGGTGCAACCTGATGTTTCATTACCCTTCATAGTTGAGGTTGATGCTTCTGAGGTGGGTGTGGGGGCGGTCTTGTCTCAGGGTTCCTCTCCTGCCAATTGGCGACCGTGTGCCTTTTTCTCAAGAAAACTCTCCTCCGCAGAGAGAAATTACGATGTGGGAGATAGGGAATTGTTGGCCATCAAGTTGGCTTTTGAGGAATGGCGCCATTGGCTAGAGGGGGCCAGACACCCTATTACCGTATTTACTGACCATAAAAATCTGGCCTACTTGGAGTCAGCCAAGCGTCTGAACCCGAGACAGGCCAGATGGTCGTTGTTCTTTTCTAGGTTTAATTTTGTTGTCACGTTCCGCCCTGGAGTTAAGAATGTGAAGGCAGATGCCCTGTCACGTTGTTTTCCGGGAGGCGGGAATTTTGAAGACCCGGGTCCCATTTTGGCTGAAGGTGTGGTGGTCTCTGCTCTTTTTCCTGAATTGGAGGCAGAGGTGCAGGCAGCCCAGTCAGAGGCTCCTGATCTTTGTCCTCCTGGGAGGTTGTTTGTGCCTCTCGCTTTAAGACACAAGATTTTTAAAGAACACCACGATACGGTCCTTGCTGGGCACCCGGGGGTAAGAGCCACACTGGATCTCATCGCTCGGAGATTCTGGTGGCCTGCGCTTCGTAAGTCGGTTGAGGGTTTTGTGGCAGCCTGCGAGACTTGCGCTCGTGCCAAGGTCCCTCATTCACGGCCATCAGGTCCTCTCCTTCCCTTACCCATTCCTTCCCGTCCTTGGACACATCTGTCCATGGACTTTATCACGGACCTGCCTCGTTCCTCGGGGAAGACTGTGATTCTGGTGGTGGTGGACCGTTTTAGCAAAATGGTGCATTTCATCCCTTTTCCTGGTTTGCCCAATGCTAAGACGCTGGCGCAGGCATTTGTTGATCACATTGTCAAGTTGCACGGTATTCCTTCAGACATAGTCTCTGATAGGGGCACGCAGTTTGTTTCCAGATTCTGGAAGGCTTTCTGTTCTCGCTTGGGGGTTCGGTTGTCATTCTCTTCTGCTTTCCACCCGCAGTCGAATGGCCAGACAGAGCGCGTCAATCAGAATCTGGAGACATATCTGCGTTGTTTTGTGGCGGAGAATCAAGAGGATTGGTGTTCTTTTTTGTCCCTTGCTGAGTTTGCTTTAAATAACCGTCGTCAGGAGTCCTCTGATAAGTCACCATTTTTTGGTGCATATGGGTTTCATCCACAGTTTGGGACTTTCTCGGGAGAGGGGTCTTCTGGTTTACCTGATGAGGACAGATTCTCCTCGTCTTTGTCATCTATTTGGCAAAAGATTCAAGAGAATCTAAAGAGCATGAGTGAGAGATATAAGCGTGTGGCTGATAAGAGACGTGTGCTTGGTCCGGACCTGAATGTTGGTGATCTGGTGTGGTTGTCTACCAAGAATATCAAATTGAAGGTTCCCTCCTGGAAGTTGGGTCCTAGGTTTATTGGGCCTTACAAAATCCTGTCTGTCATCAATCCTGTTGCATACCGTCTTGATCTTCCTCAGACTTGGAAGATCCATAATGTTTTTCATAAGTCCTTATTGAAACCTTATGTTCAACCCATTGTACCCTCGCCTTTGCCTCCTCCTCCGATTATGGTTGATGGGAATCTTGAATTCCAGGTCTCTAGGATTGTGGATTCTCGTCTTGTCCGCGGTTCTCTTCAGTACCTTGTTCAGTGGGAGGGGTATGGTCCTGAGGAGAGGATGTGGGTCCCAGTGACGGACATTAAGGCCTCTCGTCTCATCAGGGCATTCCATAGGTCCCATCCTGAGAAGGTGGGCTCTGAGTGTCCGGAGTCCACTCGTAGAGGGAGGGGTACTGTCACAACCAGACAGCTGAGAAGCTCTGACAGAGGCCTTTCAGAACCTCCTCCTTGAATTTCTGTGTTGTGGTATTCAGCTCCTCCTCTCGTCAGCCTCTCTCAGCTGTCATGTCTTAATTGCTTCCCTTTAAATGCCTCCTCAGAATGCTTTTCTGAGCGGCTTATATTTCCTCCTGGAGTGTGTGTGCACGCTGATCTGTCCTCCTCTTTGCTTCAAAGCTAAGTGTACTTTTATATGTTTATATCTGTTTGCTGGATCCCAGATGACCCTGACTCCCTCCGTGTCTTGTGTAGGGAGCCGGTGGTCGTGTCCCCTCACTATTGTAGGGTGCTCAGGGCTTTATAGTCAAGGTTCGTGGATATGCAAACCTCCACCATTAGGATCTTTGCATAGGCTGAGCAGCCAGGGAAAGTGCCAGGTCTTCTGCAGGGGTCTCCCTTGGTTCCTTAGTTTTTGGATCCAGCGAGTCGTTTATACATGTTGCTTTGCCTTGTTACCTGTACACATTCCGTGACATCTGGTTGGACACCCCCACCACAACTACTTAATTAAATATCACCACTCAGAACTAGTCTAAAAGCAAAAAAAAAAAACAACTGAAAGGTCCAACAAATTTATGTTCTCTAAATGCTTTTGAACAAGTATCTTAGATAACTGGTGAGAAAGTCACTTATCTTCACTTGAGGTAAATGCAAGTAGCACAGATCATTTATGCACTGATGTAAAATACTGCCTGTAACTTGTAGTTCCACGGACTCTCCATCCTTTGTAAGATTAGTGGGACTAAGTAATTCTTTGCCACAGGAAGTTGTGATGATTATTTTATTGAAAGTGTTGAAGGTGTGTATTCATTTCTTGAAATATATACTAATATTAGATTGCTGGATATTGGTCATTGATCCAGAGATTTATGGATCTTACTCCCAATTGGAAACTACCTCATCAAGGTCTTTTGTTTTCTTCAGGATTATATGTATTTGATCAACCTGTGCCCTTTTTTTAACCTGACTATAATCCCATGTTGTTGTCACGCATCATATTGAGGTCACAGCAATCCATAAAGTGAATTTTCCTAGACTTCAATCATCTCTCACTGGTAAAAATTGGAGTATTGGACTACAAAAAGACTCTACATTTCCTGAGTTAACTAAGTAACAGAGTCTGGGTCATGTTATTTTGAATATCTTTTAAAAATGAGTTCCTTAACATTTATATTACACATTTTAGGGAGGTGTATATTATTCATCATCCTTTGATGATATGTACGTTCAAGTGGATATAACATGATTAATGTGAAAAAAGAAAAATAGACATCATATAGTATATGACAATTATTTTCTATCATAGCTAGAACCAGCCTTGTACCTCACATGGGTCCAGAGATCTCCTCATACATTGCTTCAGATGCTTCTCTAGATTCTCTGAACTAGCAAGTCAGGGGTGTGTCCTTTAATGGGAGGAGGTCATTTCTGTTACTGATCTCTCCCTATCACAGCTCATGGGGTATATCCTTTCTGCTGCTCTCTCCCTGTAGCTGTCATAGCTTCTAAGAGTAGAAATGGCTGGTGGCAGTTAAAGTATGGAACTGAGTATGTGCGACCACTTCAGTAGATGAATGTGAACTTTACTATAAAGATTCAACACCAGGGGTGCCATTATAATAAAGTTAGGGGACTATCTCACAACTGGAACATTTTTGTAACAGACATTAAATTACAAAAGTAACTGTGTGTTTTTGTTTTGTTAGTTTTTTTTGCTGAATTCTATTAAAATGTCACTGAATGGAGTCACAACCCCCATAAGTAGCCCCCGTTTCCTTTATTGCTGGAAACTATAACATTCTTTTGCTGCTATTTCATTTATAGTCAACCATTTTTGCGTTATCCTGGAGAAAACGTTTAAATAGTTCCAACGAACTGATGGGAGAACAAAATTGAATGGATGTTGGCAGAGGCACAAAACTCATCCTGGGAATCAACATTTGGAAGTATTGTTACAAATGTAAATCTCTCTCATTTTGTTCTACAGACAAATTATTTTTTGACCAGACAATATTTTTAATCATTAAAGTCTCTAGTTGCCAAATGATTCTGGGATTCTCATTATTATCTACATGTATTATATGATATATCTCTACAGGGGTAATGCTTTCTGCAGATATTTGGCCACTGTATCGAACAATTCTTGGAACGCATCCATTTTACCATTCTTCATTTCTCAATTTCCAGCAAGAAAAGCTGAATGCTTTGGAAACAGTGCTAGTTGCCTTGAATAACACTAAAGGTCATCTATTTTGTTTCAAAAGAATTCTCTCTGAGCATGTAATTTAGAAATATAGGCCGATCAGCTATAAAATACAGCAGTATTGCATATATTATTTTCTGTTATCTGTGAGGTTTGCTTTTTGTTTTTGCTGCTACATTAATAAAATAAAGGTTCTGGCAATATATTCCACAGAACTGTAGCCATTGCTGCTGGTGAGATTTTTCTGTATTAGTCCTGATAGCAGATGTTTTCCACATTCTATTTTTAGTTGATACTGTGCTGTAACAATAAAACTGCAGGCAAGTTATACCTCAAAGAACTACAAAGACTTTGCACAGAATGAAAAGGATATATCTGTATTACAGACAGCCAGTTTAAGATTTAGAAATAACTAGGTTAAACATTACAGATGTTTTTGCTATAGTCTCATTCATCAACAGTATCATTGTTTGTTACGAGGTTGTTAGGGCCGCTTTCATCAAGATATACTGTAGTGCCACTCATGTCCATAGGGTGCCTGGTTTTGCAGCTTAGCCTTATTTGCATGAGCAGAAAGAACTGCAATACCAGACAAAGCCGTTTGACAATTTTTTTGGGAAAAAAAAGGATCCTTTGTTATTAACCCCTTCACGACTGCAATCTATATACATGATAGCTGCACATACCCTGTGCAGCTACCACATATATATACGTTCTGGCAGCTCTTTAATCCAAGCGCTGCAAAGCACTTGGATTAAAGCTTCTGCCCCTGCCCTGTATGCTGTCACGGACAGCATACAGTTCAGTAATGCTGGCAAGGGACCAATCAGAGTGGCCTCTTGCCGGCAATCGATCCGATTGGTTAGTCTGTGCAGACTAACCAATCGGATCGCGGCAGTGTTAAAATGCCGGTTTCAGGCTCTGATCTGCGCTCTGCGGATCAGAGCCTGAAAGCCGATAGTGTAACTCATGCCCCCCAATCTGTGGCCCTCCAAGCCCTTAGTGCCCCTCTGTGCCCCGCCGATCTGTGCCCCTCTCCTGCGCTGATGGCATGCGGTCCACCTCCTCCCCGCCCCCTGCATTAACTTTCTAGCCGCACCTCCTGCCCCAGCCTCCCTCGATATTGTGGGCAGCCTCCCGACCCCCCCTTCCAGACTAAAAGCCTATAGTGTAACTCATGCCCCCCCGATCTGTGCCCCTCCAAGCCCTTAGTGCCCCTCTGTGCCCCGCCGATCTGTGCCCCTCTCCTGTGCTGATGGCATGCGGTCCGCCTCCTCCCCGCCCCCTGCATTAATTTTCTAGCCGCCCCTCCTGCCCCAGCCTCCCTCGATATTGTGGGCAGCCTCCCGACCCCCCCCTTCCAGCGCTGACCCCCCGATCCCCCTGCTGTGTGCGATGGCGGCAGCTCCATTCCTGAGCCGCCGCCATCAGCAGAGAGTGTCAGCTCTATGCTGACACTCTCCTGTAACCCCTACAGATCCATGGGGCGGCATCCATGGGGTTAACAGAGGGAGGGAGCTCCCTCTCTCCACCATCGGGGCTGCATCGCTGTGATTGCAGCACCCGATGGTTGCCATGGCAACTGGACGCTTTGCAAAAGCGTCTGGTTGCCATGGCAAAGGCGTCCAGTGCTGCCACCTACAGGCAATCTGGAAGTACTATACTTTGGAATGCAAGAGCATTGCAAAGTATAGTACAACTATCAGCCCCACTGGATCTTCAAGATCCAAGAGGGAACTGATAAAAAAAAAGTGAAAATAATAAAAGTAAAAATAAATAAATAAAAATGTAAATTAGAAAAAAGAAATTGCCTTTTCCTATAAAAAAATGAAAAAATAAAATAAAATACACATATTAGGTGTCACCGCAGTCCGTAACAACCATCTCTATAAATATATAGCATGATAGACCCCGTCCGATAAACACCATAAAAATAAAATAAAAAAACAGTGCCAAAAAAGCTATTTTTGTCGCCTTACATCACAAAAAGTGCAACAGCAAGCGATCAAAAAGGCTTATGACCCCCAAAATAGTACCAATCAAACCGTCACCTTGTCCCGCAAAAAATGATACCCTATTTAAGACAATCGCCCAAAAAAATTAAAAAGCTATGGCTCTCAGACTATAGAGACACTAAAACATCATTTTTTGGGTTTCAAAAATGCTATTATTGTGTAAAACTTAAATAAATAAGAAAAAGTATACATATTGGGTATTGCCACGTCCGTAACGATCTTCTCTATGAAACTATCACATGACCTAACTTCTCAGATGAACGCTGTAAAAATAAATAAATGAAAACTGTTCCAAAACAGCCAATTTCTGGGTCACCTTGCACCAAAAAGTGTAATAATAAATGATCAAAAAATCCTATGTACCCAAAAATGGTACCAATAAAAACCTCAACACTTTCTGCAAAAAATGAGCCCCTGCACAATACGATCGGCACAAAAATAAAAAACATATGGCGTTCAGAAATCCAATCCAGCACAATCTACCTTCCAAAAACCTGTCACTACCAGAGCTTTGAGACGTTCTGACTGCTCTGTTTCTCCACCCCTGTGATGATGTCACTACTAGAGCTTGGAGGAGTTCCCTCTGCCCTGTTTCTCTGCCCCTGTGATGAGGTCTTTACTTTCAGTTTCCTTCCTCCCAGCTGTCCCTCCTTTGTTTGATTTCACTGCCTTTAAATCACCCCTCCTCCTTTGTAGAGGTGCGGATTATACTTTTCATTTGAGCTGTATCTCTCGCTTGAGTATCTTCACCTGTGTGATATCTGTTCACTGGATCTGTGTTCTGCTGAAGCAAGTACTTTGGATATTGTCTGCTGACTTTGGATCTGTTTTCACTGCAGCTCCTTCAGTTAAGTGTTCAGTTAAGTGTTTACCCCGGTTCTGTCCATATACTGAGCAGGGCACCGGTGGCCGTGCCCCTTCCACTATTTTCAGTGGTCATCAGCCTTAGGTACGCGGGCATGTCTCGATCCACCATCTGGATCTGGACATGTGCTTAGCAGCTTAGGGAGAGCTTTTAGGGTCTGACAGGGGTCACCCTTTATCCTCCCTAGTTTGGGTCCGGTCAGTTGCTATTCACTGTGTAGGCTCTTGTTGCTCACTTACAGTCGTGACAAAACCGTATGACATTCCTTTCCTTCTGCGCCCTGCCGTGTGCCCGTACAGCAGTTTACGACCATATGTGGGGTGTTTATGTAAACCGCGGAATCAGGGTAATAAATATTGAGTTTTGTTTGGTTGTTAACTCTCAAAGTGTTAAAGAAAAAAAAATTATAAAATGGAAAATCTGCCAAAAAAGTGAAAATTTGAAATTTCATCTCCATGTTCCTTTAATTCTTGTGGAACGCCTAAAGGGTTAACAAAGTTTTTAAAATCAGTTTTGAGTAACTTGAGGGGTGTAGTTTCTACAATGGGGTCATTTATGGGGGGTTTCCACTATGTAAGCCCCACAAAGTGACTTCAGACCTGAACTGGTCCTTAAAAAGTGGGTTTTGGAAATTTTCTTAAAAATTGTAAGAATTGCTTCTAAACTTCTAAACCTTCTAACGTCCTAAAAAAATAAAATTACATTTCCAAAATGATGCCAACATAAAGTAGACATATGGGGAATGTTAAGTAATAAATATTTTATTAGGTATGACTTTCTGTTTTAGAAGCACAGAAATAAAAATTTGGAAAATTGAGAATTTTTCAAAATTTTTGGTAAATTTGGGATTTTTTCATAAATAAAGATGAAATATATTGACTCAAATATATGACTGTCATGAAGTACAATGTGTCACGAGAAAACAATCTCAGAATGGCATGGATAAGTAAAAGTGTTCAGAAGCTATTACCACATAAAGTGACGCATGTCAGATTTGAAAATTTTGACCTGGACATTGGGGCATCAATGACCCTTGGTCATGAAAGGGTTAAAAAGGTGTTTTGAGACTATCCTCAGGATAGGTCATCAGTATCTGATCAGTGTGGGTCCGACCCCTGGGACCCCTGCTGATCAGCTGTTTTAGAAGGCACCGGTGCTCGCAGTAGGGCTGCCACCTTCTCACAGCTTTCTCTAGCCCATGTGACGTCACGTTCATCAGTTACATTGCCTAGGCACAGCTAGGGAAGTGAATGGGGCTGAGCTTCGATGCCAAGCACAGCTGCTATACAATGTACGGTGCTGTGTTTGGTGAGCAGAGAGAAGGCAGCTGCACTCACAGGAGCACTGCTGCCTTCTTAAACAGCTGATTGGTGGGGGTCCCAGGTGTTGTATCCCCACAGTTCAGATACTGATGACCTAGAGGATAGGTCATCAGTAAAAAAAAGTGTAGCCTTCAAGATATTGTTAGTTTGTTAGCTCCTAAAGACCGGATAGGGCCAATTTTTGTGTTTGCATTTTTGCCTTTTCCTCCTCCTTTGTTTTACTACGGACCTATGTCAGGGCATATTTTTTGTGGCATGTGCTATAATTTTTATTAGTACCATTTTGGGTACATATAACTTTTTGATCACATTTTATTAAATTTGGGAGAGGGCAAATATTACCAAAATAGCAAATTGGCTATTTTTTTCCATTACAGCATTCAGTGCACATGATTAATACTGTTATATTTTAATAGTTCAGATACTTTTGGATGTGTGACACCTATTATGTTATCTCTGAGACTGATCACTATCAGCAGTTGCCTGCTGTGTTATATAGCTGGCACCTGCCGTGTATGGGTGAGCTCAGTGTGTGAGCCCACTCCATAGTTCCCCTTAACTATTATGACACTCAGGTACATTTGTGGGTTAAGGGGCTAATGTTCTCCCCCCTATTCTGTCATCATATAAACTCCTGTCCAAAAACCAAGTACATATGGTACATTTAAATTCATAAGGTGTTTGAAACTATCAACAGCAACATTTTTTATGGCCACTAATTACATGTAATTTTTTATTTTGCAAGTATTAAATACAGAAATAAATCAAGTGTCTGTTTAGATGTGTTTATCCTTATTTTCATTGGTACCCTGAATTGTGAACTTGATTTCTTCTTAATGTCTGTTTATCCTTGGTTTGCCTGATGAAAGTAAGTTTAGGTAAAGCATGTATATATCCTCTAAAGCTTGAAGATTAATATCTGCTGAACATAGGTTATGACTAGTGTTGAGCGAATTCGATACGAATTTCAGGTAAAATTTGATTCGCCACAAAGCCAAATTTCCTTGTCCTTTGAGGTAGCTAATCTATTTTACCTGAAATGGGGTAAAACAAAAACAAAAACATACTCATCTCCTGTTAAGAGCCTGCTGCCGCCATCTTGATTGATGATTTGGCACAAAATCATGTTCACTGTGACATATAAGGTCAGCAAGCTGGCCAGCGTGATGATGTCATCACTGACGATGTGAGATTTTGCGCTAGATTTTTAATGTAGATGGCAGCGGCCGGCTCTTTTTCGCGAGCAAATGGATGAGGTAAGTATGAGTTTTTTAAATTAATTTTTTATGTCACACTGTAATATCAAATTCAGATGCCACAATCATCTATGAACACAGCTTCTGAGGGGTACAATAATGGGTTCATGATGAAGTAAATTGTCAAGAAGCAATTTTATTTTATTTTTTATTCGGCAAAGCAGCCAAACTGAATTTATAAAAATTTAGCTCTGTACTAGTCATGACTGACATTGTTATGTATGAACAATATAGTAAAATTGGAAAGATTTAATTAAGTTCAAACGTCTATCCAGAACAAACCCTAGGTATGAACATATCGCTTTAATTGTAGATTAAAACTTTAGCTTTCACTTTAAAGTTTTCATTTCAAATATAATATAGTCCAACCTAAGACTGGCCTTACATTTAAATAGCTTCTGGTCAGCTGACAGTTGCCCTTTCTGACCCACCCATGCAAGCTCAGCTCAGCCAGGCATGTATGACTTTTGAATGGGCAGACAACTAATCAAGAATATTTAAATCCAGTTGGCCAATCCTAGCCTCCTCCTAAATCTGCCATTGGTAAAGAGGGGAGAGGATCCCATATGCATTAGATAGTTCTGTACTCTACATTAATCTAATGCATATAACCAGATTAAATCCTAGCCTTCTTTTTCTTTTGAAAAAATGACCCCTTCATATATTAAGTATCTCCAAGTTATGGGTGTTCTTGAACTAGCACTATGGGGGAGATTTATCAAACTGGTATTGAATTAAATTGGCTTAGTTGCCCGTAGCCAATCAGATTCTACCTTTCATAATTAACAGATCCTTTGGAAAATGAAAGGTGGAATCTAATCGATTGCTACAGGCAACTAAGCCAGTTCTGCTTTACACCAGTTTGATAAATGACCCCATATATATCGGTGGACTGCAAATTGTAATCAAACATTATTTGCTTACAGAAGAACTCAATGCTTATCTTATTCTATAGTGTATACTTTAATATACATGGTCACATCCTTTCAACGGGTAATAAATCAAAAGACGCAACAGAGATAAGCAGATGTTAAGCAGGGTCTTGCCATTCCAGTTTAATTATTCCTGGGAGTACTTTGTGTCATTAAAAATGCAAACAAAATGCCTATTAATATGCAAATTAATCTTCATATCTACTTGGTGACTCTAGAGCATTATCATATATGGTTGACCTGAATATCTAAATATGCATTTGGATGAGACATGGACTATAGATGGGACAAAGATCGAGTTGATGGAACTTTATGTAGAATTTCAAGTAATGGAATCCCTGACATACCGTAGGAGTAGAGTATAATCTGCAAAGTCCCTTGATGTAGAAGAAAAATGCTTGTGTCTTGTATGTAGGTGATGAAATATTACTATCCTTCTAATACTGCAGAAGAAGGATTAAAGAACACCTACAAAAGACAGATTACTGTCCCTGATTCTAGTGGGAAGAATGCAAACAGGGCAGATTTTGCTTCCAGGTAATGGAACTTCAACAGCACAGCAATACCATATGACACAATTATTTACGTGTTCTAAATGGTTTAGTAGTGCAACGTCAAGCTACTATATTATATGTCATACTATTTCTATGTGACCATTGAATTTATCATCCATCGGCAATGCTGTTTTTCCTATGTCCTATTTCAATGGATAAATATAATTAACATTACAGTCAGTCTGAAAAGCAACATGTTTATTAGCATCAGTTCATATTGGCATAAGCTTTTTCATTCTGTACATTTTGCCTTGATCATTTTCTTTCAGGTAAATTAGTTGCATCATAAGTACAATAAATGACATATGCAACATAACAAATCAAACACCAGAAAAATATACAATACATGTAATATTTCATATATTAAAATCTATTAAAAACAATTAGATTATTTTAATGATGATTTGGATTGTATAGATATTTTTAGGGCAGCAGAAGTCTGCTTGCTTTAGATAGCTGTTTTACTCCCCTTCTGGCACTGAAAAGGAAGTGAATGCATTTTGTATTATTATTATTATTATTATTATTATTATTATAAGTGATCAAACAAAGTGGAATTCGATCCAAATTTGAGGAAAAATTTGATTTGCAACGAATGAGAATTTCCTTGTGCTTCCTGGTAACGAATTGCCATTTTTTCGTAAAATGGCGGCTACACGTGTAAAAATATGGGGAAAGGAACTCTGGGAAGGTGGGCTGACCCATATGCCATGCATGCAACCAATTAGCAGCCAGCCCTGTGATGTCACAGCCCTATAAATACAGCGGCCATCTTAGAATCAGACATTTTCAAGCATTCTGAGTGCAGGGACAGACATGAGAAGGCGCTAGGGACAGTAATTGGAAAAACCTCATTGTTAAAAACCCCTGAAAAAAACAATTTATAAGTGCAGGGAAGGGATAGGGAGGAATCATTTCACATCATCTTAGTACAGGGAGGGACGTCAGAAAACACTAGGAACAGTGCCATAAAAGTGATTAACAAGTGCAGGAAAAGGATAGGGAGGAATCATTTCACAGCATCTTAGTGCAGGTAGAGACGTCAGAAAGCGCTAGGAACAGTGCCATAAAAGTGATTAACAAGTGAAGGGAAAGGATAGGGAGGAATCATTTCACAGCATCTTAGTGCAGGGAGAGACGTCAGCTCTGTAATTCCAGCAATTTGTTTTTGGGGTGCAAGTGTTATGTTGAAAATCCTTTAGTGTCTTATATCTTTTCAAACAAGAAAAATATATCTTCAAAAAATAATAATTTATTCAGCGTTCAGCGCTGCAGTTATATGCTATAAAATCTTTATTGAAGTATTTAGGTTGAAAAACTTAATTTATTCGGTGGTCAGCGCTGCAGTTATATGCGGTAAAATCTTTATTAAAGTATTTTGGTCGAAATATAAAAAATTTTCAGCGCTCAGCGCTGCAGTTATTTGCGTTAAAATCTTTAGTGACGTATCTTGATGAACGTTGCAACTCTTCTGGGCTCATTGTCTGTAGCTACTAGAGGCCTATACATGCCAGGCAGGTTCCCCCAGAAGTATCTGGGTTGGTGAGCAGCTGATACTGCACTTGCATCAATCTTGACAGGATTCGTTTCCAGGTGGAGATTAATAGTTTTTTTTTGAATGATTTCTCCATCATAACCACGTCGTTGAATAAACGGAAGACTGGCAGATTCTCTCCTCTCTTAGGCAACATCTTTAATATTACATTTATTAAATACTGAATATTAAATTGAACCAATAATGTATTAAAATTATAAGAAAGTAAACTTAATTCTGCCAATATATTATCCCAATTTTCGAGGGAAATTCACTGACAATCAATTTGCTAAACCATTTGTTCTGGACTGGAGAACGTATATTATTAAATTGTGTTTTAAGCAACACTTTATAAAGTTAAGAAATTTTAACCTTCTGTTCTGTTCCATATTCCCTATAAATGATTAGATGAAGCAGCAACTGTGTGGCCTCCTAATGCTACTGCCACCTCCACGATCTCTCGTTGTCGTGCCACTTTCTAGCCCCCTCATGCTGCTGCCAACTCCCCAATCTCTCGTCGTCATGCCTTCTCATGATGCTGTGGCGTCCTAATGATGCTGTTGCCTGTGGAAGGGATGGGTCAGTTAGGGGTACAAGACAAAGATAGAAGCAGCCACACCTCCAAATGCATTCTGCACAAAAGACACTAGTTTTATATGTTTATATGGGATTTGTGCATGGTGCCAAGATAATGCCGTAAATTATATATTATATTATAAACATAATACAGTTGAGTTTTTTATTTTCATTTTATTTTTTTACTGTTGGTGATGGGTTATCAAGGGAAGAAAATTTTGTTTTGGGTACACCAAGGTGACAGAGGTCAGGAACTGTACACTTTTATCTTTCCTTAGATTTTGTTAAAAACTTCAGTTTTATTTTTTATTTTATTTTTTAATTTGCAAATTTTTTTTGCATAGCTGATCATCTCACACTGTACATCCTGAGATATGCTGACCCAACAAAAAAATAAAAATATTAACTTGGGATATACTTTCAGGATAATGCTTATAAGGCTGGCATCCCTGTAATAACTGTGATAGGCGTAATAATGATTGTTGCAAGGTTACTGTTGGTCACATTAGCTATACCACCTTTAAATTCTTAGGAACCATATGAGTTTTTGGTGTAAATAATTGTAAATTGGGAAGGCCACGGGAGACAATTTCTGTATTGCCACACCTATTTCCTCTGGAGGTTTAAATAGTAGCAGGAAGCACAAGTCACAAATTATGGTGCAGGTATAGCCGTTGCAATATTGTGTGCCTTTGTTATAGTATGAGGGGCATAAAAGCTTTTATAAATCTATAATGTGCCACATTTATTGGTTCCAAAATGGGAGTGAGTTTACTTTAATGGATCTTTTTCTCCTTTGCTATCTGGCAACATTCTGAATTGGTTTCATTTTTGCAATAATAAATATGGAGGACTGAAATGATCTTAAGGCTAAATAAAAGCACACTTCACAATGTCAAGCAGTTCTTATTCTGAAGAATTTGGACTGAACTGTGCCTGGCCAATTTGAACAAATATTGCATGGATCAATCAGATTCACAACTCTAATTGTAGTGGGGAGATGAAGAACTCATGAGAAGGCTGGAAATTTAGTGCATATCTGGAACTACACTACACTTAAAGAACCAATTAGAAGAGAAAATAACGTAGGAAAAATTGTGTCGTGTATTTCAGTAAGACTATAGACTAGGGATTTAACAAGATTAAACTAAAGGCTTAATGTAAAAACACTGATTTACTAATTATGATTTAGAGATGTGTTTTTTTATTTTTTATAAAGGATTCTTAAATAAAGAAATGGCTTGAAAAAAACAAACCTTCCTGAGATACTTGGCATTTTTAAGTCCTGGAGAAAATTGAACATTTTGTACCTTTGTTATGAATAAGATGCTTATGTCTTTCATATACCTGGGAACATACTCTTCTCCCAGTAAAGGGGCTGTGCTAATTTTAGGACTCTGTAATACACATATTTATGGCTTGGAAACTTGTTTTTTTCCAATCCTCCCACTTCACCACCAGTCATGTAAATTTCATTCATTGTAAAATATTGAGCGAGTAAGTAATTACAGAATAATGTTAAAATATCTCAGGAGGGCTTGTAAATGGTAATTTGTCCAAAGTTGATCAGAAAACATCCATAATTTATGTGAATCATATCACTTAACACAATGTGGTGAACTGAGGCTAATGGTTGAATGAGGGATTATGATTTCATAAAGATTATTGGAATGATACATATTAATACTATTGTGAATACTAATCTGAATACAAAAATGCCAGGAATATAGAACAAGAAGATATGGAAATAGAAACCTAGTGTATTGTTGGTAATAAGCACAAATTCCCAAGCAAATATCTGGGGATTTGCTAACTATTTGCTAAGGATGTCAGTTTATGCTGCTAAAGGCAATTATGTATTAAGCATAAAATACAACATAATTCATATTACCTCAAATTACAAACTAAAACAACCTTAAATATTGTCAAGGCTTGTAAAATGCAGCTCATATGATTTAGTGAGGACCTTTGATCAAAATGGACTTGCCATTTGATCTTACCAATAATCTTAGAATGATGATAATAAACATACTTTGATGCATATTACCTTCTAATATCTTTCATTGTTATATTCAAGGATTTCATATATTTTACTAAAAGAAAATGATTCTTCATAAGGGTTATATGTGACCCACAGAGTAACTGAGTATCTTGTTATGAGCTCTGATATAGCAATGGGCCCCAGAATACAACCCCAAGTGGAGCTTATGTTAGAACCCATTTCTTGTAGCTAGGGCCTTTTTTCTTATTAGTTGATTTATAAATAATGTTATTGTTACTGCGTGTTTTATTTATTTTACTGACTTATATAGCTCCAATATATTCCACAGCACATTACAGACATGTCATCACTTGCTTACCCCAATGGGGCTCACAATGTAGACTCCCTAT
This sequence comes from Bufo gargarizans, assembly GCF_014858855.1. Classification (NCBI taxonomy): domain Eukaryota; kingdom Metazoa; phylum Chordata; class Amphibia; order Anura; family Bufonidae; genus Bufo; species Bufo gargarizans. The sequence goes on from NC_058080.1 coordinate 447,646,057, forward strand.
AAATATATCTTTGGAGTGTGGGAGGACACCAGAATACCTGGAGAAAACCAATTGAAACTCATGGAGAATATACTAACTTCATGCAGATATTTTCCATGATATTGAAGTAGTCTCTGTTTAGTGACAGCTGAACCTAGGAGGTTAAGAGACAACAGTGCGTTGCACTAAGGGAACAGGCAAAACCAATATCAAAGGACAAGATGTGATCAGGACAGGAATAGTTTGTTCATCCTGGTAAACAGGCAATAAGTCATGGCAGGTGGTACAGGGTCAATACCTAGATCAGGCAGCAGTCAGGGTGGGTGAATGGGATCAATACAGTTATAGGCAGTCCAGCACAACAATTCAGAAGAAATGACAATACCCTTTCATGGACTATATAAGATAGTATCCTTGTTCCTCAGACACCTATAGGGAAAGGTGCCTTACATAACCAAGGGAAATTAGCTATTGGCTGGGTACTGATTAGTCCATTTGTGCTGGCCATTTAAGAGCCAGGAAGAGTGCAACTGTGCCCTAAAGGAATGTGCATCAGGAGGCAGGAGAAGTGGACAGGCACAATCAGTCTGAATCATCTAACAGCTTCCAGGACGTGTACTCCGGCAGCTTTGCCTCCCGAGAGGGGGGAACTGGCAGTAAACAGAGACTGCTGTCATAACACAGTGGCAGGAGGGGTGTGTATTGCAGTGGTTGTGCAAGCTAGTATACGGGAGATGCCAGTGGGCATGGATCACTATCATTAAAACAGTGAATATGTTATGTTATTACTGGTACTTGAGAAGTCTACAAGTCCCACTGCATAGACTTGTTCAGAAATAGACAAACCTAAATAAAGATCAGACGGAAACTGAAAAACATGACATGACATAGTTGACCATATTCAGTGAATTTTGATTTTTGCTTCATGATAAGTAACAGTTTATTAATATTATATTTGAGTCATGGTATAATAATAACATTTAATCAATTTCACCAGTGTAAAACACTCAAGTTGGCAAACTTCTTAAATATCTTAAATATGTGGCATGTTTCTATTAATTTACCTCTTTTATTGCCAAAAATTATAACAAAAAATCTTGATATGTGAGATAATCAGTAATAGAAAGCTAACTTACTTTACTGTTCCATTATTTTAAATGTATAAAATAAAACAATATTATATAAAAAAGCTATAATCCATCATGTTCACACATCATTCATAATATCCTTACATAATGACATATTGTTAACCTTAGACGTTAAAAATTTATTTTATCAGTATTTTATAACTTTAGTGACTATTTTGTTTATCCAGAATTAATTTAGCCCAGTTTGCAGAGAACATCGTAGGAAACCATGACATAACATTTCACCCAATGCTCTTAAGTCATGACACCCAGGTGGTACAGGGAATGAAAACTCCCTGTTCAGCTAGTCAAACAGATGTTCACTGGAAGCCTATGCTTCCCTTTGCTTCCCAGTAGGTGAAAATACAAGGATTTACAGTTTCCATTTTACTTTCACTTATTTATTTTGGTAAAAGTTCCAAATGTGTGTTATTCTCTTCCATTCCCTGAAAGGGTCATTCAGTTTCTAGTAAATTAAGGTTAATGGAAAGCAATAATAAAGGAATACTTGCTGAATGTTTATCAAAACTGGTGAATAATAAAAATGGAGGAGTTGTCCATAACAGGCAGTCAGGATCCAGTTCTAATTTTTTGAGAGCAGCTGGAAAACAATTTAGTGATTATTATTAACTTTTTCTATTTGCTCCCTGTGCAGGAGCGCTAGCCAATCAGAGTTTGCTCCAGCACATCCAATGCACTGACATCACTGGTAATGTAATGTCAGGCATTTCATGTGACCAGGAAGAGCTGTCTATATAAACCAGCATTCTGTAGGCCATATTCTCTGTGATTGGTATTGTTCTACTGGATCACCTTACTAGTCTTCTACTGTGTGTTTCTCTACTGGATGCTTGACCTCTGATTTGAACCCTGACCTTGACTCTAGTCTGACAGTTTGGACCCTGATGTTTCTTCCTGGTTTTGACCCTAGCTTGGTGTTGTATCTGATTTGTCTACTTCTGGTTTAACCCTGTCTGCTCTTCTGGTAATGACTTTGGTGTGGTTCTGACTCTGATTTATGGTTCCTTACTCGGTTTAGTTTCGTCTCTCTTGGTATGGCCCAAATTGTCTGCTTCCACTTATTCCTATTTATATGGCTGCCGATCTGTCACTAGTTTACTATTTTTCTCCTGTTCTTCCCTTCCATTATACCATTGCACTAATTTAGGAAGGGACTGTTGACCAATTGTGGGGTGCTGTTTAAGGTGGATTGTACAAGTAGGTAGAGACACTGGGACAGACGAGTTCAGGATTCACTTCTCCCTACCGTGACACCAGATATTTGTCTTGTGATCTCAAATTCATTACTAAATAACAGCAAATGTGATTAATCAATATACTCTCTAGTAATCTAGTTTACAAGCTCCAACTCATAGACTTAAGGCCCCCATGCACCTTAATATATTGATGGTGTGACAAAGTGAGAGGTTTGGTCTGGGAAAACAGGTATTTTCCTCCCAGCATGTGCTACTGGGCTGATTTACAGCCGGGTCAGTTCAAATACCTAAGTGCCTGTCTGGGTTTTGGCAGCACCTGGCTGTCCTTAAATAGGCAGCTGGGCTATGTCTGTGTGCTGGAATCTGAGGCCTGAGCTGGGCTGGAGAGATGAGACCCGTGTGTCAGGGGAACAGGCTGCCTAAAGCCTGTATTTGGACTTTCTGAGGCAGAACTGCCACCAAGGTGACTTTTTGTTATATTAACTTGCCATTGGGTGTGAAGTAACATCAACACTGCAAAAGTGATGTTTTGTTTTTGGCATCATGTGTGAATAAACACTGAAGTATGAATTCCGAACTTTTATTTTGCCTCTGTACTGCGTCCGCTTATCCTAACTACCAGAGCGAATCCCCACAATGGCCAAGCTCACTGAGAATCCACAGGCTTGACTAACAGTTTAATGTGCATGAAGAGCTACTAACTAGCTCTGAACGCGAATATTGAAATCTCTAATTTTAATCGCGAATATCGCCACTTCGAGAATTTGCAAATATTTAGAATATAGTGCTATATATTCGTTTTAGTGAATAGTGCTGATCGCAAATATTCTAATATCAAATTTATCGTGAATTTATCGCAAATATCGGCAATTAGCAACATCTCTAGCAACCAATATGAAAGTCGCCTACCCCTTAGTGTTGATCGCGAATATACTAATCACTAAATTTTATCGCAAATATATTACATTGCCGATTTTCACAATCAAGTAAATAATGAGGAGATCACGAATTCTTGAATTTGCGAATTTATGGTGAATATCCGGCCAAAAATTTGCAAAATATCACAAATTCCAATATTGCCTATGCCCCTCATCACTACTACTAACTCTCCCCGAAGAGATGATGTTGGGGGAGAAAAGGATCGGATGAAGTGAATATTTTCACCTAATCACATTGCTGTCCTTGGAGATTAGCTGCCATCATAGGTATCTGTCAGCATCTTTATCATCTCTCCCAAATAAATACACATACACAGTTATGAACAAAGCATCATAAATAGACTAGCCTTAAATTGGCCATACACATTGTCTGCTCATACATGTCTGCTTCACTATCTTTCCTTGAATATTGCTATCACTATTGATCATGACATTCAAAGGGTTAAACTTCAGGTAGCAGAGGTTCCTCCAATCTCCATTGTTAGAGTGAGGTAGTAGCTGTGTATTACAGTCATTTTTCTGATTAAAATTACATGGATACAGCAAGCAGTACGACAACTGGCTGCCGCTCAGGGTGAGCATACTCAACCTACATCATCAAGTGATTAACATGTAAATATATATAGTCATTGACTCACTGGCAATACTAATTAGCATGATTAACTTTGCTAATAACATACAGAGTATTTTTTTTAAACCATTTAAAATTTCCTAGCTCTAGAAATAAAAATTATCTAAGAAAGGAGACACCTAACATAGACAGGAGCTATGGTTTATGTCACCAGTTTGACTTGTCAATACTGTAACAGCATATTGCATCCAGTTTTATTACATTTAAAGACCAATATGTTTATAAAGTAATTTTTTTTTATTTTAAAAATGTTGATATTCCAATTGAAACTGGAAAATTCTCAACCCTAGTGATTCAGCTTTCCTCAGTTTTATCCAGCTTGGCAATATAAAATGTACATATATATATACCCCTACATACAATATTCTGAGAAAGGGGCAAGTTCATGGAACAAGAAAAATTAGTGCTATGGGAGTGGTAGGCTAATGAAAGTTGTAAAAGTAGAAAAACTACTAAACTATTACATATAAATGAAGTTCACACTAGCTTATTTTTTTAAAACACATCCAATATGATAGGATAAGTGAAACTATACCACTGTGTACCATTTTTCTCATTAAATGTTTTTTTTCAGGATTTAGGCCCCATGCACACGGCCGTGTTTCACAGCCGTGTGCGGGCCGTGGAACCGCGGCCTGGATCCCTCCTGAGAGCAGGAGCGCACGGCGTCACTGATTGCTATGACGCCGTGCGCTTCCTGCTGCCGGCACAGTACAGTAATACACTGGTATAGATCATACCAGTGTATTACTGTATTGCGGCGGCAGCAGGGAGCGCACGGCGTCATAGCAATCAGTGACACCATGCGCTCCTGCTCTCAGGAGGGATCCAGGCCGCGGTTCCACGGCCCGCACACGGCCGTGAAACACGGCCGTGTGCATGGGGCCTTAAAAACATGTTTGACAGCAGGAATATTCTAATCCTTCACAGACCGCCTCCTCTACAGGGTCAAGAAGATTTCGCAAGATAGTGAAGTACCCTCTATTACGTTGGTTTAAAAGGTTTTATTGTACTCACAAGAGTTTGCAGAAAACAGGCATAAAACACAAAAGAACCGTCACGTTCGGGAACGTGACGGTTCTTTTGTGTTTTATGCCTGTTTTCTGCAAACTCTTGTGAGTACAATAAAACCTTTTAAACCAACGTAATAGAGGGTACTTCACTATCTTGCGAAATCTTCTTGACCCTGTAGAGGAGGCGGTCTGTGAAGGATTGGATCCCCTTTAGGTGAAGAGGAGAGAAGCGGGTGCCCTGCTATATCCACTGGCAAAACGGACTACATAGCCTCGAGCAGCGCGGTTCCAAAACCATTATTCCTTGATCATTCAGTGTGAACTACCTACCACACCTTATCGGGACCAGCAGCGCAAGTACCTGTCCTTGTTGGGACTCAGGATTGACTTTTCTTTATATATATTTTGTATATATTGTTAATTTGACAGAATATTCTAAAATATTTTTTTTTTAAAACATTAAGTTGAGAGTATTTACCAAAATATATACCCAATTTATAAACACAAGGTGATGTGAATTGTTTTATATTTAGTTGCTAGTATTTTAGCAATGTACCTTTAATTATAGATTAAGGAGGACATTTATCAAACCAGACATGTCAGCTTTGTGGCTTAAAATGTTGCACATCATACCAATTTCTGCCCCATTTGGTCATATTTTGCAACATTTGGTGTTCTGCGCTGCTTTTTAAAGTGGTCTATCAATGTTTAGACGCTAAAAGTGAGATTAGACCTGGATTATGGCTCATTTACTATGTGCAACTATTGCTAAAGTTCCAACCTATGCCAGGCAATCCCCTGATGTACTTTTATACCTAAAGGTGTAAACCACATTGCACTATTATTAAGGTCCACCATTTAATACATTTGTCTCAGTCACACAAAGCAAAGACAGACTTAAAACTGACACAAAAACAACCACAAATTATAAATGCCCACTAAGTGTATTATGCATAAGTTAAGTTAAAGGGTTTCTACCACCAGAAATACCGTTATGTAGCTGACTGACATTAGCGATGTGCTAATGTCAGCACTAAATAACAGCATGTTTCTAACATTAGTCCCTGCAGACGTTTTTGTAAAAAAAGCACTTTTATTATATGCTAATGAGCCTCTAGGTGCTATGTGGACGTAAAATCAGCACCTAGAGGCTCCGTCCACTCACGCTTTATCCCGCCCAGGTCCCCTGTTCTGGCCGCCCCGCTCCTCTTGATTGATGCCGTGGTCCACCGCAACGTTGACAAAATCCTGCGCCTGCGCCGTTCACTTCTGTCTTCGGCGCTGGCGCAGTGAGTGAATGATGTGCTCCTGGTGCCGGATTCCTCACTGCGCCTGCGCCGACTACGTCACAGTGAGGAAGTCAGCATCAGGAGAGCGGCCTTTACTCACTGTGCCTGCGCCGAAGACAGAAGTGAACGGCGCAGGCGCGGGATTTCATCAACGATGCGGTGGACCGTGCCATCAATCAAGAGGAGCTGGTCGGGCAGAACAGTGGACCTGGGCGGGATAAAGGGTGAGTAGACGGAGCCTCTAGGTGCTGATTTTATGCCCACATAGCACCTAGAGGCTCATTAGCATATAAAAAAGTGCTTTTTTTTACAAAAAATGGCTGTAGGGACAAATGTTAAAAACATACTGTTATGTAGTGCTGACATTAGCGCATCTCTAATGTCAGTCAGCTATATAACAGTATTTCTGGTTGTAGAAGCCCTTTATGGTCTTTGTACACTATTTCAATATATACATTAATGTTAGTGGTTAAGTATTTTTTTTTTATTAGTTGTTTCCATTATATGTAGTTTATTGTGTTTTTTGCCTAATAGATCATCTTCTTAGCAATAAAGAGACATTATACTATGAGGATTTTATTCCAGTATAGGTCACTGTATTAATTTAACAATTTTAGTATGCAGAATATAATGAAACACTAGAATAACTCAAGTCAATAGATTATTTTCGTGGTTGTTGACAGCCCAACTGCTACCCACATGAACCTTCCATCCCACACTGGAAAAAAGTTTTTTCCAGTGTGGAATCAATCTTGAATTGTATTCAAGTTCATTAGTGGGCATTTTCTTTAAGGTTATATATTAGCTAAACTTTGATGCACCTGTATATTGTCGTGGCAGGCATGTATTTCCAGTACTAGTAAGTGAATCGGTAATAAGTAGGGTGCACCTGTCTCTTACTGGAGCTGGAGCTATGCACTCAGCTTCATGGATAGTGCTGAACAGAACAAAGGTCACCCCGTCTCCCAGGGTGCACTACTCTTGATTGACACACCCGTTAAATTCTACTCTACTTAGTAACTTATCCAGATGTCTGGAAAATGACAGTTTTACATTCACCTAGCCTTGAGGTAATGACCTTTTCTAAAGCAAATATATTTATCATCCCTTCTCCTTTCATTTTATCTTACATTTGAATTAGTTATCACATCTATGCTTTAAAGTGCAGCTAAACCTCTATTGAAATCAAATTTTGGCATATCAAAGAGACATTTTATAACATTTGTCATTAGGAAAAATCTATGTTTAATATAATATTTAATGAATTCCATGTTAGCTGCTCCGAATTAAGAACATAAGGTAGGAAAAAATTCTGAAACAGTTGAAAAATGAATTAATCACTTATTTTTCTTAGTTTATGTAAAATGCCATAATTATTCCCATAATATAATCACACATCTGTCATGTACACTGAAGCATGCATTTGTAATGAAAAAAAAAAAAAGAAGAAGAATCACATAGGATATATTATTGTCTAAGCAGTCTCTGTATGGGAGTAGGTGACTGTTGAAAGGGCAGAACAAGGAAATTGTTAATTTCCTAACAATTAGTATTTAAACCTTAATGATACAAATGTATTTAACAAGGAATTTGATTGCTATCATTTTGCAAGGAAATTAAAGTAGATATACATTTAAGAACTAAATGAATACATAGATATCATGCATCGGTATAACACATAAAGCCAAGTGAAATGAAGTATATTCAGCAGTCACGAATGGCTCCAAATCTTAAGCAACAGCACAGACTAGTGGCATGAGGTAAAGTATCAGTTATGTGTTATATGGATAGGGACAATTCTTATGTATTCTTTTATGTATTATTTATTAGATTTTTCCATCACTACATTGTGGACTGAAATTAAAAAATATTAAGGATTGTAGCAAAACATGAAATATTCAGAATATAAATATGAAGTTTGCTCTTTTTCTTTGATTCTGGACACTTTAGCAAATCCTTACAGTATTATTTTACTATTATATTTATTACTTTTTAGCATTAGATTTGAAATCTTAAACCATGTGTTATATACTTATGTTATATGTTATTACTATGCATTGTTTTATTTTTATTTTCTTATTTTATTTATTTTTAAGAATAATGTAGGCATAGATGCAAGTTTATATTTTAGTTACATACATTTTATTACTATTAATATTTATTATTAAAGTGCCATTTATTCCATAGCGCTGTACATATGATAAGGGGTATACATACATAATACAGGCAATTGCACTAAGCATGAACAAGATGAGTTACAAACTGGTACAAAAGGAGAGAGGGCCCTGCCCGTGAGGGGCTTACAATCTACATGGTATGGGAGAAGAACACAATAGGAGAGGGTACAGTAGGTCATGGCGGTCAGAGGAAGCAGGGTCACGTTGTAAGCTTGTCTGAAGAGGTGGGTTTTTAGGTTTCTTTTGAAGGATTCCACTGTAGGTGAGAGTCTGATTTGTTGGGGTAGCGAATTCCAGAGTATAGGGGATACACGGGAGAAATCTTGGAGGCTGTTGTGAGAAGAGGTGATAAGAGGAGAGGAGAGAAGAATGTCTTGAGAGAATTGGAGATTGCATGTGGGGATGTATTGGGAAAGTAGCTCAGAGATGTAGGGAGGGGACAGGTTGTGGACGGCCTTGTATGTATTTGTTAGTATTTTGAACTGAATTCGCTGGGCAATGTGGATCAAGTGAAGGGATTGGCATAGGGGAGAGGCAGAGGAGTAACATGTTGAGAGGTGGATTAGTTGGATATCAGAGTTGAGGATAGATTGCAGGGGTGTGAGAGTGCAAGATGGAAGGCCACAGAGGAGAATGTTGCAGTAGTCTAGGCGGGAGATGATGAGGGAATGTACAAGCATTTTCACAGACTCAATTTGAGGAAAACGCGGATGCGGGAGATGTTTTTGAGTTGGAGGCGGCAGGTGGGGGAAAGGGCTTAGATGTGTGTGTTCAGAAGGAGAGGGCAGAATCCAAGGTCACTCCAAGGCAGTGGACTCGGTTGACTGGGGAGAGTGTGCAGCCATTTATCGTAATAGATAGGTCTGTTGGTGGAATTGAGCAAGATGGGGGAAAGATGATGAATTTTGTTTTATCCATGTTAAGTTTTAGAAAGCAAGAGGAGAAAAAGGAGGATATGGAAGATAGGCATTGTGGGATTCTGGATAGTAAGGTGGTGATGTCTGGACAAGAAAGGTAAATGTGTGTGTCGTCAGCGTAAAAGTGATACTGAAATCAATGGGATTCTCTGAGCTGTCCCAGGCCGAAAGTGTAGATAGAGAACAGCAGGGGCCCTAGGACAGGGCCTTGCGGGACAGCAACAGAGATGGAATGAGACAAGGACGTGGTGTGGGAGACGCTAAATATCTGCTCTGTGAGGTATGATGTGATCCAGGGGAGGGCCAGGTCAATGATGCCAAGAGATGAGTGAGTTTGTAACAGACGAGAGTGGTCTACTGTGTCAAAGGCAGAGGACAGGTCAAGGAGTAAAGAGTAATGTTTTTTTTGTTTTTATCTGTTAGTAGGTCATTTAATGATAAGTGCAGTCTCAGTTGAGTGGTGGGGTCGGAAGCCAGATTGTAGCAAGGGCCGTCATTAATATTTATTGGACCCTGGTCAAAAATGTACTTGGGCCCGCTGGATCCCGTCTTACCACACCCTAGCATGCAATCATGTCCTCCACCACAGCACACACACACACACACACACACACACACACACACACACAAAAGATCCCCACACCTGGTAGAGTAGTAAACTTTAATAATGATGAGTGGCCACTAGAGGTGTTCCTTGGCAGTAATGTAAATACTGCCTTTTTTCTGAAAAGGCAGTGTTTACATTAAAAAGCTTGCAAAGACATGCTACTATGTTTAGCTATTGTGGTTCTGGTGACTATAGTGTCCCTTAATATAGAGGGGGGGGGGGGGAAGAATCAGCACAAAAGTATCAAAAAAATGGCCGTATCATTATTCTAAAAATTAAAAAAGCACAACTTCTAACACAAATATATAGTATTTTGCAGATTCCTTTTTTTTTTACAATGTGCAGATAGTACTGCATCCATCCACCCCTACATGCAGGGTAATAAAGCACGACATACCTCTTACATCCAGTGATGTATCTTTGATCTAGATGTTCTCTTTCCTTATCTTCTCCTTTCAGACCTTCAGACCAGACCACCAGTTAAATCTTAGTTTACTACTTTTCCATCATCCGTCCATTTTCTGGACAAATCATCCTACCACCCCCAATACTGTGCCACTGCCAATACTATACTGCAGAAACAGATAAACCCCTTGATAATAGTAGTACCACGAAGATAGTGCCCTTCAATAATTATTGGCATACAGTGCCCTAAAATAACTGCGCCTAGAAAATTGTGCCCCTGACACTAATAGTGTAAACATAACGTCCCCCAAAAATAATTGTGGTAAGCTGATACTGTGCCAAGGTGCCCCCACAGTAATAGTGCTCCCAAAAGTCCCAATAAAAATAATTCTCTGCTAGAGCACACATGGTAGTAATATTGCTCATACAGTGCCCCAAACATGTCCCCACTGTGCCCCAGACATAATAATGCTCCCATAGTGTCCATACTAGTAATCATGTTCCACATAGACCCCCAGTAGTAATAAAGCCCATCATAATGCCCCCCTGTAGTAATGATTCTCCTTATAATGTGCCAGTGCAAAAAATACCCCCTTTTAATGCCCCAAGTTGAGCTAATGTCCCCATAGTATCTCCATAATGTGCCAGCATAAAATACCCCTATATACTGCCCCCAGTAAATGCCCCTTAGTGCTCCAGTCCCCCTTCTTCCTAGTGCCCCCCATAATGTATCAATATAAAAATCCCCATACATAGTGCCCTAGGAGATGCCCTCAGTGTCCCCCATATTTTACAAGTATAAAATACCCCTTCTTAGTGCCCCTCATAGATGAGCCCATAGTACTCCTCTCTCCCCTTCCCCATAGTACCCACCATAATGTGCCCAAGTATAAAATACCCCTATACAGAGCCCCCCGTATAAAATACCCCTTCTTTGTGGCCTCAGTAGAAGCACTCATAGTGTTACTCTCCCCCCTTCCCCTATATAAAATACCCCTTCTTTGTAGCTCCGGTAGAGGCCCCCATAGAGCCTCCAATAATGTGCCGGTAAGACGTGCCCCTATAGATTCCCCCATAGTGCCACCCAACAATGTGGCAGTAAAAAGTGCCCCCCAATAATGTGCCAATAACAAGTGCCCCGTAGATTCCCACCAATAATGTGCCAGTAACAAGTGCTCCTATAGATGCCCCCCAATCATGTGCCAGTAACAAATGCCGCCATAGATGCCCCCTAATAATGTGCCAGTAACAAGTACCCCCATAGATGCCCACCAATCATGTGCCAGTAACAAGTACCCCCATAGATGCCTCCCAATCATATGCCAGTAACAAGTGCCCCATAGATGCCCCCCAATCATGTGCCAGTAACAAGTGCCCCCATAGATGCCCCCAATCATGCGCCAGTAACAAGTGCCCCCATAGATGCCCCCAAATCATGTGCCAGTAACAAGTGCCCCATAGATTCCCCCCAATAATGTGCCAGTAAGTGCCCCCTTGATGACCCCCAATCATGTGCCAGTAACAAGTGCCCCTATAGATGCCCCCAATCATGTGCCAGTAACAAGTACCCCCATAGATGCCCACCAATCATGTGCCAGCAACAAGTACCCTCATAGATGCCCCCAATCATTGGCCAGTAACAAGTACCCCCATAGATGCCCCCAATCATGTGCCAGTAACAAGTACCCCCATAGATGGCCACCAATCATGTGCCAGTAACAAGTACCCCCATTGATGCCCACCAATCATGTGCCAGCAACAAGTGCCCTCATAGATGCCCCCCAATTATTGGACAGTAATAAGTACCCCCATAGATGCCCACCAATCATGTGCCAGCAACAAGTGCCCTTATAGATGTCCCCCAATCATTGGTCAGTAACAAGTACCCCCATAGATGCCCCCAATCATGTGCCAGTAACAAGTACCCCATAGATAGCCACCAATCATGTGCCAGTAACAAGTACCCCCATAGATGCCCACCAATCATGTGCCAGTAACAAGTACCCCCATAGATGACCCCCAATCATGTGCCAGTAACAAGTACACCAATAGATGCCCCGCAATCATGTGCCTGTAACAAGTACCCCCATAGATGCCCTCCAATCATGTGCCAGTAACAAGTACCCCTATAGATGCCCCCAATCATGTGCCAGTAAAAAGTGCCCCCATAGATGCCCCCAAATCATGTGCCAGTAACAAGTGCCATCATAGTTGCCCCCAATCATGTGTTAGTAACAGGTGCCCCCTTCACCAGGCTGGCAGCGATGCAATGCAGGCGCTCATCTTCCTGTGCCCTGCCGCCACCCCCCACATCACCAGTGGCCAGCGGGGCCCAAGAGGCAGCTGCCTTGGGCCCCCTAGGAGCAACTGGGCCCAGGGCAGCTGCCCCTTTTGCCCAATGTTAATGACGGCCCTGATTGTATCCAGTCAAAAAGGGAGCAGAAGGAGAGGTGAGAGGACAGTTCACAATGGACATATTGCTCAAGTTGCTTTGCGGCATATGGAAGAAGTGATATGGGGCGATAACTGGAAAAAGAAGATGAGTCAAGTAAAGGCTTTTTGAGGATGGGTGTAATAGTAGCATGTTTAAAACGAGAGGGGAAGACACCAGAGGTTAGTGATAGGTTGAAGAGATGAGTTAGGGCTGGGATAATGTTTTATTTGTATTATATTTTTCCTTTTTATAGCCAGAACAGAATGAAATTAACATCTTTGTAGCATCCAATTCCATGATTTGCAGTTAATGTGGCCGGCAGGCATTCAGGCAACCTCCGGCAATGCTGGATCCAGAGAGCTCTGAAGTTACGCTAGTGTGAAACTAGCCTACCATCATTGCTTCTATTTTTCTTAGCCATTAAAAGGTATCACACCTGCAAAAAACTGTAGATGAATAGGCATAATAAACCAGTTCAGACTTGGGTGCAATTCTAATCCATTGTCTAAACCCTGCCTTACTTTCACCAGATGTAAAAAAGATCTTGAAAAGTGAAGTAGCTGATTCTTGTTCTTTATTATGGCTATTGGTTAAATGCTGATGAAATATTCTGTGCCTCAGATGGAGGATATTTTATCTAGCATTATCACTCAGTCTCATCAGTGAATTAAGCCAAGTAATCTGCACTCAGTCAGTACTTGGTTTGTCAACGGACTACCATTTGGGTGTCTAAAATGTCAGCAAGAAGCATCTAAGTGGACTTAAAAGTCCCTTGTGTCATCAATGAATACATCATTTTGACTTTATCAAATCAGGCTGCATGGATAAAATCAATAAGGTATTAGATCACACTTGTCCATTATGTAGATTTTTAGTTGATGGTATATACTGCCACTATACATACAGAACCATTATGTCAGATATTGTAGTAGGTTCACATGAAATGTATTGCTAAAGTATGAAGAAATTGAGTAAAAATGTTTACTTCTGCTATGATGTATCTAATATATATATATATATACAGACGTGGACAAAATTGTTGGTACCCTTTGGTCAATGAAAGAAAAAGTCACAATGGTCACAGAAATAACTTTAATCTGACAAAAGTAATAATAAATTAAAATTCTATAAATGTTAACCAATGAAAGTCAGACATTGTTTTTCAACCATGCTTCAACAGAATTATGTAAAAAAATAAACTCATGAAACAGGCATGGACAAAAATGATGGTACCCCTAACTTAATATTTTGTTGCGCAACCTTTTGAGGCAATCACTGCAATCAAACGCTTCCTGTAACTGTCAATGAGACATCTGCACCTCTCAGCAGGTATTTTGGCCCACTCCTCATGAGCAAACTGCTCCAGTTGTGTCCGGTTTGAAGGGTGCCTTTTCCAGACTGCATGTTTCAGCTCCTTCCAAAGATGCTCAATAGGATTGAGGTCAGGGCTCATAGAAGGCCACTTTAGAATAGTCCAATTTTTTCCTCTTAGCCATTCTTGGGTGTTTTTAGCGGTGTGTTTTGGGTCATTGTCCTGTTGCAAGACCCATGACCTGCGACTGAGACCAAGCTTTCTGACACTGGCTAGTACATTTCTCTCTAGAATTCCTTGATAGTCTTGAGATTTCATTGTACCCTGCACAGATTCAAGACACCCTGTGCCAGACGCAGCAAAGCAGCCCCAGAACATAACAGAGCCTCCTCCATGTTTCACAGTAGGGACAGTGTTCTTTTCTTGATATGCTTCATTTTTTCGTCTGTGAACATACAGCTGATGTGCCTTGGCAAAAACTTCGATTTTTGTCTCATCTGTCCACAGGACATTCTCCCAGAAGCTTTGTGGCTTGTCAACATGTAGTTTGGCATATTCCAGTCTTGCTTTTTTATGATTCGTTTTCAACAATGGTGTCCTCCTTGGTCGTCTCCCATGTAGTCCACTTTGGCTCAAACAACGACGGATGGTGCGATCTGACACTGATGTTCCTTGAGCATGAAGTTCACCTTGAATCTCTTTAGAAGTCTTTCTAGGCTCTTTTGTTACCATTCGGATTATCCGTCTCTTAGATTTGTCATCAATTTTCCTCCTGCGGCCACGTCCAGGGAGGTTGGCTACAGTCCCATGGATCTTAAACTTATGAATAATATGTGCAACTGTACTCACAGGAACATCTAGTTGCTTGGAGATGGTCTTATAGCCTTTACCTTTAACATGCTTGTCTATAATTTTCTTTCTGATCTCTTGAGACAGCTCTTTCCTTTGCTTCCTCTGGTCCATGTCGAGTGTGGTACACACCATATCACCAAACAACACAGTGATTACCTGGAGCCATATATATAGGCCCAATGGCTGATTACAAGGTTGTAGACACCTGTGATGCTAATTAGTGGACACACCTTGAATTAACATGTCCCTTTGGTCACATTATGTTCTGTGTTTTCTAGGGGTACCATCATTTTTGTCCATGCCTGTTTCATGAGTTTATTTTTTTACATAATTCTGTTGAAGCATGGTTGAAAAACAATGTCTGACTTTCATTGGTTAACATTTATAGAATTTTAATTTATTATTACTTTTGTCAGATTAAAGTTATTTCTGTGACCATTGTGACTTTTTCTTTCATTGACCAAAGGGTACCAACAATTTTGTCCACGTCTGTATATATATATATATATATATATAATCTATCTATCTAATCTTCTACTTTTGCATCTATTATTTATTTATCTATTATCTATCTATCTATCGATCTATCTTCTAACTTTGTATCTATTATCTATTTATCAATTATCTATGTATATATCTATCTAGTATTTTCCTATCTGATACGGAAAGCTAATTCTGTTAGTATGCATTTCTTCTGACAGTGACTGCTCTTGTTTGTAGACATGACATACAGTATAAAATGCCTGTTCCTTTAGGAGAGCGTTTATTTCTTATAAATAGATTTTATATTACTATGATTTAACAACTGACTTAATTCTGGAAAATATTATTGTAACTGTAGTCTCAGTTTTTGCAGTTTCTCAATCATAATATGGGATTCTCTGAATGAAACTGAGGCTTTTCCATTGTGCAGAGCCAGAGCTCCATCTAGATGACAGAAAGGTCCAGCATGCTTAGTGTAGAAACGTAAAGGACACTGAGTGGAATGATTTTCTAGATACAATTATATCCAAGCTAGTGTCTAATTTATAGACTGTAGACTGTATTTCTAGGCTTTATACCTGTACATACAACAAATAGATGCCAATATTATAAAGCCATACGATGCTGCCTGCTACATCTACATCTGTAATAGAGAAAAGCTACCGTATCTTGATTTTAGTTTAATGGTCTAGAATGGTCAAATGTGCAGTGCATAATTCTGCAGAATATCCAAAAATTGGTGGGTAAGAAAGCCCTAAAGACAGATTTGCACCAATCAGTGAAGACTCTGTACACCCAGCTCCAGCAATAATATGCCAACACATGTGAAAGCTACAGGCTGCAGAGATCATGTATGGACACTCCATGTCATTGCTGGGGGCCAGTACACCTGCAGTAGATAAATACATGAGTATGCTACTAATTTATTATTATTATTATTTAGTATAATCCATACCTGCATTTTATTTATTTTTTTGCTGCAGTTCCACAGGTAATCTGTAGTGTAAAGCAAATCGAAGTGTCCGAAGTGAACTTTGATCCGAATTTCAGAGAAAATTTGATTTGCTGTGAAGCTGAATTTCCTTGTGCTTTGTCGTAACGAATCGATTTCCCCTGAAATAGGGTAAAAAATAAATCATACTCACCTCATCCGATTGAAAGCGAAGAGCCTGCCGCCGCCATATTGATTGAAAATCCCTAGCAAAATCTTGTGTGTGGTGATGTATGACGTCATCACACGCCACACAAAATTTTACACTGGATCTTCAATCAAGGTGGCGGCTGGCTCTTCATGATCAAATGGATGAGGGCAAATATGATTTTTTTTTCTTTTTTTTATTATAGTCCTTAACCCCTTCACGCATTATGACTTAACTGTACGTCATAATGTGTGAAGGGATGTATGGAGTGGGCCTCTGCACTGTATACACGGGGGTAATGGTTGCATCATACAGGCATCACCCACCCGCACTGACAGGAGGTGGAGATCGTGCCGCCACTGTCATTTGACCCCTCAGGTGCTGTGATCAACACCTGTGAGTGAAGGCAGAGGGATGCGGCTATGTCTGCCTTCAAATCAGAGCTCTGCAGTGAAATTGTGGGGCCTAGATCAGTTGCAATGGCTGCTTGAATGCTTCTGAAGTGCTCCAGGCCTGCCATGGCTTTCTCCATACTGAGCTATGCATGAGGCATAGCTCAGAATGGACAGTGTGAAAATCCTATTCACCATAATCAATTTATGTTACGTTGAATAAGAGAAAGGATCTAAATATCCAAATATCCCATGTACTAGGCCCCTAAGGGGCTAATAGTTTAAAAAAATTGTGAAAAAAGTAAAAAAAAAAACAACAACAATATATTAAAAGTTTAAATCACCCCCTAGTGCACAGAGAAATGGAGTTAGGTAAAGTCTGAGGTTTGAGAGTTGCAGCCTTTAGTAGTGCACCCACTGTTGGCATGGGTAAGCGACCACTGGCACTCTAGCTATGGTGAAACACAACTTCCAGCATGCACTATATATTTCTAATTCTGAGAACATCAAAGTAAGAGTATGGTAAATGGTACATGTATGGTATATACACTCGTCATTGTTTGTGGATGCTAATGAAGGCAGAGTCAGGTGTTTTTTACTTTAGAGTTAAATTGACTATATGAGATATCTCGCCAATGGTGTCCATAGAGTCTCTTGATATTATCACTGGACACTCCAAGCAACGGTCAAACACTAAAAAGGTCATAAACTCCAGGTAATAATTTCTCCAGCTGTTGATGAACAAATCCTCATACATTATATTCTGAGTCAAGAGCTTTTTGGCTGGTTACTTGCAGTTTTCAACTTGAGAATGCAGATTGGAAGTGGATTATTCCACTCAGATGAGATCCAACCATGTGCAGCCAGCATTTAATGTCAAGTGGCTTGGATGCCTCTTTTCTGGCTTTCGATCTACAGTATTTGTGTTCGATTGTTTTGGCACTGGCTTGTAGATTTCACCTTGCTAATGTTTCTCTGTTTTTTCTATTATTATTTTTAGAGGCTAAATGAATGAAATGTGGCTCGTTCAGGCCATTCAAGGCTATAGAAAAAAATCTTATATTAGTCCCTTCCCAACATTCGCTGCACATGTCAGGAGCGGCTCAGGATCAGAGCTTGTTCTATAGCAAGTTATGTTTAATCGTGGACATTTAACCTCTTAGAGCGCTTCATGGTTCACATCAGAATCCCTCTATCTCTCATCAACCCACACAAAGTCCCAGACCTGCCTCCAGAGTGTCCCAGCAGCATGCTGGTGAATGTCAGTATAGCACTCACATTAAAATATATTGCACTACAGGAATATATCCAATTATAATTGACCCCCATAATGTTTTTGGTGTAAACAATTTTTTGGGGAAGTCTGTGGGGTAAGCCATTCAGTGATCACTTGTTAAAGCACCATGATGGGGCTAAAAATGTGAAACAGTAGAATAAAGTTTTTTTTTGGTTTTTTTTTTAAGTCAATTCACCACCCTTCCGCATTTTATAGATAAAAATACCAGAACTATTAAAACATACAAGTATTTATCCTCTAAAATGAACACTGTAACATAAAAATCTAAATGCCCGGCTAGTGATTTTTTTTTTTTGCCTGCTTTGCTTCCTACAAAGGTTGAAAATTGTCTTCAGAAAAAATAAAAAAAATAAAAAAAAGCTTTCATATGTGTATGTGAATGGAGAAATTCAAAAATATAGTTATTAGAAGGCAGTAAAAAAAAATGAAAACACAAAAATGAGTGACTGTGGTGGGAAGGGGCTAATGGAGGATCTTGAGATTAGGCCATCAATATCCTGAACCCTGAAACCCCATTTAACGCCACATTTATACAGAAAAGGAATTTACATTGGACTCTATTATATCTGTCATTGAAGCATGGCAACCATAAAAGATTACCGGTATACATAACAGCCAATTCTCACTAAGGATAAAATGAATGTATTTAATCTTATCAAGAATATTGGCTTCACAGTGCAATACCCTTAACTTTGGCTAGTCAGGAAAACTAGCTATTACCGTAAAGTAGCTGTTACACAGTAAATTTGCTCCATTATTTTCTTTAATTAGCCTCAAGAAAGCAGTGACAGGATGGGGAAATAACTTAAGTCAGCGCCTCATTAACACCTAGGAGATATGCCAGAGGCAGTGTAATGCTCTGTCACTTGCTATACCTTTTGTGCTTATTGTCATGTGTTTAGAAACTAAGCTACCATCTTTTTAGGATAACATTGTTCAATAAGTTGTTTACTTAAAGGGGCTATGCCATGATTGATGTAAAAAATGAAAATCAGACACAGTACATGACAAAACCCTTCTAACAACGCTAAAACTAGCCCTGGACTTCACAAAGAACCAGAGATCTCCCATTGATTGCTTTAATTGTTCTGCTAGATATATTTCAGGTTTGTAGCTTAGTGAGTGTTTCCTTTCCCAGGGGATGTGTCATTTCTGCTGTAGCTCTTTCCCTGAAACTGCCACAGCTTCTAACAGAAGATATGGCTGATGACTGTTAAAGATTTAAACTGAGCGTATGCGACGACATGAGTGAGGTGGACAAGAAATAAGAAAATGAACAAACAGCAGGTGGTGCAATACAGATACATTTTGTTGAAGAGCTCAGTGGTTTAATTACAGGCAATTACAAAAGTGTTTAGATCCAGGTGCTGGTTTGAAAAATGTAGAATATTTTACATGGCACAACCAATTTGATATAGTCTATATTAGTTATTTATACTAAAAGGGCTTAAGCCATAATTGATGTAAAAAATGAAAGTCAGACATCACATAATACTTTACTCTTTCTAACAAAGCTAGAACCAACCTAGTACCTTACATGGATCCATAACTTGAACCAATTGCTTTGCTAGATTCTCTTTAGGCTGGCTGCTCAGGGGACATTTCCTTACTCAGGGAGTGTGTCCTTTCTGCTGTAGCTCTCGCCCAATAACTGTAACACTTTCTAACAATGGATATGGATGGTGGAATGTGGATGTAATTGAGCATGTACGAGCACCCCAGTAGGTAGACGTGGACCTTTCTATTCAGATTAAACAGGTGGTGCCATTATAATGAAGTAAAGAAAATAACTAGAGCATTTCTGTAACAGAAAGTAACTAGCAAACATTTTGATACTTTACATTAAAAAATGACCTCAATGATGGGGTGTATTTGTAAAAATAGGTAATTAACATTTACATTTTAACATGTTTTTCAGGGAAACCTTCAGAGCAGTTATCAATATTTAACCTCCCAGACGTCGGCCTCATTTCTTGGTAAGACTTTCATATACTGTACATTGGAGTTATTTTCCTCTCTGTAGCATGTTCTTTGCGTCATTACATACTGTATCTACATCTTAGTATATTTAATTTTGTAAACTTATTTCAATGTGTTGCAGTCCTGTTTGTGTGCTACGTTCAGCATCCCAACTGTAATGGATGTATTCAGTGTATGGATAAAATATATATATATATTTTTTTTATTGTAAACCATGTAGACTCCAAAAACTTAGGTTAATAAATAGTCAGTGATACAGCCAGTTGCAGCGGATTTAAAGGGATACTGTAATAATTTTTTATTTATTTTTTAAATCACATAATAACTACTTAATTATGAATATTCTTTCAGGTTTTTTTTTTTTTTTTAATAAAAATTTGGTTGATGTATTCTGTATAAACTTTTTAAAGTCGCAAATAAAAAAGGGGGCCAGTAAGAACATCCCAATGCAGAGGTGCAGATCATCATGGCTAGAAACACAAAGAAAAAGAACACAATGCAGCAGCACTCTGCAAGCACAACTAAAGTACAATACTGCCATAGTTGTAGAATATATTCTGGTGCTATGCTATGCTTATTTTGTAAATTTGAGATTCTTGGCAAATACATTTTGTAAAAAATTACTTGCCAGCATCAAGGCGATCTCTATGAGACGGGATCCTTACACTAATAACTACCTGTTATTTGCCATACTGGCCACCATAAGATTCTGTGAGTTTAGGTTCCACATGCATGCTGGGTCCACTCTGCCTTTCACCACTTTTGGTGCCATAATAGCCTCCAATCCAGGGAATGCAGGTCCAACACGCATGCTTTTGAAGTCACTTTATGTATACTAGTTTTTGTCCAGAGTCTGACAGCTATCTATGTATACACACTTACAGAATGCTATCAATCACTGATAACACCTCCCTCATGTACCACTATCAGTGACTGACAACTATCTATGTATAGACACTTACACAAATATTACTATCATCACTGATAACACCTCCCCTATTTACAACTATAGGTGACTGACAACTATCCCTGTATACACGTTTACACAGAGAATTCTATCAATCACTAATAAAACATCTCCCTGTTTACAACTATCAGAGACTGACAGCTATCTATGTATATACACTTACACAGAAAATGATATGAATCACTGATAACACCTCCCTGTGTACAACTATCAGTGACTGACAGCTATCTATGTATACACACTGACATAGAGAATGCTATCAATCACTGATAACATCTCCCCATGTACAACTATCAGTGACTGACAGTTATCTATGTATACACACTTACACAGAGAATACTATCAATCACTGATAACACCTTCCCTGTGTACAGCTATCAGTGACTGACAGCTATCTCTGTATACACGATATGAGGTAGATGGTCTAAACTGACCTCTTCTTAGCCTGCAACACCCACCTCCCTCCAGGGGGATCGCTGACTGTATGAGCAGCAGAGAGAAACATTAGGTGTATATCATCATTTTAGCAATGGGACACTTAAAACAGTTACCCTGCTATTTAGCTAGCTAAAAAAACAACAACTTAAGATTGCCACGCCAAGTAGATTCTTATGTTAGAAATTATGCTAGAAATTAGTATAAACAGATCCTTGTACTACATAACATGACATTGACAAGTAAAAACTACTAGGAGCTTGCAATCATTAAGATAGTGGCGATCGTCTGCCACTTGGTAATGAGTGTGTCAGCGCAGTATTAATATGAAGCAAGCAGTGAAGACTTCAGCCGGGGATGCGTCTACAGGTCCCCATGGAAACGAATCCACTCCCATATCGCACCATCTCCAGAATGCAGAGCGAGTGGGGGCAGGGCGGGACAGCTGAGCGCTGCGTTTCTGGACCTGCCCCTCTCGCCTAGGATTGGTGAACCCTGCTTGAGGGGGTGTATTATTTAAAGATAGCGAAGACAAAGAGCTAAAAAAAAGACCTTCCCCACTGCCCTAGGGTTGGCTAAATGCCAATTGGGGGGGGGGTGAGGTCTGGGGATTAAAAAAAGGGGGCAAATTCAAACCAAAGGTTGCCACTGCCTTTTTAAAGACTGAAGCGCTTCCACTGCACAGATGCTTTTTGTAGAACAAAATCTCCCTGATGAGCCATCATACATGGCGAAATGAGTCGGATGGTGCTAGAGGGACTTCTAGTTTAGGCCGGAGGTTCCAGCGGCTGGGGGTCGCCCTTTTCAGGGCGAGTGCTCCGACTACAGCCTGTTAGCCTTTCCCCACTATAGACCAATTGATAGAGGTCAGCAAGCCGTGTGACTTAGGCTGAGGTTTGGGAAGCCCTCCAATCAAAGAGAGTCCTGTTAGGTGATCCCCCTGCAAATACAGGATAACTCAATAGGGCCAACTATAATATAGTCCCTTCTATGAAGGAAGAGTGTACATTAATTTATACTGTCTCACTTATTTTAAAAAGAGAAAAATAATAGTTGCGTCTTATTTTTCATACAAGGTACACTTCTGATGTAGTGAGTGTTACTCACTACATCAGAAACTACTATGAGGTTTTTAGCCATAATATATTTACATACATTATTATATATTTAGAATATATAATATATTATAATATATGTAAATATATTATGGCTAAAAACATCAGTAGTAGTTTCCCACATATTATGCATTCATATATATCAGAAATATTAATATATATACAGTACAGACCAAAAGTTTGGACACACCTTCTCATTCAAAGAGTTTTCTTTATTTTCATGACTATGAAAATTGTAGATTCACACTGAAGGCATCAAAACTATGAATTAAGACATGTGGAATTATATACATAACAAAAAAGTGTGAAACAACTGAAAATATGTCATATTCTAGGTTCTTCAAAGTAGCCACCTTTTGCTTTGATCACTGCTTTGCACACTCTTGGCATTCTCTTGATGAGCTTCAAGAGGTAGTCACCTGAAATGGTCTTCCAACAGTCTTGAAGGAGTTCCCAGATATGCTTAGCACTTGTTGGCCCTTTTGACTTCACTCTGCGGTCCAGCTCACCCCAAACCATCTCGATTGGGTTCAGGTCCGGTGACTGTGGAGGCCAGGTCATCTGGCGCAGCACCCCATCACTCTCCTTCATGGTCAAATAGCCCTTACACAGCCTGGAGGTGTGTTTGGGGTCATTGTCCTGTTGAAAAATAAATGATGGTGCAACTAAACGCAAACCGGATGGAATAGCATGCTGCTGCAAGATGCTGTGGTAGCCATGCTGGTTCAGTATGCCTTTAATTTTGAATAAATCCCCAACAGTGTCACCAGCAAAGCACCCCCACACCATCACACCTCCTCCTCCATGCTTCACGGTGGGAACAAGGCATGTAGAGTCCATCCGTTCACCTTTTCTGCGTCGCACAAAGACACGGTGGTTGGAACCAAAGATCTCAAATTTGGACTCATCAGACCAAAGCACAGATTTCCACTGGTCTAATGTCCATTCCTTGTGTTCTTTAGCCCAAACAAGTCTCTTCTACTTGTTGCCTGTCTTTAGCAGTGGTTTCCTAGCAGATATTCTACCATGAAGGCCTGATTCACACAGTCTCCTTTTAACAGTTGTTCTAGAGATGTGTCTGCTGCTAGAACTCTGTGTGGCATTGACCTGGTCTCTAATCTAAGCTGCTGTTAACCTGCGATTTCTGAGGCTGGTGACTCGGATGAACTTATCCTCCGCAGCAGAGGTGACTCTTGGTCTTCCTTTCCTGGGGCGGTCCACATGTGAGCCAGTTTCTTTGTAGCGCTTGATGGTTTTTGTGACTGCACTTGGGGACACTTTCAAAGTTTTCCCAATTTTTCGGACTGACTGACCTTCATTTCTTAAAGTAATGATGTCCACTAGTTTTTCTTTACTTAGATGCTTTTTTCTTGCCATAATACAAATTCTTACAGTCTATTCAGTAGGGCTATCAGCTGTGTATCCACCTGACTTCTCCACAACGCAACTGATGGTCCCAACCCCATTTATAAGGCAAGAAATCCCACTTATTAAACCTGACAGGGCACACCTGTGAAGTGAAAACCATTTCAGGTAACTACCTCTTGAAGCTCATCAAGAGAATGCCAAGATTGTGCAAAGCAGTAATCAAAGCAAAAGGTGGCTACTTTGAAGAACCTAGAATATGACATATTTTCAGCTGTTTCACACTTATGTATATAATTCCACATGTGTTAATTCATAGTTTTGATGCCTTCCGCGTGACTCTACAATTTTCATAGTCATGAAAAGAAAGAAAACTCTTTGAATGAGAAGGTGTGTCCAAACTTTTGGTCTGTACTGTATATATATATATATATATATATATATACAGTGGTATGCGAAAGTTTGGGCAACCTTGTTAATCGTCATGATTTTCCTGTATAAATCGTTGGTTGTTACAATAAAAAATGTCAGTTAAATATATCATATAGGAGACACACACGAAGTTTATTGGATTTATAGAAAGTGTGCTAGAATTGTTTAAACAAAATTAGGCAGGTGCATAAATTTGGGCACTGTTGTCATTTTATTGATTCCAAAACCTTTAGAACTAATTATTGGAACTCAAATTGGCTTGGTAATCTCAGCGACCCCTGACCTACATACACAGGTGAATCCAATTATGAGAAAGAGTATTTAAGGGGGTCAATTGTAAGTTTCCCTCCTCTTTTACATTTCTCTGAAGAGTAGCAACATGGGGGTCTCAAAACAACTCTCAAATGACCTGAAGACAAAGATTGTTCACCATCATGGTTTAGGGGAAGGATACAGAAAGCTGTCTCAGAGATTTCAGCTGTCTGTTTCCACGGTTAGGAACATATTGAGGAAATGGAAGACCACAGGCTCAGTTCAAGTTAAGGCTCGAAGTGGCAGACCAAGAAAAATCTCGGATAGACAGAAGCGACGAATGGTGAGAACAGTCAGAGTCAACCCACAGACCAGCACCAAAGACCTACAACATCATCTTGCTGCAGATGGAGTCACTGTGCATCGTTCAACCATTCGGTGCACTTTACACAAGGAGATGCTGTAGGCGAGAGTGATGCAGAGGAAGCCTTTTCTCCGCCCCACAGCACCAAAAGTGCCGCTTGAGGTGGGCTAAGGCACATTTGGACAAGCCAGCTTTATTTTGGAATAAGGTTCTGTGGACTGATGAAACTAAAATTGAGTTATTTGGCCATAACAAGGGGCGTTATGCATGGAGTAAAAATAACACAGCATTCCAAGAAAAACACCTGCTACCTACAGTAAAATATGGTGGTGGTTCCATCATGCTGTGGGGCTGTGTGGCCAGTGCAGGGACTGGGAATCTTGTCAAAGTTGAGGGACGCATGGATTGCACTCAGTATCAGAAGATTCTGGAGACCAATATCCAGGAATCAGTGACAAAGCTGAAGCTGCGCCGGGGCTGGATCTTTCAACAAGACAACGACCCTAAACACTGCTCAAAATCCACTAAGGCATTTATGCAGAGGAACAAGTACAACGTTCTGGAATGGCCATCTCAGTCCCCAGACCTGAATTTAATTGAAAATCTGTGGTGTGACTTAAAGAGAGCTGTCCATGCTCGGAAGCCATCAAACCTGAATGAACTAAAGATGTTTTGTATAGAGGAATGGTCCAAAATACCTTCAACCAGAATCCAGACTCTCATTGGAACCTACAGGAAGCGTTTAGAGGCTGTAATTTCTGCAAAAGGAGGATCTACTAAATATTGATTTCATTTCTATTTTGTGGTGCCCAAATTTATGCACCTGCCTAATTTTGTTTAAACAATTATAGCACACGTTTGGTAAATCCAATAAACTTCATTTCACTTCTCAAATATCACTGTGTGTGTCTCCTATATGATATATTTAACTGATATTTTTTATCGTAACAACCAACAATTTATACAGGAAAATCATGACGATTAACAAGGTTGCCCAAACTTTCGCATCCCACTGTATATATATATATATATATATATATATATATATGTATATAAAATGTAAAAAACGGGAAGCACTCCAGCGGATAAAAATGAAAACTAACTTTATTTACCCATAAGGCTGATGCGACGTTTCGGCTCTACACAGGAGCTTTCCTCAAGCAGTGCTGAGGAAGGCTCCTGTGTAGAGCCGAAACGTCGCATTAGCCTTATGGGTAAATAAAGTTAGTTTTCATTTTTATCCGCTGGAATGCTGCCCGTTTTTTAAGTTTTGCATTCAACTGGATTGGCTTATATCCATATTGGGCTTTTGCACCCTTCATCCATTTTTCCATTTGTGACGGTACTGCCATTTTTTTCTTTTTTCTTTTTATATATATATATATATATATATATATATATATATATATTTTTTTTTTTTTTGTAATTACACATTTATTTAGTGCCATACCAAATGGTCAACTACCAAAATAGACCTTGACGCGTTTCCCCCTAGTTAACACTATGGGATCATCAGGAGGTAAATATATAAATTCAGTATAGTATAAAATGATAATTTGTCAAACACTGATGTAGCAAAATATATACTGGGGCTACACCAGGTTAGATAATCAAATAACCGCTATGCATATTATAGCAGTGGAGAGCAGGTATAAAACTAATTAGCTTAGGATACAGCACCGTTGCAGGTTAACCAAAGGTATCAAAAGTGGCACTAATATCAGTGCTGAAGCCGTAGGTATCGAAGGCCAGAGAAATTGTGTTCCACATCCTGTTGGACAGAAATAATAATACAATGATATCAGAGAGGTATACCTAATGATATATATCAAAAGGCAATAGTGTAGCAAACACTCACAGCTGAAGGTCTGATGCACCTGGATCAAAAACGTCACTGTCACCCCAATGCAGATGGCCTTGATAAAGCCCAAACTGTGATCAAAAGAGATCACCAAAAATCAGTGACAGATAAATATCAATTCACTAGATATAGATGATCAGTTTAATTCACATTATCCAAGCCTCCTCATGTTCAGCGCTCCACGTACAAGCAAAATGCTTGTGTGCCCCTTCCATATTTAAACTGCTATCAATTAAAGCGCCACAGATAGCGTTGGTGGACAGCGGGACTTCCGGTATTGATGTCAGTTTCCGGGCTGTGGAACGCATAGCGTTCCAGTGCATGGTTTCTGGTGCCCAGAGACATCCACCCAAGCGCCCCGATGTTCAATCACGTAACCTGCCAGGTTTCCTGCTGGTGAAACGCAAAGGGATCACTTACTTCCTGCTCCCTGCGTTCCACAGATGTTAAACCGCATATTCTGGTGCAGGAGGTACACAGTCATGTACGAATCGTACGATGGGTAATTAACATAGTTAATAAATCGTAAGGCGGGCCTATGCCATACTGTTTTAACATTCTGCGCGGCATCGATTAAACATGTTAGTCACCCAATTAGTAAAAGGTATGTTAACCAGGCAGTTTTAGAATCATATAATACTTAAATGTGGCTATTTTATTTTAAGGTAGCGTAAAATAAAATAAAAACACAATTACAGAATTCTTCAGAAAACGGTCCGCAGTCAATGGGCGTCTATAGACAGCGACATAGTGTATGTTGCTAATGTCCATTCTGATACATCAAAATTAGATGCTTCACGCATCAGGCCCAATTTTAGAACACTTAAAAAATTCACTGTGAAGCTGGGCCACTAACAAACAAATAGAGGCATTACAGGTACAGTAGGTAGTACAAAAAAACAGGAAAAGGTTAGTTTCTAATTTATGCCCAATGGAGCGTGTGATCTAAAACGATAGATCCATGTGCATTATTTTTGTAGAATTTTTTTGTCCCAGTCCCCGCCCCTTGGTGATGGTGGAACAAGTTCCAGGACAGAAAATTTCAGGCATCTAGGGTCCCCCCGTGGATTTCATTAACATGTGAAGCTACTGGTGTGATGTTCTTTTTAATGACATCATTCACATGTTCATCATTCACATACTTCTCTAATTGTCTTGCCTATATAGTCCTTGTGACAAGGACACTGACAGATATAGATTACCCCCTTGCTGCGACAGTTGCAGAAATCCCTAACTTTGAAAATTTGTCCTGTGACCGCACATGTCACTGTCTTCGAAGTTGATATATAATTACACGCTTTGCATGATCAGCACCTAAACATGCCTGAAGGTTTACGATCAAGCCAAGTACCCTCCCTAATGGGGGGGTATAATGGCTTTGGACAAGGCGGTCCTTAATACTCTTACCACATTTATAGCTCACGCTCGGTTTCTTTGTCAAGATGTCACATAAATCAGGGTTTATCTGAAGTATGGACCCATATCTCTTTCATCATGTGTCATCATGACTTGTTCATTAGCTGAGTCGAAAGTAGATATGATCCGTGGGGGTTGACTTTTTTCATCACCTCTATGTTTGGGAACTAGGAGACTAGTACGATCTTGATGTGCTGCATTTTTAAAGGCTTCTTTAAGATGTTTCTGAGGGTATCCCCTCTATCTAAAACTCGTTTGGAGCTTCCTCGCCTCATTATAGAAGGTCTGATTGTCCTATTTTCTATTGTCCCCTCGGAATCCCCCGCTTAAGGGGGATGATGGCTCTCCCAGTGTAAAAGGGAATTTGTGGCAGTCGCCTTTCTATGGATGTCGGTAGTTAATTTGTCACCGTCCTTAGTGACACGGACATCCAGAAAGGCGATCGTCTTAGGGTCAATTTCAAATGTGAATTGGAGGTCAATATGGTTGTCATTGAGCTCAGTTATAAACTTACTGAATTCATCTGACCCACTCCTCTAGACCAGAAAGATGTCATCAATATAACGTGTCCAGACAGTGATCTTGTCTGACCACCATGTAGTCTGAAGAAAAGTACGCTAGACCTTAGGTAGAGCGTATGGACCACAGAGGGCGCACAAAACAACCGGTCATAGGCAATATTTTGGTTTCAGCAGTGTTCCATTTATTTGTGAGTCTCACGAATAAATGGAACACTGCTGAAACCAAAATATTGCCTATGACCGGTTGTTTTGTGAGCCCTCTGTGGTGTATACGCTCAACCTAAGGTCTAGCGTACTTTCCTTCATACTGTTACCGGACGAATCTAGGCTGCACCAACAGTTACTCATCTACACTTGACCTCCATTGCAGTTGCATCCAATTGATGCAACCACAATAGGTGAGCAAACCATTTATTTTATTAGAAATTTGATTTGCTGACTTTATTCACTCTATTAGTGCCTTTCTCTATCCTATTGGCGATTATCTGCACCATGTAGTCTGGTCTGGAAAGATAAATATCATAGCCAGGATCATATCATTACTATCTACTGTAGAGAAGTGTGGTGTACAGTGAAGACCTGCCTCCTTGCCTCCCTAGGCATCTTTTTAATTGGTGGCAACCAATCCTACTCATATTCTAGAACAGGTTGCTCTTGGCCAGTTTAAATAATTCCCAGAGAACCCCTTAAAAGAGGACCTGTAACCTCTCCTCACTTGTCTGGTTTAGCAACTTTTTTAATTCCCTATATATTAGCAATTCACAATTAAGACTCTATATTGTGCCATTCCTTTATTATTCCTGCTAGAAGGTATGTATGAATAAATTACTGGCAGTTTGCAATGAAGGTCCAGCTGGGTGCTACCAGTTAAGGGGGGGGGGGGGGTGTCCCTAAGCAGTATGGCATAAAGATCATGTACAAGTTGTCTACCTACAGGTCTCAAGTTTGAAATGCTGGTATTCTATCTGATGGAGACAAAGACTTTTAAAAACCTTATGGAGATGGCTGTCCCACAGTACATTCCCACCCGCCACTACTTTTCCAGGCGAGCCATCCCTGCCCTGCTCAACCAAGTGGTGGCCAAAGTCAGGTGTGCACTGCGCAACGCCACCTATGGCAATGTCCACATAACCTATGGCAAGGTCCACATAACCACCGATATGTGGACCAGTAAGCAGGGGCATGGACATTATATCTCCCTAACTGCACACTGGGTAAATGCAGTGGCGGCTTGGCCTGAGGCGGATAACAGTTTGCCGCATGTCCTTCCGCCACCGAGGACATTTTTCATTGCCTCCTGTTGCTCCCTCCTCCTACTCTGCTTCCTCCTTTAATGCCTCCTATTCCCATCAGCGTAACACCTGCACCAGCAACTTTAGCCTTGCCAGGGGGAAACAAGAGCAGGCTGTCTTGAAAATCATTTGTTTGGGGAAAAAACCCCACACCATGCAGGAGCTGTGCACAGGTATGGAACAACAGACCGATGAGTGGTTAGTGCCACTGATCCTCAAGCCTGGCCTGGTGGTGTGCGATAACGGGTGTAATCTCGTAGCAGCTCTCGGCCTAGCCGGTTTGACGCACATCCCTGGTGCATGTGCTGAATTTGGTGGTGCAGAGGTCCCTGAAAAATTACCCCAATTTGTCAGAGCTGCTGCAGAAAGTGTGGGCCGTCTGTGTGCACTTTTGGAATTCTCACCCTGCTGCTGCTCGCCTGTCTGTGCTGCAACGTAACTTTGGCCTTCCTGCTCACTGCCTCATATGCGACGTACCCACAAGGTGGAACTCCACCTTGCACATGCTGTAGAGCAGCAGCAGGCGATAGTGGAGTTTCAGCTGCAGCACACACGGGTCAGTCGCTCTGCGGAACAGCACCACTTCACCACCAATGAGTGGGCCTCCATGCAGGACGTGTGTGCTGTGTTGCGCTGTTTTTAGTACTCCACCAACATAGCCAGTGCCGATGACGCCATCCTCAGCTTTACTTATCCCACTTCTATATCTCCTTGAAAAAACGCATTGGAAAATCATGAAAGAGGATGTGACACGGGAGGCAGAGGAGTAGGAAGAGGGATAATTGCCACGGTTATCAGGCCAGTCATTAACAAGTGGCTCAGAGGGTGGGTTCCTGTACCAACAG
Organism: Bufo gargarizans; assembly: GCF_014858855.1. Taxonomy (NCBI): domain Eukaryota; kingdom Metazoa; phylum Chordata; class Amphibia; order Anura; family Bufonidae; genus Bufo; species Bufo gargarizans. The sequence continues at coordinate 447,677,111 of NC_058080.1, forward strand.
AGGCCAGGAACACAACTGTCCAGCCAGGACACAGTTCTGGAGGATGAGGAGGAGGATGATAATGATGAGGAGGAACCATTCTCACAGCAGGGTGGCACCAAAAGCAGCTTATAGACATCACTGGAGGGTGGCTGAGAGGATACAGAGTACACAGATGATACACCTCCCACAGAGGACAGTTTGTCGTTGCCTCTGGGCAGCCTGGCACACATAAGCGACTACAGGCTGCAGTGCCTGCGCAATGACCACCTAGTTGCCCACATTCTAACCAGTGCTGATTACTGGGTGAAATCCATCTTGCACATGCTGTAGAGACTGTGCGGGCAGCAGCAGGCGATAGTGGAGTTTCAGCTTCAGCATGCACGGGTGAGTCGCTCTGCGGAACAGCACCACTTCACCACCAATGACTGGGCCTCCATGCGGGACGTGTGTGCTGTGTTGCGCTGTTTTTTGTACTCCACCAACATGGCCAGTGCCGATGACACTGTCCTCAGCTTTACTATCCCACTTCTATATCTCCTTGAAAAATTGCATTGGACGATCATGGAAGAGTATGTGGCACAGGAGGCAGAGGAGGAGGAAGAGGGATTATTTCCATGGTTATCAGGCCAGTAATTTAACAAGTGGCTCGGAGGGTGGGTTCCTGCACCAACAGAGGCTAGGAACACAACTGTCCAGCCAGGACACAGTTCTGGAGGATGAGGAGGATGATGATGATGAGGAGGAACCATTCTCACAGCAGGGTGGCACCAAAAGCAGCTTATGGACATCACTGGAGAGTGGCTGGAAGGATACAGAGAACACAGACGATACACCTCCCACAGAGGACAGCTTGTCGTTGCCTCTGGGCAGCCTGGCACACATGAGCGACTACATGCTGCAGTGCTGGCGCAACGACCACTGAGTTGCCCACATTCTAACCAGTGCTGATTACTGGGTGGCCACCCTGCTGGATCACCGTTATAAGGACAATGTACCATCCTTAATTCCGTCACTGGAGTGTGATCGGAAGATGCGGGAGTAAAAGCGCACGCTGGTAGACACGCTGCTGATAGCATTCCCACCTGACAGCGGGGGCTAGTTGGATGCACAAGGCAAAGGCGGAGGAGGAGGAAAAAGTTGCCAACGTAGCTGGGGCACCGCCAGCACTTCAGAAAGGAGGGTTATCATGGCCGAAATGTGGAAAAGCTTTGTCAGCACCACCAGCTGGTACAGAACGTCTTAGCAGGAGGCAGCATTTCAGCAACATGGTGGAACAGTAGATGTGCACACTCCTACATGTACTGACTGATTTGTCTGCCCCATTAAACTTCTGGGTATGCATTAACATCAAATTTTTTTCAAAATTTCTACAATGGAACTAGATACCGTATTTTTCACTCCATAAGATGCACCCAGGAAATAGAGATGGAAACTAAGAATAAAAATGTTTTTCATCAGACCTCAGATCAGACCCCATTCAGACTGCAAGCTCTGTCAGCCCTCAGATCAGACTCCCATCAGACCTCCAAGCTTCTTGAGACCTCAGCTCAGACCCTGAAGTTCAATCACACCTTTGTATCACACTTCTAGCAAACCCCATTCCTCCTTAGACCTTAGATTGGACCACCATCAGACCCTCATTACTGCTCAGAACTCAGATCAGACCCCTAAGCTGTTTCAGACCTCTGTATCAGACCCTTAAACTGCATCAGATATCTCTATCAAACTCCTGTCTCATCCCTTTCACTCTTCAAACCTCAGATCAGACCTAGTTCATACCCCCGTTCCTCCTCAGACCTTAGATCAGGCTACCAAATATTGGTAAACTATTTACATTTATATATGTATTATACATGATGTTCATACATTGCCGTTACATTGATCTAACATTGGAGGGCATTTAGTGAGGGGGAATTAATAGTTACAATCAGAGGCTTTGTGAAGAACACTTTACAACTCCTGGTTGATGTGCAGAGGTGAGCAGAAAAGAAATAAGATTTTTTTTTTGTTTAAATCAAATGCAAATATTAAGACCTCAGGGATTGCTAGGCCAAACGGAGTCTCCCTGGCTGTTATAAAAATGGATAGCATTTTCTGTCCAGAAGAACCATTATTTCCATTAGATTTATTGTCTGTAAGTGACCTAGGCATACACTGTAGCGCCACCCAGGGCAAGTCATTTACCCTTTGCATTCCAAATGTGCAATGGCCATCACTTAAACAATACTACAAAATCAAACAATCAGCATGGATGTTAAGTTTTAAAAATACTAATGGACATGCATGTTTGGGTTTACAATTTTGTGCTAGATAATTAGATGTCTGCCATATGTTAGTCAATGGGTAAAAATGGTATAAGAAGGAAGGATGAGGAGAGATTAGGTAGGAATAAATTTAGGTGGTAGAGGAATAAAGGAGGCTAAAGTGGGAATGAACTGAGGTAACATCATTCTGGGTAATAGTAGGTTCATTCATTATAAGAACTTGCTTTATATGAGCCTGATAATCAAAATAAAGCTTCATCTCTGGATTTTACCTGTCAGTGTTAAAAAAGTAGACCAAACAATCATCTCTGGATCCTAACCAAGTATTTTCAATAACACCAAGAAATCAGATCCAAAAAATTCCTCCTTTCCTCTTTTGCTCTGTGCTGACACTCACCACTCCCTTTTCTTCTGTCAGCCTAGCGCTGCATTGTGACCTGACGTCACACAGCGTCAGGTCATAGTGTGCACCTATGAAGACTAAATCCGGACACTGTACGAAGCAGGACAAATCCAGTGTGACTCCTTGACGAAGACCAGGGAAAGGTGACTACAACCAGTGCAAGATGAGGCTCACCAGTCCCTGTGCCTCCTTTAGCGTCCATTCACGCGTCCATTGTTTCTTTCCTGATCTGTTCCGTTTTTTGCGGAACAGATCTGGACCCATTCATTTTCAATGGGTCCTGAAAAAAAATCAGACATTGTGCTGTCCGATTTTTTTCAGGACCCATTGAAAATGAATGGGTCCAGATCTGGTCCAGATCTGTTCCGCAAAAAACGGAACAGATCAGGAAAGAAACAACGGACGTGTGAATGGACCCTTATACTGATTATATATATGTAGTGAGGATTCGCTCTGGTAGGCAGGGTAAGCAGACGCAGAACAGAGGCAAAAGAAACAGTTTGTAAAACAAAACTTCAGTATTTGTATAAAATAGTGTAACACCGCGCGCTATAGTGCGACTAAAACCAAAGAACTACACAGAGCGCCTTCCTCCTTATCACGTGATTAGCAGACCGCTATAAACATATTTCTGTGTCCAGGTCCTACGTGTTTCAAGTGCAACGGCACTCTTCGTCAGTATTTATTCACACAGGAGGGAAAAACAAAGCAACATTTTTCAGTCTTAGTGTTCGTTCACACAAAAGAAAGTCCAAAGCACAAAACAGTCACCTTGTTAGCAGGTTTTTTCAGTGGTCCACAACAGGCTATAGGGGGCCTGTTTCGCTGCATGCGGCTCTCAGCCCAGGTATTTGATATTACCTGGCTGGAAATCAGCCCAACCGCCCATGTTGGGAGGAAAATACCTGCTTTTGCAAAAAATAAACTTTGCTATGTCACATACCCCCTTTCTTCAACCCTGAGGGGGTGAATACACACCAGACAGTGTACCCAGGACAAGTTTTGGAAAGGACAAGAGCCATCTGGTGACCCGAGTATTCCTCTCTTTGGCCTGGCTCATCCACTTCAGAGGGGAGTGGTCGGTAACCAGACAGAACTTTCTCCCCAACAGATAATACAGAAGAGACTTGAGTGCTCACTTGATGGCCAGGCACTCTCTCTCCACTATACTGTACCAGGTTTCGGCTGGAGTGAGCTTATGGCTGAGGAAGACAATGGGATTTTCCTCCCCGTTGACTTCCTGAGACAGTACAGCACCGAGGCCCACTTCGGAGGCATCCATTTGTACTATAAACTCCCTTTTGAAGTTGGGCGTCACCAAAACCGGGGAACCACAAAAGACCGGCTTCAAAGCGGGGAAAGCTTCTTCCGCCTGGTCATTCTAGCGGACCATCATGGACTTCCGTCACTTCAAGAGCCCTGTTAATGGAGCTGCTAAAGTGTCTAAATGGGGAACAAACCTCATATAATTGCCCACCATTCCCAGGAACTACTTTATTTGCCTAGAGGGCACAGGTCGGGGCCAATTCCTTATCGCCTCTGTTTTGTTTACTTAGGGTTTGATGACTCCGCGCCCAATGATATACCCTAGGTATTTTGTCTTCTCTAACCCTATCGTACATTTTTTGGGGTTAGCTGCTAGACCAGCCTTTCAAAGGGAGTCCACTGCAGCCTCTACTTTGGGCAGGTGACTTTCCCAGTCGGTACTGTGAATGACAATATCATCCAGATAAGCTGAGGTGTATCGCCGATGTGGACGAAACACAATGTCCATTAGACGTTGAAAAGTGGCAGGGGCGCCATGCGCACCAAAGGGTAGCACCTTATATTGGTACAGCCCCTCTGGTGTAATAAAGGCAGTTTTCTCCTTGGCAGCCTCCATCAAGGGTTCCTGCTAGTATCCTTTGGTGAGCTCCGAAACAGAAAAATACTTGGCTCGGCCTAACCTTTCAATGAGTTTATCCACCCGAGGCATGGGATATGCATCGAATTTAGATATTTTGTTTGGCTTATGAAAATCGTTACAAAACTGTAACGTCCCATCCGACTTTGTTATTAAGACTATTGGACTGGCCCACTCACTTTTAGACTCCTCAATAACGTCTAGCTGCAGCATGAGCTGCACTTCCTCCGAGATGGCTTGTCGCTGAGCCTTGGGTACTCGGTATGGTTTTAACCAGACTTTTGCCTGAGGCTCAGTGACAATGTCATGCTGGATTGTGGAAGTGGGTCCAGGAAGGTCCGAGAACACATCTATGTTCCGACTAATGAACTCCCTGGTCTACTGAGCCTGTTTAGAGGAGAGGCTGTCAGCAATTTTTACTGTGACAACCACTTCCCTTGCCTCAGACATAGGAGCCGGAACCTATTTCCCTAGAAAACCCGGCCGGGGGCTGTCTTCAGTACAGGTCTCCCTATCTTTCCAAGGTTTAAGTAAATTAACATGGTTAACCTGCTCCGTCTTCCGCTGCCCCTGGCTGGTGTACCTTGTTATTTACCTCTCCAACTTTCTCGAGTACATTGTAGGGCCCCTGCCATCTAGCTAGGAACTTACTGTCCACAGTCGGTATCAGAACCAAAATCCAAACCTGAGCCTGCCAATTATAGATTCGACTCTGGGCTCGCTGAACGGCCTCCATATGCCCCATGACAAGAGGCAAAACAGTCTCTATCCGCTGTTGCATCTTGATTACATACTCCAGGACACTTTTATGCATAGTGGGTTGCTGTTTCGATGCCTCTTTGGCCACGTCCAACAGACCACTAGGATGTCTGCCATAAAGAAATTCAAAGGGCGAGAACCCAGTAGAGGCCTGGGGTACCTCTCACACAGCAAACATGAGAGAGGGCAAAAGAAGATCGCAATCCTTCACATCTTTAGACACCATACTTTTTAACATAGTTTTTAGAGTTTTTTTTAAACCTTTCAACCAGACTATCCGTTTGCTGATGGTACACGGACGCCCGTAACTGTCTGATATGCAGCAACTTACAGAGTTCCCTCATGACCTTGGCCATAAAAGGGATCCCATGGTCAGTCAGAACCTCTTTAGGTAGCCCCACTCAGGAGAACAACTCCATTAGCTCCTTAGCTAAAAGCTTTGCCGATGTATGGAACTGCCTCTGGGTACAGAGTGGCTTAGTCCAGGACGACCAAGATGTGTTGGTGTCCTCTAGCGGACTTCGGTACCAGGTCCATAGCGACTCGCTCAAGCATCACCTCGATGATCGGGAGAGCTACCAAGGGACTGCGGAAAAGGTGTGGTCCCCCATACTGGAAAGAAGGGACGAACCCAAAAAAAGTGCAGAGTGTGTCGCAGGAGGGGGATACGGAAGGACACGACTACTCAGTGCGACACATGCCCCGATAATCCGGGCCTCTGCATTGACGGTTGCTTCAGGGAGCATCACACTTCCATGGAGTACCAAATTTATATCCCAATTTAGCACTGACATCGGATAAAAAAAAACTGGTTCTCAGACTTGAGACACCCAAAAAACTAAAATAATTTATTAAAAGTAGACTTATTAGGTATCGCCGCGTCCGTAAGAATCTCCTCTAAAAAAATACCCCATGACCCAACCCCCCAGATTAACACAGTCCAAAAAAAAAAAAAATAGGTGCAAAAAAATATTTTTTTGGTCACCTTACATAACAAAAAGTTTAATAGCAAGCGATCAAAAAGTCATATAGCCCCCAAAATAGTGCCAATAAAACCGTCCGCTCATCCCGCACATAAGATAATTGGATAAAAGAAAAAAAAAATATATGACACTTAGACTTTAGAGATACCCCCCAAAAAAATTTGTATCCAAAAAGATAATATAGTCAAAAACCTAAATAATTGTAAAGAAAAAGTACACTTATTAGATATTGCCGCGTCCATAAGAATCTCCTCTATAACAATATCCCATGACCTAACTACCCAGATTAACACGGTTATAAAAAAGAAAAACGGTGCCAAAACCGCTATTTTTGGCACTTTTCCATTTCAGTCCGTTTTTTCCGGTAACCAAACAAGGGTTAACAACCAAACAAAAGTTAAAATTTATTACCCTGATACTGCAGTTTACAGAAACGCCACATTTGTGGTCGTAAACTGCTGTATCAGTAAAAGGGGCCTCCTCGCAAAAGGAAAGGACCGACATGGTTTCTGGAAGGCCGATTTTGATGGCCTTTTTTATTGACACCATATCCCTTTTGAAGCCCCCCTGATGCCCCCCTAGAGTAAAAACTCCCTAAAAGTGACCCCATCTAAGAAACTACACCCCTCAAGGTATTCAAAACTGATTATACAAACTTTATTAACCCTTTAGGTGTTCCTCAACAGTTAATGGCAAATGGAGATGAAATATCAGAATTTCAATTTTTGGTAACCTTGCCTCACAAAAATGTAATATAGAGCAACCAAAAATCATATTTACCCTAAAAATACTCCCCCAAAAAATGCCACCTTATCCCGTAGTTTCCAAAATGGGGTCACTTTTAGGGAGTTTCGACTCCAGGGGTGCATCAGGGGGGTTGAAACAGGACACTGTGTAAATAAACCAGTCGATAAAAATGAGCCCTCCAAAAACCAAATGGCGCACCTTTCACTCTACGCCCCGCTGTGTGGCCGTACAGTAGTGTACGGCCACATATTGGGTGTTTCTGTAAACGGCAGAGTCAGGGCAATAAAGATACAGTCTTGTTTGGCTGTTAACCCTTGATTTGTTAGTGGAAAACATGGGTTAAAATGGAAAATAAGGCAAAAAAATTAAATTTTCAAATTTCATCCCCATTGGTCAATAACTCTTGTGCAACACCTAAAGGGTTAACGACGTATGTAAAATCAGTTTTGAATACCTTGAGGGGTGTAGTTTCTTAGATGGGGTCACTTTTAGGGAGTTTCGACTCCAGGGGTGCATCAGGGGGGTTGAAACAGGACGCGGTGTAAATAAACCGGTCCATAAAAATCAGCCCTCCAAAAACCAAACGGCGCACCTTTCACTCTACGCCCTGCTGTGTGGCCGTACAGTAGTTTACGGCCACATATTGGGTGTTTCTGTAAACGGCAGAGTCAGGGAAATAAAGATACAGCCTTGTTTGGCTGTTAACCCTTGATTTGTTAGTGGAAAACATGGGTTAAAATGGAAAATAAGGCAAAAAAATAAATTTTCTAATTTCATCCCCATTGGCCAATAACTCTTGTGCAACACCTAAAGGGTTAACGACGAATGTAAAATCAGTTTTGAATACCTTGAGGAGTGTAGTTTCTTAGATGGGGTCACTTTTAGGGAGTTTCTACTCCAGGGGTGCATCAGGGGGCTTCAAATGGGACATGGTGTAAATAAACCGGTCCATAAAAATCAGCCTTCCAAAAACCATACGGCGCACCTTTCACTCTACGCCCCGCTGTATGGCCGTACAGTAGTTTACGGCCACATATTGGGTGTTTCTGTAAACGGCAGAGTCAGGGCAATAAAGATACAGTCTTGTTTGGCTGTTAACCCTTGATTTGTTAGTGGAAAAAATGGGTAAAAATGAAATATTAGACAAAAAAATGAAATTCTCAAATTTCATCCCCATTTGCCAATAACTCTTGTGCAACACCTAAAGGGTTAACAATGTATGTAAAATCAGTTTTGAATACCTTGAGGGGTGTAGTTTCTTAGATGGGGTCATTTTTGGGTTGTTTCTATTATGTAAGCCTCGCAAAGCGACTTCAGACCTGAACTGGTCCCTAAATATTGAGTTTTTGTAAATTTCAGAAAAATTTCAAGATTTGCTTCTAAACTTCTAAGCCTTATAACATCCCCAAAAAATAAAATATCATTCCCAAAATAATTCAAACATGAAGTAGACATATGGGGAATGTAAAGTCATCACAATTTTTGGGGGTATTACTATGTATTACAGTAGAGAAACTGAAACTTTTAAATTTGCTAATTATTCCAAATTTTTGTTAAATTAGGTATTTTTTGGTGCAAAAAAAATAATTTTTTTGACTTAATTTTACTAGTGTCATGAAGTACAATATGTGATGAAAAAACAATGTCAGAACGGCCTGTCTGCCTGATAAGTCAAAGCGTTTTAAAGTTATGAGCACTTAAAGTGACACTGGTCAGATTTGCAAAAAATGGCCTGGTCCTAAGGTGTAATAAGGCTGTGTCCTTAAGGGGTTAAACATACTGGGCCAGTAAAACCGTTGTAGTATCCGGTCCTTTGTCTTCTGCATTCCCAGATAACCCCCGAGAACATGCTGGTGGGCTAACTCTAACACAAGTTTGCAATAAGCCTGGGTCACCACCAACTGCTCAATGGAAGCACCTCGCAGCTGGTTTACCCAGTTCAACATACCCTGATGAACCACAAAACGGGGGAACATTGACTCTGCTCCTGGTTGTTGTGGTTCACCATCTACTATTAATACATTTTCCCAGGCTCGGGATAGGGTTGGGTCCCAGTGTTGGGTGGTACCAAAATTATCCCCGGAGACATTGAGGTCTGCCAGCTCAGGACCCGGCGGCAAGTCCTCCGTGTCTCCCACCATCACACTTAGCAGGGTTGTCTCCCCCTCTTTCACCAAAGTGGTGGTCACCTCTACTGCTGTCCCTTCAGACTCCCAGGGTTCTGGTTTCCCACCTGAGCCGGGCCACTCTGCAAGGGTTACCCCTGTCTGATGGGTATCAGTCACTCTCTTAGCAGGTCACAGTGCCGGGAAGCCCGGGAAGTCTCTCCCTATTATAAGTTTGCAGTGTAGATTGGTGGCGACAGCCACCTCGCGGGTCCACCTGCCGGCAACCGTGGATAGAGACACCATAGCAGTAGGGTAGTCTTTCAAGTCTCCATGAATTCACATGACCCCAACTTTCTGGCCAGTATACTCAGTGGAGTATATCAGGGTCACCAGACTCTCTGAGTCCAACAGAGCCTCCGCTGGAGTGTCTCCCACCTCCACCTGGCATAGGTGATTCAGAGTCTCTGGGGCACCCGCTGCACACAGCTTCCTAGCATATAACGACTGACGGAAGCAATAGTTCGTGTCCATGGGTTCTACCTGATTGGACAGTCATCTCATACATGCTCAGGCTCCTGACACCACCAACAGACTATCGGAGCTGGGTCCACAGGGGGTACATCCTAGGTGGGTTTGGTGGGCCCAAATCTCCAGGTCTGGGGTGTAGAGTTACGGGTTTTGACTACCTCCCTCCCAAAATAACCCCCCTGTAGTTTCCGGGTAGTCTCATAGCGCTCCACCAGGTCGACCATCTCGAGAGCATTACCTGGAGAGACCTGGCTGATCCATTGCTGGAGAAGGGGTGGCAAAGCCCTCCAGAAAATATCAGCCAACAGACGGTTCAGCATAGCAGTTGGGCTCAGCACAGTCAGGCTGCAGACATTTTTGCAAGAGGTTAAGCAAGTTATAATACTGGGGTCTCACAGGCTCAGCTGACTTAAACCCCCACTGAGGCACCCGCTGGGCCCGGACGATCACATTCACCCCAGTCTTGCCAGAATCTCATCCTTGACTTTCTGGTAGTCGGCTGCTTGATCGTCCGGCAAGTCGAAATACACCCGCCGGGAATCGGATGTCAGGAACGGAGCAACGACCTCAGCCCACTGATCTTGGGGTAGATTCTCCCTTGTGGCCGCCTTCTCATACATCGTCAGGTAGGTTTTGATGTCATCTAAAGAGTGTCATCTTGGGGATCTCTGCATGGACTGCTTTCCGGACATCATGGACACTCTGGGACGCTCCTGCCGTCTGTAAGGCCATCACGTGTTGTAACAGCAGCTGGTTTGTTTCTTGCTTGTGTTGATTAGCCTCCACAAGAGTTTTCATTACAGCCTCCATTTTGTCACGTGACACAGGTTTAAATTTAGCTGGTTTTATCCAGGACATCCAGCCGTTCCCCCCAAAATATTTTGGCGTTTACGCCAGCCTTACTGCGCGTGCCCGCTCCAATTGTGAGGATTTGCTCTGGTAGGCAGAGTAAGTAGACGCAGAACAGAGGCAAAAGAAACAGTTTGTAAAACAAAACTTCAGTGTTTATTCACACAGGAGGAAAAAACAAAGCAACATTTTTCAGTCTTAGTGTTCGTTCACCCAAAGGAAAGTCCAAAGCACAAAACAGTCAACTTGTTAGCAGTTTTTTATATATATATATATATATATATATACACCTAAATAATTATTAGGAACACCATACTAATACGGTGTTGGACCCCCTTTTGCCTTCAGAACTGCCCTAATTCTACATGGCATTGATTCAACAAGGTGCTGATAGCATTCTTTAGAAATGTTGGCCCATATTGATAGGATACCATCTTGCAGTTGATGGAGATTTGAGGGATGCACATCCAGGGCACGAAGCTCCTGTTCCACCACATCCCAAAAATGCTCTATTGGGTTGAGATCTGGTGACTGTGGGGGCCATTTTAGTACAGTGAACTCATTGTCGTGTTCAAGAAACCAATTTGAAATGATTCGAGCTTTGTGACATGGTGCATTATCCTGCTGGAAGTAGCCATCAGAGGATGGGTACATGGTGGTCATGAAGGGATGGACATGGTCAGAAACAATGCTCAGGTAGCCTGTGGCATTTAAATGATGGCCAATTGGCACTAAGGGGCCTAAAGTGTGCCCAGAAAACATCCCCCACACCATTACATCACCACCAGCCTGCACAGTGGTAATAAGGCATGATGGATACATGTTTTCATTCTGTTTAAGCCAAATTCGGACTCTACCATTTGAATGTCTCAACAGAAACAGGCAACATTTTTCCAGTCTTCAACAGTCCAATTTTGGTGAGCTTGTGCAAATTGTAGCCTCTTTTTCCTATTTGTAGTGGAGATGAGTGGCACCCGGTGGGGTATTCTGCTTTTGTAGCCCATCCGCCTCAAGGTTGTGTGCGTGTTGTGGCTTTACAAATGCTTTGCTGCATACCTCGGTTGTAACGAGTGGTTATTTCAGTCAACGTTACTCTTCTATCAGCTTGAATCAGTCGGCCCATTCTCCTCTGACCTCTAGCATCAACAAGGCATTTTTGCCCACAGGACTGCCGCATACTGGATGTTTTTCCCTTTTCACACCATCCTTTGTAAACCCTAGAAATGGTTGTGTGTGAAAATCCCAGTAACTGAGCAGATTGTGAGATACTTAGACCGGCCCGTCTGGCACCAACAACCATGCCACGCTCAAAATTGCTAAAATCACCTTTCTTTCCCATTCTGACATTCAGTTTGGAATTCAGGAGATTGTCTTGACCAGGACCACAACCCTACATGCATTGAAGCAACTGCCATGTGATTGGTTGACTAGATAATCGCATTAATGAGAAATAGAACAGGTGTTCCTAATAATTCTTTAGGTGAGTGTATATCCCAATTCCAAAAAGTAATGTGCAAATAAAAGTAGAAAGCAATGATTTTATAATCTCATAGACCCATATTTTATACACAATAGATCATAGAACACATATCAGATGTTGAAAATGAGACATTTTACCATTTCATGAAAAAATAATTTACTTAGAACCTGGAAGCTAAAATCTCAATAAAGTTTTTTAATATTCGATTCCTGAACAGTCCAAGTGTTCTTTGTAACACAGTCCAGCTAATTACTTGGCTAATAAAGTGTGCAAGATATGCACTAGAGAGAGAGAGAGAGAGCCATCTGAGGAGACAGAACCTGTCTAGGGAGGTTTACTCCTTGTGTAATACATATTAATGTAATGTTGTCCTAGTAGTGGGTAGTAAGCCACTTGCATATTATGTACAGTACATTATCTTTTTTGAATAAAGAGGGTTAAAATGTACTTGTTCTTTAGCTTCATATTTGCATATTCTACAAAGGAAGTGAGCTTCTTATCTTTCTTTATTAATTTTTTTTTGTATGATCAAAGTCATTATATGAATACTGAATTAGTAATTCTGATTGTTTTGTTAATGACTTATATTAGAGATTTGGTTTAATGATAGCGACAGCAGCAGGCAAGTTCATTTTTCTAATCACTCTGGCTCAGTCATTAGTCAACCTCTCTCACTTGACCTACATATTATATGAAGGATTTTAAATAGTAAGTCAATGTGCTGAATAGAACACTTTTCGGTGTTAGTGGTGTTATCCTTGTTTCAATGCACTCTTTATTGTGAAACACAAAATCCTGCTTGTAAAATTGCTTAGTATGGAAACTGACCAGTGATGAATGCAGCCATAAGGCAAATTTTGATACTCAAATAGGTATAATAAATCACTGTTAAAATAATAAAAATGACGGAAAAATATAACGGTAAAATACATTTAGAAAAAAAAAAAAAAAAAAAAAAAAAGCACTGTTCACACTTGTGTCTTATGTTTGCTGTCAGGATTTTCACTATTGTCATGATAAGTATGACATAGTATGCAAATCTCTTTTTACTGTAAAAAATTCAGTAATCATGATGTCAGTGGTGTCTATTAGAATTCATCTAAAAACCAGTCTGTCATTCTTGTCATGGCACAGTTAAAACACAACCAGAGGTATGCGCTGGTTCTGATTCTTTTCATTGATATTAGTTTGAACATAGCCTAATAAAGCGACATTTAAAGGAGCACACATGGTGCTATTTTTTGTCTATATAATAGAGGCTCTTGTGTATATCTTGGGTATACCTGTTCTAATTGATAATCAATATATGAAATGTCTGTTATTTTGGCTCCTTCTTCTCCTCTGATGTTGCTCTTCCTTTGGAGTCACAAATACAACCTTGTAGCCTATGTTTCAGATTATTGCCTCTGGCTTTTTAGAAGTAGAAGGACATAGCCTTATTGCTTTGCACTTACTCTGCTCTAAATCCTATCAAACAGAAAAAAAAAACAATGACTTCTGTTCTTTACTTATAAATTGTATCCTTAATAAAGCAGAATCTCCAGTGTATTCGATAAGATGCACTTTCACATTCCTGTCTCCTGCCTCTTCCTTATAAGAGATGACAGGAAGAAATCTATCAATTTAAAGCAGGAGGCAGGGGGAAATCAGCATGATAAGGAATAATGTAAGAGAGAGCTAAACACAGAGACGGATTTCCTGTCTAAACAAGAAGAAATGCTCTGAACTGGTGGTCAGCATGGGATCACATGAAACAGCTATTCATAAGGTAGTTCAAAATGCATGGATGCATTGAACTGGGATGGGCCAAATAACAATGCTGGAATATTACTGGAGATTTAGCTTGACATATTGCAAGGTGTGGGGAGTGAGATGACCAGATTTGAAAAAAACATATGATATTGTGGTCCTATTTCAGCTAAAAAAACATTTGCGTGGAAATTCTTGATCTACACTGCTCATGAACAGCGCCATCTATTGGTTTCATAGTCTTATGACAAGAGTAATAGTCTTGTCAAACTATGAAACCAATAGATGGTGCTATTCATGAATCATGAACAGCACCATCTATTGGTTTCATAGTCTTATGACAAGATTATTAGTGTAGCCTTTTGCATGGAAAATTCACAATAAAAATTCACTATTAGAATATTTGCAATCTACATTACTCATGAACAGCGCCATCTATTGGATTCATAGTCTTGTCATAAGACTATGAAACCAATAGATGGCGCTGTTCATGAGTCATTACAAGCAGGGCAATAGTCCTCAGATACTCCCTAACAAGATTATATTACTGCAGATAAAGTGCTAGAAGATGTGTGAATGATAGCAGCAATCTGATATACACCTCAGTGTTAGCGCAGGCCATTATAGGCTGAGTGCTACCCGGTGTGTGAACTCTAGTTACTAGCGCCCCAACAAGATGAACAGCACCATCTATTGGTTTTATAGTCTTATGACAAGAGTAATTGTCTTGTCATAAGACTATGAAACCAATAGATGGCGCTGTTCATGACAAGACTTACTCTTGTCATAAGACTATGACACCAATAAATGGCTCTGTTCATGAGTCGTGCAGATAGCAAATTTTCCATGCAAATGTTTTTTTTAGATTCTGCTCATTTGCATGTCTTTTCCATATACCCATGTTTATGCAAATGAGTTTTTACATGACAAAACTGTATAGAAAGGTTATTGAATATTATGTTAGGACAATCAGAAAACTTTTTGCCCCCCTATTGATATTGATCTAGGTGTGCAGGTCCACCCAAGCCATCCAACAGATCTAAAGTAACTTTGAGGCTTACTGTCTCTCAGTCAGATGAGAGCTGGTTTGAAATGTCTCATAGTGCACAAGGCTACCATTGTAAGGTATGCTGACTAAGCCTGTTATCTGTCTCATGGATAGATTGATAGCTTGCACATACATGGCTTTTGGCATATAGCCTTTGTGTGGTTGTCTATTGTATGTCATAGATAATAGGAGTCCAAGAAACATCCAGCCATCCTCTTAATGCTGTTTCCAAATCATTTTGATGGGGTTTCCATCAATTTCTAACCTTTTTTTGTGAACCAGACAGGCAGACACCCTTTCTTCTTCAGAGCAGGGGTGCCTGGTTTGATGCTCTGGTCTTCCATTGACTTTCATTGTATAAAATTGTACTCAAGCACCTGCAGTATTCGGCAGAGCATAGCGATGCTCAAGCCGAACAGCTTTTCTGCCGAGCATGCTCGCTAAACACTAGAACCTAAGTTTGAGGGAAAGTTAGTACAGGGACATATGTATCATCTGTTTCCTGTTGGTTCCAGAAGTAAGACTTGTGAAAAGGGTTGCCTTAATGAAAAAAGCCACTCTAATTCTAATATTCAGCTTCTCTTTGGATGTTTTTAAATAGTTCACTAAATAGACTGTATGTATTCTATCTATATCGGTAGTTCAAAAACAGAAAGAAACAAAGCAAAGGCAAAAAATAAAAGACACTGCTGAGGTGCCATTGTTTACCTGAATATGAACACATGGCTTTTGTCATTGGAAACCTGGAATAGGTAGTTAAAAGTGTGTGTGTGTGTGTGTGTGTGTGTGTGTGTGTGTGCGTGTCTGTGTGGTGGGTTTAAATTGTTAAAGTTAAAGGAGAATTCCAGTATTTTGTTTTTGATGGCTTATCCTCTGATACCTTGCACCCCTGCCAATCAGCTGTTACAGTGTAGGTGCCATAAATACTGTACTTAGCTCTGTCCACTGTGTAGTGGATAGAGCTGGATACTGCAGCAGTGATTCCATTGATTTCCTCCTGCCCACACACCTAATTCTGGTGCCAGAGCTACATTGAAACAACTGATCAGTGGGGTTGCAGGGTATTAGACCTCGCCAATTAGATATTGATATCCTAAGGATAGACTATTAATAACATAATCCTGAAATGCCCCAACTAATTTTTAGAGCTTCTAAGAAATTAATTTCTGCTTTTGCTGGGGACAGTGTGAGGATCTATTTCAGCTTCTCCCAGTGCTCTGGTCTGCTAATATTGACTTCTAGCTGGCCCCAGTGTGCTACTCCAGCATATAGCAGTTCTCCATAAGCCTGGGGGTATGTTTAAATACAGATAGTCTGCCAGTACTATACTAGTCTAGACTTTCCCACACTTCTAGGTCAATCACCAGTGAGCCCTATCCTAATACTTACCCATATCCTCAACATACTTGGTGTGTGAAAGATGGTTTATGCTTATAGCACACATATCTAGGACTCAGAATACACATTATCATGACATCATAAGGGGGGGGGATAATTTCAGGTCACAGAAGACAGTTTATGGGGGAGAGTTAACGAGGGAAATGTTCCAGAACACAGAGACACATTGATTATAGGACAGATGGGGCAAGATCTATGTAAGCTGATCCAGAGTCAGTCTATTGAGGGATACGGACTGATAAATAAGCTAAAACCAACAAATTATATTTTGACCTCAGTAAGAAATGTACTTACTAAGTACTAGAGGAAAGACGTGGCTGTCTATACACAGAAAAATCTGAGATGCTGAGCATTCTGCAGTGTTCAAGCACTGATCCCTGGTTGGGGAAGGGGCCTCTGCAAAATTGTCGGAAGGGAGACCACTATTGGTAGAAGTGTTTTTAAGGTTAATAACATGCAAATGTTAAATCAAAGTGATTTACAGATTTGTTCAGGTTCACCTAAAGTTACCTTTGAGAAGAACTTGTTTGAAAAGTTAGTGCCCATTTAGGGTTAAGCTATAAAGTTGTTTACACATACTATAAGAATATACAGCATTCAAATTAAAAATTCAAGAGGAAAAAAAGATAGTTTTCCTGTAATTGTTGCTATTCAGAAAGCAATTGTGTTATATTAACCTATCAATAAATGAGTCATCAATTACTACAATAACCCTCCCATTTGCAAGTAAATCCTGTATACAAAGTCAAACATAATGTCTTACTGTTTTTCCTTACATACCACACGTATCAAGGACATGAAAATTGGAAATGGCTTAGCGGTTCTCAATTCAACCAAGCAATTCCTTGCAATTATATGCCACTATGGTGATTTGTACAGCTACCTTCAGGATGTGAAATCAAAGCTAACAGCTTGAAACACTGCAGCTGATCAGTCATTCGTCTGCTGAAAGAAAGCTCTGTTGACATTCCATTTGTACTTTTGCAAACTTGGTAGAAACGCGTCTAAAATGTAAGATCTAAAAAGATTTTGCAAATGCGATTTTATTTGCCTCTGTTCCTTCTAATTTATGAGTTCCAATATCTTAATCTGAATAGTAATTGCATATTTATGATGCAAAGTTTCAACATAATGGATGGTAGGTTAACTTTTTGTGATCTTGCAGGGAAAGTAATTTTAGACTGCATATATTTATGTTACACAATGTGTGAAGATGTAGACAGATTTTAAATTATATCTATTATCTGTTTTATATCTGTATTTCATACTGTATATTATCTATCTATCTAATCCAATTTACTTATTATCTATCTATGTATCCATATCATATCTATTTATTTATCTATCTATCATCTATCCACTTTGCACTTCTAGTTAGCTAGGTAGCTATACATTTTTTGCTGAGTTTGTTTTTAGTTTATCTAAGTAATCTTGCTGGATTATTTTTTTAGAGCAAGCCCAGAACAATGTATCTTTATTTCTATTCACTGTCATTAATCCAGTTTCAACATGTATGGCATTACCCTTCACCATCTACTTCGTTGCCAGACTCCCATCATCTCCATCCCTGACTATCATCTTTGGGTTCTATCATTTATTGGTAAATTATTGCGGTGTATTTAATTGCCAGTATTAATATATAAATCTTGCAGTTGAGCCCTACTGTATGTCCTTGGAGTATGTTAGTAACATGAGCCACAGTTAGTACTTTGATAAAGGAAAGTGCTATAGGTGAAATCCAGCTCTGCAGTCTTGTTAACAGCTGGCATTGCTATGTGCACTATAATAATGCAGCGAGGTGGAAGGTAGGCGTGTTGGGGTCCCAGCAGTGGCACCCACCAGTGTGCAGACATTTATCATCAATCCTGTGGCTTTGGTGAAAATGTCCTATTTTTTGGAAAACCTCTATAATATGCAATAAATAAACTTGAGACATAAGATACTCGATAAGATACATGTTGGAAGCATGTCTATTTTTTATAGACACTTTGGGGATATACTTGGCTTTCATGTGTAACAATGGCCCTTACCTATATTAAGTTGGTTTTCAGGCATGATACCTAAAGCATTACTTTCAGTTTAATGTCTTTAGCATGGAGACTAATGGTTAAGAAATCTGAGCCTACAAATGTAGTCACTTGGTCAACTTGTAACTGCAATTGTTTAAATGACTTTATTATTCAATTGACCACTGAGATGTCTAAAAGCAACTGTGGTGAGAAAATACATATAAATGTTATCATCTGATTTTCTAAGAACCAGCTGACAGTGCCATCTCATCTCCTACATAAAATATTGCCGAAGAGGCATCTCATCGTCACTTTAAAAAATCTTACTTTGATTCATTAACAAGAAGCTGATCAGTTCTCCCTACTGGAACCCCAGCAATGAACTGTAATCTAAAGGGAAACCAAGCAGCAAGTTCTGTATTCTCCTGCAGTGTCACCATGGGGGAAATAAAGCATTACACAGCAAAATAAGGGCAGGTTTATGAAGACCAACATTTTCTCCCCTGAACGTCTGGAATGAAATATGCGCTAGCTCATAGCTGTAGATTAGTGTACATGGTGGACATTTCAGTCCATTATATGACAGGGAACTGATGGAAATGATGACAAATATTCCTAAGTCTATTTCCCTGCCCACACCATGGCCCTATCACACTCCTGTTTTAAAAGTGGTGAGGGTGACAGTAAAATGCCACTTGTGCAAATAAAATTTACACATATGGCATTTAAAAACTCACAAACTCGGGGTATGCAACTTTTTAACACAAATCTTGCCCACAGTTTGTGAGGCTGAAAAAAACATATGTCTAGTCAGTTCGACCTATTATCCTGCAAAGTTGATTCAGAGGAAGGCAAAAATACAAAAATAATAATTTTCCTCATCTATAGGAAAAAAAATTAATTCCTGACTCCAATCAGGCAATCAGAATTACTCAATGAACCAATGACCCTTCTCCAGATTTCTAGTAACTATAACCTATAATATTACTACACTCCAGAAATACATCCAGGCCACTCTTAAACTCTTTTAGTGAATTCATCATTACCACCTCCTCAGGCAGAGAGTTCCATAGTCTCAATGCTCTTACCGTAAAAAATCCTATTTTATGTTTGTGTACAAACCTTCTTTCCTCCAGACACAGAGGATGTCCCCTTGTCACAATCATAGTCCTGGGGATAAATAGATGATGGGAGAAATCTCTGTACTGACCCCAGATATATTTATACATTGTTATTAGATGTCCCCTAGTGGTCTTTTTTCTAAAGTGATGAAGCCGAATTTTGATAATCTTTCAGGGTACTATAGTCCACCCATTCCAGTTATTACTTTTGTTGCCCTTCTCTGAATCCTCTCCAGCTTTGCTATGTCTGCCTTGTTTACAGGAGCCCAGAACTGTACATAGTACTCCATGTGTGGCCTGACTAGTAATTTGTAAAGTGTCAGGACTATGTTCTCATCACGGGCATATATACCCCTTTAGATGTCTTTCCATATATCTTATAATTTATATTCAAATTAAAGGTCTGTCCATATAACGCAGATCCTCCAGATTGAGAGATATTTATTGTAGCCACTAGTGATGGACGAACATCGGCCGGGATGATTCACGAACGCGATCGATCGAACGTGATCGAATGTTTGCGAACCGCAAGTTCACGGCGGGCCCCATTCACTTTAACGGCAGGAAAACCTGGAAAAACATTGAGGTGATTATTGCAGCCACTAAATACTTACAAGAAGTCACAAATCATCCCACAACATGGACAGTGACATACCAGAGGGGAATCAGTGGCAAAAATTCCCCCCAAAAATATGTATTTTAATCAGTGGCCATTTTATGTGTCTTAAAGGGAAATTCTCAGAAATGTGCCCTGCTGGAGCCTAGAAAAAAAATTATTTTAGGCCACGTGAGTACGGTCCTTTAAAATTAGCCATTCACCTGACATAAAATAAATTGTGATTATGTGGCTCGAGGTACATTATGTGGTCAATTAATACAAATTTTTATGTAAGCCTCTGCAGTATAGGCACCAAACATTAGGCATTCACCGGACAGAAATAAACAATTAATTATGTGGCTGAAGGTATATTAGATGGTTATTGGATATCAATTTTACTGCAGGCCAGTGGACTACAGGCCCTAAACATTAGGCATTCACCAAACAGAAAGAAAAAAGTAATTATGTTGTGGCTGGAGGTATATTAGACAGTCATTGGATATCAATTTTACTGTAGGCCAGTGGAATACAGGCCACAAAAATTATTAATCACCGTACAGAAATAACAATTGATAATGTGGCTGTAGTTACATTAGGCAGTCACAGTATAACAATGTTACTGTTGGCCAGTTAGATTACAGACCCAAAAATGATGCATTCACCATACATAAATGATCAAGTGATTATGTGGCTGGAGGTATATTAGACGGCCATTCAATATCAATTTTACTGCAGGCCAGTGTAGTACAGGCCCCAAACATTAAGCATTCACCGAACAGAAAAGAACAAGTAATTATGTGGTTGGAGGTACAGTAGACGGTCATTGGATATCAATTTTACTGCAGGCCAGTATCAAATACATATGTTTAAAAGAACAAAAAATATAAAATTGGAGTAAAAACATGGCTAACGAAATTCCCCTTCTTGAAAAAAAAACAAATGATAATAATTGAACACCAATAACACGTGGTCGTCACAGGTGTTTAATTCATATGAGATCCCAAACAATAGGCATTCAATGTACAGAAAAGGCCTTTTCTGCCGCTGTATTTACCTAACACAGGGACCATTATTTGTTCTGGGTGGTGGCGGATATTTGTGGGCTGTCATGAGGAATTTCAATTAAACGTAGTCATCACAGGTGTTTAATTCCTATGAGATCCATGCTTCATTCTTTTTTAGAATTGTGAGGTAGTCCACACTGTCGTGAGCTAGGCGAGTGTGCTTATCGGTCATGATCCCCCCCTGCTGCGCTGAACATCCTTTTGGACAGGACGCTCGATGAGGGGCAAGCCAAGAGTTCCATGGCAAATTGTGCCAGCTCTGGCCACAGGTCAAGCCTGCAGACCCAGTAGTCAAGGGGTTCCTTGCTTCTCATAGCGTCCACATTGGCCAATGTATTCGGACACCTGTCGGTCTAGGCGTTCCCTGAGCTGGATCCGGAGGGCGGCTGTCGATGGGTTGGATGCAAGAATTATCTCAGATCCGAAGTGACCAACACATCTACAAACCGCTCTCTTCTTTCATGCGCTGTAGGATTGGTACTCGCAACTGTTCCTCTGTGGGTGGAAATTCCTCTGCTAACATCCGCAACAACAGAATGGTAATGCAAGACCTGGTAATGCTGCATTCTGACAGCCCTCTGTGAAGCTGGTAACATGTCTGCCATTTTGTGTTCATACCGGGGGTCTAAGTACGTTGCCACCCAGTAGTGGTCTTTGCCCTTTATGCTTTTTATACGGGGTCCCTCTTCAAACACTGGAGCATGAAGGCCCCCATTTGCTAGAAATTGGAAGTGGTGGAGCAGCCTGGCTCCTGCTCATCATCCAAGAGAATGTCATACTCGGTCTCCTCCCCCATCCACAGTCAACACCAGGGATCCCAGAATAGTTTAAAGCCTGCTCATCTTGCTCCGCCTTCTCCTCCTCCCCAAAGTCACCATTCTCCTCTGACTCCTCTTCAGACTCCTGCTGACTTGTCTCAGATGGAGTAGCCTCTGGGAATTCATTCAGCATTGCGACTTCCTCATCTTCCTTCCTGCTCCTGCTCCTTGACGGCTTGATCAATGACATGACAAAATGCACGCTCCAAAGTCATAAGGTATGATGTCACTGATGGTGCCATGGCTGCGACATACCAGTTTGGTGATCTTATCTAATGGCCGCAGAAGTCTGCATGCGTCACGCATGAGCAGCCACTGGTGTGGTGAAAAAAAAACAAGCTCCCTTGAATCTGTCCTGCTGCAGAGTTCGTACAGGTAATCGTTAACGGCACGTTTCTGCTGGAGAAGCCTATCAAGCATATACAAGGTGGAGTTTCAGCGCGTCAGGCAGTCAAAAGTCAGATGTCTGAAGGGCAAGTGGTGTCGCCGCTGAACGTCAGCAAGATGAGCCATAGCAGTGTAAGATCTTCTAAAAAGACCAGAGATTTTTTGGCCTGCCGCAATACGTCCTGGACCCCGGGGTATTTGTCAACGAATCACTGCACGAATAAGTTAAGGACGTGAGTCATTCACGGCACGTGTGTCATTTTGGCCTGGTTCAGCATGCTCTGCAGATTGGCACCGTTGTCGCACACCACTTTACCAACTGTCAAATTGAGCGGGGTTAGCCACTGATTGGCCTGTGACCGCAGAGCTGAAAGGAGTGCAGGACCGGTGTGGCTATTGGCTTCCAGGCACAAGAGCCGCAGCACAGCATGGCAACGTCTCACCTGTGACGTAGAATAGGTTGTGGTGAGCTTGAGGGGTGCAGTGGAAGAGGCGGTAGCAGTTGAAAAGGAGGAGTCAGCCGAGGAAGAGACAGAGGATGGAGTAAGAGTAGGAGAAGGAGGAGAAGAAGAGGCAGGCCTGCATGCAATCCGTGACGGTAACATCAAATCCACACGGGTACCACGGGTTAAATACTTGACAGCTGTCAGAAGGTTCACACAGTGGGCAGTAAAAGTTATGTACCTTCCCTGCCTGTGTTTGCTAGACCACGTGTCTTTGGTCAGATGTATCATGGCACTGACACTGTGTGCCAGAGATATAATAACTTGCCGCTGAACGTGGCCATATAGTTCAGGGATGCCCTTCTGGGAGAAATATTTCCTTCTGGGGACCTTCCATTGCGGTGTGCCAATGGCCACAAATTTTTTAATGGCCTCTGAGTCCACCAATTTATATGGCAGTAGTTGGCGGGCTAGCAGTTCCGACAGGCCAGCAGTCAGATGTTGAGCAAAAGGATTATCCGGCGTCATAATTTTTTTTACGCTCAAACATTTGGGCCACAGAAGCCTGCCTTGTGCCAGATGAACATGACAATGGCACGGTGGAAGGTAGAGTGGGAGGAGAGTGGAGGAGAAAAGGCAGGACATGGAGCACCATAAGTGTGGCTTTGTGGGTTCAGACGGCGTTGCTCCCACTGGGCTCGGTGATGGGAGGCCAGGTGCCTTCAAAGGCGGTCGTCCCTAAGAGAGTGTTGGGCTTACCGCGACTTATGCATTGACACAGCACAGGCTGCAGATGGCAACACTATTATCAGCAGCTGACATGTTAAAAAAGCACACACTGCAGAGCCAAGTGCCGGCATCCTGGGAGCGCAAGATGTGACCGTGCATGGTGGATGGCTCGCTCCAGATACAGTTCTGCCTGCTTCTCCTCGCTATCTGCGGCTACATCTCTCATTTTGACATTAGAGATCTCGGAGTAGGCAGCAACAGCTGTGACCACCCTCCTTGGGCTGATCTGGGTACTGTTGTCAGACTGCTTGGTGGTGGCTGTTGCTATCTCCTCTTCCTCATCCGATGCCAAGAATGGCTGCACATCGGTAAGGTCTTGAAATTGATGGGAAAATAATTCCTCTTACTCAAGTGGAGGGGCTGTGGTGGTGGTGTCTTTGGGCAGGTGCACACAGCAGAGAGTGAGGAGGGTGCTGATACAGAGAATGAGGAGGGTGCAGAAGCGGAAGGTTGAGTGAGCCACTCAACCAACTATGGTGCGTCCTTTGACATAATTGCACGCACCTTTTCCAACTTCCCACTTAAGCTCTGGCCTGGTGCACCTGCCCGACCCCTACCACCCCTGTGGAATTGCTTACCTCTTTCTCTGCCTGTCATTTTCAAAATGACCCTGTGCCAAAGTCCCTAGAGAAGAACAGTATTTGTGGAAGCAGGTATATATAACCCCTTACTCATTTTCTTTTTTTTGGGGGGGGGAACTGGTATATCACGCCAGTTGCAATTAGTTCTTCCAATAGCGTTTGTCCCTCTGTATAGCTGTGGGATCTCAGCAGAACCGCACACAAATGCTGCACTATATAAATACACTAAATAGAAATGATATTATAGGTATATAACACCCCTGCCTCAATCAGATTTTTTGGGGGGCAACTGGTATATCACACCAATTGCAATTAGTTATTCCAATGGCGTTTGTCCCTCTGTATAACTGCGATATCTTAGCAGAACCACACACAAATGCTGCACTATGCAAATGCACTATATAGAAATTATATTATAGGTATATCATACCCCTACCTCAATCAGATTTTTGGGGGACAACTGGTATATCACGCCAGTTGCAATTAGTTAAAATTGCGTTTGTCTGTCTGTATAGCTGCGGTGTCTCAGCAGAACCGTACACAAATGCTGCACAATACAAAGGCACTATATAGAAATTATATTCTAGGTATATTGCACCCCTGCTTCAATCAGATTTTTTGGGGGCAACTGTTATATCACACCAGTTGCAATTAGTTGTTTGAATGGCGTTTGTCCATCTGTATAGCTGCAATATCTCAGCAGAACCGCACACAAGAGCTGCACAATACAAATGCACTATATAGAAATTATATTATAGGTATATTGCACCCCTGCCTCAATTACATTTTTTGGGGGGCAACTGGTATATCACATCAGTTGCAATTAGTTGTTCCAATGGCATTTTTCCCTTTGTACTGCTGCGGTATCTCAGCAGAACCGCACACAAATGCTGCACAATACAAATGCACTATATAGAAATTATATTCTAGGTATATCGCACCCCTGCCGCAATCAGATTTTTTTTAGGGCAACTGGTATATCACACTAGTGGCAATTAGTTGTTCCAATGATGTTTTTCCCTCTGTATAGCTGCGGTATCTCAGCAGAACCGCACACAACTGCTGCACAATACAAATGCACTATAATATACTTTCTATGTTAGAAAGTATATTATAAGTATATTACACCCCTAAGTTTGTCTCACCCATCGATAGCACACCTATACTAGTCCTTAAAAGGACTTTTGTGGCCCTATTAGCTAGCGTTTGGTGTCCCTAACAGCCTGTCCCTGCTCCACAAAACAACCTCTCCCAACACTGGCAAAAAAACTGAATGTAAAATGGCTGCCAGATTGGGTTTATTTATAGTGTAGGGGGTGTGTCCATGTGCTAAAACGTCTCAATTGGCTGTCCTGTCCCACCTGATGGAAGTGTCAAGAGTCATAGTTCTGCACAACGCAAAGAATATGACACCGGCAGACATCGCCATATGTTCTCCTGTTCGGCGAACAGCGGACGAGTAAAGTTAGCCGCAAAACGACCGTAGGGCGAACCGCAAGACCATCTCTAGTAGCCATTCTTGGCTTTGACAAACAGATGACATAAAAGACAAAGCAATATTTTCAAAATGCATTTAGTGATAACTTCATACTATCCGAATGATCTGAGAAACAAATAGCTACTGAAATATGCCATATAGTAAGATTCTGATAAGTAACTTTATGGTATATGGGAAAGTGTTATAACATTATTTGCAATATTTACGTCAGAACTTGGGAAAGTGAGATGTTTTTTAACAACATATATGTACATACATACTGTACATACAATATATGGTACTATTTTAAATAAATGGTGTATATCAGTATGAAATACGATGGGGTTATATAAATGATGAGAAAGAAAGCAGTACTCATCCATGTGAATATGTAATCAAAGCACAAAACCCGCTAGTTCTAAATAAATTACCCTTCAACTAAGCCTCCTTATGAAAAAAAAAAATATATATATTTTTTTTTTCTGGAACGTTTCTTTTAATTGCTTTTTAAGTGCAAATGTAAGCTTTAGATATATATTGTACGTGGAAGAACAAGGTTTCTTTAGGATTGATAGCAAATGCTCTGCATTTCCCAAGGGAAATCAGAATTACAACATAAAAAGATTGTTGAAGCATAATCTATTATAATTTATGCTGTGAAATGCTTAATGATGTAGTACTATTTTGCTTGGAAACAAAAGTTTCAGACAATACCTGTGGAATTGCTAACTAGACCAAGAAACATACTATCCTACATAATTATTCATATGCTCAATAGTGATGAGCGGCAGGGGCAATATTCAAATTTGCAATATTTTGTGAATATTTGGTAGAATTCGCAAATATGGTCTTGATTGCGAAAACCGGAAATGAAATATGCGCGTAATGTGTGCGCAACACTGGCGTGGGTCACTATAGCTACATTTTTCAAGCTGCTAGAATTTTCATGAGACTGGAGAAAATGGTTGGCACGATAGAACATTACAATAGCTTTATATGCAGATAGAGTGCTCCAATATATTTTCGATAGCGAAATCGGCATTAATAAAGCAAATATTTTGGCGCATTACAAGCAACTTTACATTTTAACAGGTCTGACTGCATATTAGTGATTGGTGCACTAAGTATTGTTGTGAACTTGTGACATCACAGCACTATGTATGTATGTATGTAACATACATACAGCACTATTTATGTAGCATGTATATATGGACAGCAGCTACACTATATCACTATCTAACCTACACTATCTCCCACTAACTATCTGTAATATATATATATATATATATATATATATATAAAAGATAACTAACTATCTAATGTAATGACAGAGGAAAGAAGAGAGCATAGCAATAACACTGCTGTCTCTCTCAGATCTGCAAAATACTGCATAAAATGGCTGCTGGGGAGGTTTGTATATAGTAAGGGGTAGGCAACTTTCCTATTGGTTGGTAGGGATGTTGCTAAGCTCAGACAAAGACATTGCTGCCTTCTCATTGGCCCACAAGCAAGAAGCAGGGAGGAATCATGGGTTTAAATAAAAAAAATATATCTAGAATATTTGAAAATTATGAATATACAGTATATCACTATATTCTAAATATTCGCGAATTCTCGAAGTACCGATATTCGCGATTAAAAATATTTGCGCCAATCACTAATGCTCAAGTGTTTTTCTTTAAAGGCATATTAAATGTAAGTATTAGTGTTGGTAGAGCCCCAAAGTGCTTGGGTGCTTGAGTAGAGGTCCTTGGGATGCTTGGGTGCTCTATCGAGCACAATGGAAGTCAATGGGAGGACCGAAGCATTAAACCAGGCACCCCCTTCTCTAAAGAGGGGAGGGTATCTGGTTCATAGAAAAAGGTCAGAAATTGATTGAAACACCACTTAAATGGTTTGGAAACAGCATGGGGAGGATATCTGTATGCATCTTGGACTCCCAGGTCGTTGCTGGGAACGATGTTGTCCGAATAGTACGCCAGTTTTACAGACTGACAATAATACGCACCAAACCGAAGATAAAATCAATTTTAGAGGAAAAATTGTTAGGAAACATTCTTTCCTGCATATTTACTTGTATATAAAGTGCAAGTGCTGCCAGAAATTCCAAGGAAGAGGCACACCGCATATCAAATAAAGAAGGGCCTCATTGACATTGAGGTACAATTGTTCAGGTAGTAAGACTCCTACACTCATAAAGCCTATGCACTAAGGGAAAGAGCTGCCAAAATTTGCAAGGAACCGGTACATAAAGGAGGGCATCATACACACCCTTGAAACATTATGATTGATGGCCTGCTGGTGACCCTCTAAAACATTAGGGGTGAGGGCCTGCTGCTGAGCTGGCCATCTAAAAATTTTGTGGGTGAGGGCCTGTTGCCGAGCTGACCATCTAAAAAAATGTTGTGGGTGAGGGCCTGTTGCCGAGCTGACCATCTAAAAAATTATGGACGAGGGCCTGCTTCCGAGCTGACTATCTAAAGAAATTTGTAGGTAAGAGCCTGTTGCCGAGCTGACTATCAAAAAAATGTTGTGGGTGAGGGCCTGCTGCCAAGCTGACCATCTAAAAAATGTTGTGGGCGAGGGCCTGCTGCCGAGCTGACCATCTAAAAATTTAGGGGTGAGGGTCTGCTGCTGAGCTGACCCTCTAAAATAGTATGGTTGAGGGCCTACAGGTGACCCTCAAAAACATTATGTGTGAGGGCCTGCTGATGACCCTCTAAAACATTATTGGTGAGAGCCCGCTGCTGAGCTGACCCTCTAAAACATTAGGAGCGAGGTCAGCCTAATAAACATGTTAATATGATGGAGGAGGAGGACCAGAAAATGGAGATTGAACCATATACCCTTTTTAGTGGTGGAAGGGGTGCATGGGAATACAGTGTATTAAATACACCATAAAAGCCACATTAAGAGTGCCTTTATGTTCAGCTGCTTTTCTCTGGTGGAGTAGAGAAGTCAGGGCCAATTCAGGCTTTAATCATTTTTATAAGAGTCAACCGTTCAGCATTTTCAGTTGACAGGTGGATGCGCTTATCAGATATTATGCTCCCAGAAGCACTAAATACACGCTGTGACAAAACGCTGGTGGCAGGGCAGGCCAGCACCTTCAAGGCGTAGAGCGTCAGTTTGTGCCACGTATCCAACTTGGACATCAAATAGTTGTAAGATACACAGGGATCACTGAGGACGCTGACACGGTCTGCCACAAACTCCTTCACCATCTTCCAAAATTTGTCCCTCATCGGGTTGAGGGTGCTGGCGGGGTGTCATAAAACTGTCCCAGGCCTTGGAGAGTGTTGCCATGCCTCTGTTGGAACTGATGTGTGTTCCTCTTGTCTCCCCTCCTCCGTTGGCCAAGAAACTACGTACTCTGCCGCCAGCATTGTTAGCGATCATGGAGGTGAACATGCTGGATATGGAGGTCCTGGGCTGGTGTGGTTACACGTGGTCTGCGGTTGTGAGGCCGGTTGAATGTACTGCCAAATTCTCCGCCTTTGGAGACAGCTTATGGTAGAGAAATGAACATTCATTGCATGGGCAACAGCTCTGGTAGACATTCCTGCAGTCAGCATGCCAATTGCATGCCTCTTCAAACGTTGCGACATCTGTGGCATTGTGCTGTGTGATCAAACTGCACATTTCAGATTGGACTTTTATTGTGGGCAGTCTAAGGCACACCTGTGCAATATTCATGCTGTCTTATCAGCACCTTGATATGCCATGAGGTGGGATGGATTATCTCGGCAAAGGAGAAGTGCTCACTAACAGATTTAGACAGATTTGTGAACAATATTTGAGAGTAATGGGTATTTTGTGCATGTAGAAAATGTTTCAGATCTTTGAGTTTATCTTATGCAAAATTGGAGCAAAACCAAAAGTGTTGCGTTTATATTTTTGGTCAGTGTAAAAAAGAAAGTGGAGGAAGAGATACTAACACTGGAGGTTCTGAAGGAGCACGAGGCTGATGCTGATGACAATAATGACCATGATGACCAGTCATCACAGTGGCAGTTGAATCTGAAAAGAACTGGGTCCTCGGGAACGCTGGCCAAAAGAGAAAGCTTGCTTTCTTACATACTGAAAGGCATATCATTAGCATCAAGCAATCTAATGTTAACTGATAGCAATGCTTTTAGACCCTCAATATAAAAGCAAAATGGGTTAATGTTTTCCTGTTGCTGAAAGGGAGGTCAAATTCCAGTATTACCAGAATACGCTGTGCATGCAGCTTGCCGCACACAGAATCTGTGGCAGCAGCCAGTTAAGTCTCATGAACATGATTGAACAGTTTTTCATGTGGTGCACCAGGCTGACACAAATCAGCAAATGGAAATGTACCATCTGAAAAAAAAAGTTCAGTCCTATATGGACCGTGGCCTTTCTCAGTATCATCTCAGAGAGGGATTTTCGTTTTTTAGCTCTGTATATACAAAAGAAGAGAAAGGAGCAGATTTCTTTGGCGCCGGGGCTGTTAGTACATCCAGTGATATACTTGATTGGCTAACTGTAGATATGGTCCAAGAGAAGTTAAATAGGGTAAATGTGAACAATGCTCCGGGTCCAGATGGATTACACCCAAGAGTGCTTAAATAGCTCAGGTCAGTCATTGCTGTGCCCCTGTTTATATATTTTTTAGATTCTCTAGGGACTAGTACAGTGCCAAGTGATTGGTGCAAGGCAAACGTGGTGCCCATATTCAAAAATGGATCATGGTCCTCCACAGGTAATTATAGACCAGTTAGTTTAACTTTTGTTGTGGGAAAAATGTTTGAAGGACTCTTAAGGGACTATATACAGGAGTATGTGTTTATAAATAATATGATAAGTGATAACCAGCAAGGACAAAAGTTGTCAGACTAACCTGCTTTGTTTTTGTGAGGAGGTAAGCAGTAGCTTGGACACAGGGGCATCTATGGATGTAGTGTATCTGTTTTTTTCAAAGGCTTTTGATACTGTCCCTCATAGATGCTTAATAGGTAAAGTAAGGTCTATAGGCTTGTAAAGTATACTTTGTAATTGGATTGAAAACTGGCTGAGGGACTGTGTCCAGAGAGTTGTGGTCAATGATTCCTATTTAGAATAGTCCCAGGTTATAAGTGGTGTACCCAACGTTTCAGTGCCCTGTATTATTAAATGTATGTATTAATGATATTGAGGATGGGATTAAAAGCACCATATATATTTTTGCTGATTACACTAAGCTGTGTAGAACTGTACAGTCTATGGGAGATGTCCATAAACTACAAGCTGACTTGAACACTCTGAGTGATTGGGCATCAACTTGGCAAATGAGGTTCAATGTGGACAAATGTAAAGTTATGCATCTTGGTAGTAATTATCTCTGTGCTTCATATTTCCTGGGTGATTTAGCACTGGGAGAGTCACTTATAGAGCAGGATTTGGTATCCTTGTGGATGGTAGATTAAATTACAGCATACAATGTCAATCAGCTGCTTCTAAGGCCACCAGGATAATGATAATGTCATGCATTAAACAAGGCATGGACTCGCAGGGCAGGGATGTAATAGTAGCACTTTACAAAGCATTGGTGTGGCCTCATCTGGAATATGCAATTTATTTAGTCTTGAGAGGAGACGTCTAAGGGGGGACATGATTAACCTATACAAATATATAAATGGGCCATATAAAAAATACAGTGAAAATCTGTTCCATGTAAAATGTGCTCAAAAGACAAGGGGGCACTGCCTCCGATTGGAGAGGAAAAAGTTCAGTCTCCGGAAGCGTCAAAGCTTCTCTACTGTAAGAACTGTGAAGCTGTGGAAAAGACTTTCTCAAGACATGGTCACAGCAGGAACAGTAGACAGTTTCAAAAAGGGTTTAGACGAATTATTAATGGTAAAAAACATGAATGCTTATGAAAATGTGTAGAAATCCGAGTCTCAATTAGTAATGAACAAACATCGTCCGGGACGGTTCGCGAACGCAATCATGATCAAATGTTCACGAACCTCCTGTGCACTGCGAGTTCTGCCGGCTTCTGCTCCTTCTCCTCCCTATCTGCTGCTCTCTCGCTCTGAATTCCCCTCATCTTCCTCTCCTGTGGGCACCCACGTGATGTCCATTAACACGTCATCATCGTCACCTTCACCAACACTGACATTAGAGATCTCGGAGTAGGCAGCGACAGCGGGGACCACCCTCCTTGGGCTGATCTGGGTACTGTCGTCAGACCGCTGGGTGTCGACCGTTGATACCTCCTTATCCTGATCCGATGCCAAGAATGGCTGCGCATCGGTAAGGTCTTGGAATCGATGGGAAAATAATTCCTCTGATTTAAGCAGAGGGGATATGGTGGTGGTGGTGTACTTGGGGGTACACGCAGCAGAGAGTAAAGAGGGTGCAGATAGAGAGGATGAGGAGGGTGTAGAAGCGGAAGGCTGAGTGAGCCACTCAACCAACTCTGGTGCGTCCTTTGACATAATCGCACGCACCATCTGCAACTTCCCACTTAGGTTCCGGCCTGGTGCACCTGCCCGAACCATTCCATCCCTGCAGAATGGCCTGTCTCTTCCAGTGCCTTTAATTAAAAAAATTACCCTGTGACAAAGTCCCTAAAGAAGAACAATATTTGTGGAAAAGAATATATATCACACCCCTGCCTCAATCAGCCCCAATTTTATTTTGGGGGAGGGGGCAACTGGTATATCACACCAGTAAAAATTATTTGTTCCAATAGTGTTTGCCACTCTGTGTTGCTGCGGTAATGCAGAAGAACCTCAAACAAATGATGCACTACCCAAATGCACTATCTATATAGAAAGTATATGATAGGTATATCACACCCATGCCTCAATCACTTTTTTTAGGGGGGGCAACTAGTATATCACACCAGTTAAAATTATTTGTTCCAAGAGAGTTTGCCCCTCTGTATAGCTGCAGTATCACAGCAGAAACGCACACAACTGCTGCACAATACAAATGCACTATAATATACTTTCTATGTTAGAAAGTATATTATAAGTATATTGCACACCTCAGTAAGTCACACCCATCGACAGCACTCCTATACCAGTCCTTAAAAGGACTTTTGTGGCCCTATTAGCTAGCATTTGGTGTCTCTAACAGCAACCCTCCCTACACTGGCAAAAAAAATGAATGTAAAATGGCGACCAGATCGGGTTTATTTATAAGGTAGGGTGTGTGTCCATGTGCTGAAATGTCTGAATTGGATCTCCTGTACCACCTGATGGATGTGTCATGGGTCAAAGTTCTTCACAATGTAAAAGAATATGGTGCCAGCGGACAACGCCATATGTTCGCCCGTTCGGCGAACCGCGAACAAGCAAAGTTTACCGCAAAAAAACATCGGGCAAACTGCAAGGCCATCTCTAATCTATATTCCTTTTGGGATTTGCATCCTCACCTATCCCTTGGTTGAACTTGATGGACATATTTCTTTTTTCAACAGTATTAACTATGTAACATATTGGTGATGTAACCTATTGGTGTCTTCTCCAACACATTACCATCTACCTTTCATCACATAGTCAGGCTTTCCTTCATTTGGAGCAAAGGGTAAGGTAGCTGTCAGAGGATTGCTTTTAAAATCCCTGGTAAAGGTGAACTTCCTGGCACCCAACCCTCTCAGCACAAATGCCCTGCATGCTTTAGTTTTAGCACTTGTAAAAAGCATACTATGTAATTACTTTCCCTTAGATTAGTCAAAAATTCCAAGGTGAACCCCAACACTGTAAAGTGCATATGGCCAATAATGAGAAAATAGAGAAAAATTTACATGTCTGTTCAGTAGATGTGCTAATAATTTCAGTTCAGTCAAGAGCCTTATAGAGTATTCTAGTTCAGTTGGTTAAAGTTGCCATCCTTCTATAAAATACAGTGTTTAATATGACCTATTATTATTCACAGGTAACTTGGACATTTTGAAATATAAGCCGTAGCCAAAACAGAAAGGGTTATACACTGTGCATTCCCTATAGAATGTGGTATTGTTCAATGTAAGCTTTAAATAAAAACTATTACCTTGACACAGATTTATTACTGGTCACAAGCATTCTGTAGGGAATGAATGTAGCTGCGCTGACTGAATTCCATTTTTACATGTACAGAAAATACAAATCATACAAAATAAAATAACAGACCTTTAGAATACTTATTCAGCTATATTTTTTTTCTTTTTCATCACTTTCTATATTTGTATTTGTATTTTTTATTGTACACTAGGGATGAGCGAACTCGAACTGTATAGTTCGGGTTCGTACCGAATTTTGGGGTGTCCGTGACACGGACCCGAACCCGGACATTTTCGTAAAAGTCCGGGTTCGGGTTCGGTGTTCGTCGCTTTCTTGGCGCTTTTGTGACGCTTTCTTGGCGCTTTTTGAAAGGCTGCAAAGCAGCCAATCAACAAGCGTCATACTACTTGCCCCAAGAGGCCATCACAGCCATGCCTACTATTGGCATGGCTGTGATTGGCCAGAGCACCATGTGACCCAGCCTCTATTTAAGCTGGAGTCACATAGCGCCGCCCGTCACTCTGCTCTGATTAGCGTAGGGAGAGGTTGCGGCTGCGACAGTAGGGCGAGATTAGGCAGATTAACTCCTCCAAAGGACTTGATTAACTGATCGATCTGCAGCTGTGGATCATTGAGCTGCTGATCCTCAATTGCTCACTGTTTTTAGGCTGCACAGACCGTTTGTCAGTCTCATTTTTCTGGGGTGATCGGCGGCCATTTTGTGTCTTGTGGTGCGCCAGCACAAGCTGCGACCAAGTGCATTTAACCCTCAATGGTGTGGTTGTTTTTTGGCTAAAGCCTACATCAGGGTGAAGCTGTCACACCAAGTGCATTTAACCAGCAATAGTCTGTTCATTTTTTGGCCATATACAAAATCAGGGGCAAGCTGCGCCTGTCACCAAGTGCATTTAACCCTCAATGGTGTGGTTGTTTTTTGGCTAAAGCCTACATCAGGGTGAAGCTGTGACACCAAGTGCATTTAACCAGCAATAGTCTGTTCATTTTTTGGCCATATACAAAATCAGGGGCAAGCTGCGCCTGTCACCAAGTGCATTTAACCCTCAATGGTGTGGTTGTTTTTTGGCTAAAGCCTACATCAGGGTGAAGCTGTCACACCAAGTGCATTTAACCAGCAATAGTCTGTTCATTTTTTGGCCATATACAAAATCAGGGGCAAGCTGCGCCTGTCACCAAGTGCATTTAACCCTCAATGGTGTGGTTGTTTTTTGGCTAAAGCCTACATCAGGGTGAAGCTGTCACACCAAGTGCATTTAACCAGCAATAGTCTGTTTATTTTTTGGCCATATCCCAGTCTAATTCTGTCACTAAATCCATACCGGTCACCCAGCGCCTAAATACTAGGCCTCAAATTTATATCCAGCTAAATCTGTCCCTAGTGCTGTAGCTGGGCGAGTTATTTAGTGTCCGTTCAAGCACATTTCTTGTTCTGGGTTGAAATACAATTCCCAATTTAGCAATTTCATAATTTAGTGGTTCCTGCTATATCAGAGCTATTTGAAATCTATCCCAAAAAGGGTATATAATATTGAAGGTGCACATTGGGTCATTCAGAATAACTTCACACACACCCGCTACTGTGTATTTCCAAGTCTAATTCTGTCACTAAACCCATACCTGTCACCCAGCGCCTAAATACTAGGCCTCAAATTTAAATCCCTCTAAATCTCTCGTTACCGCTGTACTGTTGTTGCTGGGCAAGATATTTAGTGTCCGTCAAAGCACATTTTTTGTTCTGGGTTGAAGTACAATTCCCAATTTAGCAATTTCATAATTTAGTGGTTCCTGCTATATCAGAGCTATTTGGAATCTATCCCTAAAAGGGTATATAATATTGAAGGTGCACATTGGGTCATTCAGAATAACTTCACACACACCCGCTACTGTGTATTTCCAAGTCTAATTCTGTCACTAAACCCATACCTGTCACCCAGCGCCTAAATACTAGGCCTCAAATTTAAATCCCTCTAAATCTCTCGTTACCGCTGTACTGTTGTTGCTGGGCAAGATATTTAGTGTCCGTCAAAGCACATTTTTTGTTCTGGGTTGAAGTACAATTCCCAATTTAGCAATTTCATAATTTAGTGGTTCCTGCTATATCAGAGCTATTTGGAATCTATCCCTAAAAGGGTATATAATATTGAAGGTGCACATTGGGTCATTCAGAATAACTTCACACACACCCGCTACTGTGTATTTCCAAGTCTAATTCTGTCACTAAACCCATACCTGTCACCCAGCGCCTAAATACTAGGCCTCAAATTTAAATCCCTCTAAATCTCTCGTTACCGCTGTACTGTTGTTGCTGGGCAAGATATTTAGTGTCCGTCAAAGCACATTTTTTGTTCTGGGTTGAAGTACAATTCCCAATTTAGCAATTTCATAATTTAGTGGTTTCTGCTATATCAGAGCTATTTGAAATCTATCCCTAAAAGGGTATATAATATTGAAGGTGCACATAGGGTCATTCAGAATAACTTCACACACACGCTTCTGTGCATTTCCAAGTCTAATTCTGTCACTAAATCCATACCGGTGACCCAGCGCCTAAATACTAGGCCTCAAATTTATATCCCGCTAAATCTCTCGTTACCGCTGTACTGTTGTTGCTGGGCAAGATATTTAGTGTCCGTCAAAGCATATTTTTTGTTCTGGGTTGAAGTACAATTCCCAATTTAGCAATTTCATAATTTAGTGGTTCCTGCTATATCAGAGCTATTTGAAATCTATCCCAAAAAGGGTATATAATATTGAAGGTGCACATTGGGTCATTCAGAATAACTTCACACACACCCGCTACTGTGTATTTCCAAGTCTAATTCTGTCACTAAACCCATACCTGTCACCCAGCGCCTAAATACTAGGCCTCAAATTTAAATCCCTCTAAATCTCTCGTTACCGCTGTACTGTTGTTGCTGGGCAAGATATTTAGTGTCCGTCAAAGCACATTTTTTGTTCTGGGTTGAAGTACAATTCCCAATTTAGCAATTTCATAATTTAGTGGTTTCTGCTATATCAGAGCTATTTGAAATCTATCCCTAAAAGGGTATATAATATTGAAGGTGCACATTGGGTCATTCAGAATAACTTCACACACACGCTTCTGTGCATTTCCAAGTCTAATTCTGTCACTAAATCCATACCGGTGACCCAGCGCCTAAATACTAGGCCTCAAATTTAAATCCCTCTAAATCTCTCGTTACCCACCGCTGTACTGTTGTTGCTGGGCAAGATATTTAGTGTCCGTCAAAGCACATTTTTTGTTCTGGGTTGAAGTACAATTCCCAATTTAGCAATTTCATAATTTAGTGGTTTCTGCTATATCAGAGCTATTTGAAATCTATCCCTAAAAGGGTATATAATATTGAAGGTGCACATAGGGTCATTCAGAATAACTTCACACACACGCTTCTGTGCATTTCCAAGTCTAATTCTGTCACTAAATCCATACCGGTGACCCAGCGCCTAAATACTAGGCCTCAAATTTAAATCCCTCTAAATCTCTCGTTACCCACCGCTGTACTGTTGTTGCTGGGCAAGATATTTAGTGTCCGTCAAAGCACATTTTTTGTTCTGGGTTGAAGTACAATTCCCAATTTAGCAATTTCATAATTTAGTGGTTTCTGCTATATCAGAGCTATTTGAAATCTATCCCTAAAAGGGTATATAATATTGAAGGTGCACATAGGGTCATTCAGAATAACTTCACACACACGCTTCTGTGCATTTCCAAGTCTAATTCTGTCACTAAATCCATACCGGTGACCCAGCGCCTAAATACTAGGCCTCAAATTTATATCCCGCTAAATCTCTCGTTACCGCTGTACTGTTGTTGCTGGGCAAGATATTTAGTGTCCGTCAAAGCACATTTTTTGTTCTGGGTTGAAGTACAATTCCCAATTTAGCAATTTCATAATTTAGTGGTTCCTGCTATATCAGAGCTATTTGAAATCTATCCCAAAAAGGGTATATAATATTGAAGGTGCACATTGGGCCATTCAGAATAACTTCACACACACCCGCTACTGTGTATTTCCAAGTCTAATTCTGTCACTAAACCCATACCTGTCACCCAGCGCCTAAATACTAGGCCTCAAATTTAAATCCCTCTAAATCTCTCGTTACCGCTGTCCTGTTGTAGCTGGGAAAGTTATTTAGTGTCCGTCAAAGCACATTTTTTGTTCTGGGTTGAAGTACAATTCCCAATTTAGCAATTTCATAATTTAGTGGTTTCTGCTATATCAGAGCTATTTGAAATCTATCCCAAAAAGGGTATATAATATTCAAGGTGCACATTGGGTCATTCAGAATAACTTCACACACACGCTTCTGTGCATTTCCAAGTCTAATTCTGTCACTAAATCCATACCGGTCACCCAGCGCCTAAATACTAGGCCTCAAATTTATATCCCGCTGAATTTGAATACAATACATTGGGCCAAATAATATATTTGTTGTTGTGGTGAACCATAACAATGAGAAAAACATCTAGTAAGGGACGCGGACGTGGACATGGTCGTGGTGGTGTTAGTGGACCCTCTGGTGCTGGGAGAGGACGTGGCCGTTCTGCCACATCCACACGTCCTAGTGTACCAACTACCTCAGGTCCCAGTAGCCGCCAGAATTTACAGCGATATATGGTGGGGCCCAATGCCGTTCTAAGGATGGTAAGGCCTGAGCAGGTACAGGCATTAGTCAATTGGGTGGCCGACAGTGGATCCAGCACGTTCACATTATCTCCCACCCAGTCTTCTGCAGAAAGCGCACAGATGGCGCCTGAAAACCAACCCCATCAGTCTGTCACATCACCCCCATGCATACCAGGGAAACTGTCTCAGCCTCAAGTTATGCAGCAGTCTCTTATGCTGTTTGAAGACTCCGCTGGCAGGGTTTCCCAAGGGCATCCACCTAGCCCTTCCCCAGCGGTGAAAGACATAGAATGCACTGACGCACAACCACTTATGTTTCCTGATGATGAGGACATGGGAATACCACCTCAGCATGTCTCTGATGATGACGAAACACAGGTGCCAACTGCTGCGTCTTTCTGCAGTGTGCAGACTGAACAGGAGGTCAGGGATCAAGACTGGGTGGAAGACGATGCAGGGGACGATGAGGTCCTAGACCCCACATGGAATGAAGGTCGTGCCACTGACTTTCACAGTTCGGAGGAAGAGGCAGTGGTGAGACCGAGCCAACAGCGTAGCAAAAGAGGGAGCAGTGGGCAAAAGCAGAACACCCGCCGCCAAGAGACTCCGCCTGCTACTGACCGCCGCCATCTGGGACCGAGCACCCCAAAGGCAGCTTCAAGGAGTTCCCTGGCATGGCACTTCTTCAAACAATGTGCTGACGACAAGACCCGAGTGGTTTGCACGCTGTGCCATCAGAGCCTGAAGCGAGGCATTAACGTTCTGAACCTGAGCACAACCTGCATGACCAGGCACCTGCATGCAAAGCATGAACTGCAGTGGAGTAAACACCTTAAAACCAAGGAAGTCACTCAGGCTCCCCCTGCTACCTCTTCTGCTGCTGCCGCCTCGGCCTATTCTGCTGCTGCCGCCTCGGCCTCTTCCTCCGCCTCTGGAGGAACGTTGGCACCTGCCGCCCAGCAAACAGGGGATGTACCACCAACACCACCACCACCACCTCCGTCACCAAGCGTCTCAACCATGTCACACGCCAGCGTTCAGCTCTCCATCTCACAAACATTTGATAGAAAGCGTAAATTCCCACCTAGCCACCCTCGATCCCTGGCCCTGAATGCCAGCATTTCTAAACTACTGGCCTATGAAATGCTGTCATTTAGGCTGGTGGACACAGACAGCTTCAAACAGCTCATGTCGCTTGCTGTCCCACAGTATGTTGTTCCCAGCCGGCACTACTTCTCCAAGAGAGCCGTGCCTTCCCTGCACAACCAAGTATCCGATAAAATCAAGTGTGCACTGCGCAACGCCATCTGTAGCAAGGTCCACCTAACCACAGATACGTGGACCAGTAAGCACGGCCAGGGACGCTATATCTCCCTAACTGCACACTGGGTAAATGTAGTGGCAGCTGGGCCCCAGGCGGAGAGCTGTTTGGCGCACGTCCTGCCGCCGCCAAGGATCGCAGGGCAACATTCTTTGCCTCCTGTTGCCACCTCCTCCTTCTCGGCTTCCTCCTCCTCTTCTTCCACCTGCTCATCCAGTCAGCCACACACCTTCACCACCAACTTCAGCACAGCCCGGGGTAAACGTCAGCAGGCCATTCTGAAACTCATATGTTTGGGGGACAGGCCCCACACCGCACAGGAGTTGTGGCGGGGTATTGAACAACAGACCAACGAGTGGTTGCTGCCGGTGAGCCTCAAGCCCGGCCTGGTGGTGTGTGATAATGGGCGAAATCTCGTTGCAGCTCTGGGACTAGCCAATTTGACGCACATCCCTTGCTTGGCGCATGTGCTGAATTTGGTGGTGCAGAAGTTCATTCACAACTACCCCGACATGTCAGAGCTGCTGCATAAAGTGCGGGCCGTCTGTTCGCGCTTCCGGCGTTCACATCCTGCCGCTGCTCGCCTGTCTGCGCTACAGCGTAACTTCGGCCTTCCCGCTCACCGCCTCATATGCGACGTGCCCACCAGGTGGAACTCCACCTTGCACATGCTGGACAGACTGTGCGAGCAGCAGCAGGCCATAGTGGAGTTTCAGCTGCAGCACGCACGGGTCAGTCGCACTACAGAACAGCACCACTTCACCACCAATGACTGGGCCTCCATGCGAGACCTGTGTGCCCTGTTGCGCTGTTTCGAGTACTCCACCAACATGGCCAGTGGCGATGACACCGTTATCAGCGTTACAATACCACTTCTATGTCTCCTTGAGAAAACACTTAGGGCGATGATGGAACAGGAGGTGGCCCAGGAGGAGGAGGAGGAGGATGAGGAAGAGGGGTCATTTTTAGCACTTTCAGGCCAGTCTCTTCGACTCAGAGGGAGGTTTTTTGCAACAGCAGAGGCCAGGTACAAATGTGGCCAGCCAGGGCCCACTACTGGAGGACGAGGAGGACGAGGATGAGGAGGAGGTGGAGGAGGATGAGGATGAAGCATGGTCACAGCGGGGTGGCACCCAACGCAGCTCGGGTCCATCACTGGTGCGTGGCTGGGGGGAAAGGCAGGACGATGACGATACGCCTCCCACAGAGGACAGCTTGTCCTTACCCCTGGGCAGCCTGGCACACATGAGCGACTACATGCTGCAGTGCCTGCGCAACGACAGCAGAGTTGCCCACATTTTAACCTGTGCGGACTACTGGGTTGCCACCCTGCTGGATCCACGCTACAAAGACAATGTGCCCACCTTACTTCCTGCACTGGAGCGTGATAGGAAGATGCGCGAGTACAAGCGCACGTTGGTAGACGCGCTACTGAGAGCATTCCCAAATGTCACAGGGGAACAAGTGGAAGCCCAAGGCCAAGGCAGAGGAGGAGCAAGAGGTCGCCAAGGCAGCTGTGTCACGGCCAGCTCCTCTGAGGGCAGGGTTAGCATGGCAGAGATGTGGAAAACTTTTGTCAACACGCCACAGCTAACTGCACCACCACCTGATACGCAACGTGTTAGCAGGAGGCAACATTTCACTAACATGGTGGAACAGTACGTGTGCACACCCCTCCACGTACTGACTGATGGTTCGGC
The DNA here is from genome assembly GCF_014858855.1 of Bufo gargarizans. NCBI lineage: Eukaryota > Metazoa > Chordata > Amphibia > Anura > Bufonidae > Bufo > Bufo gargarizans. Next base: position 447,718,281 of record NC_058080.1, read on the forward strand.
CCCATTCAACTTCTGGGTCTCTAAATTGTCCACGTGGCCAGAGCTAGCCTTTTATGCCTTGGAGGTGCTGGCCTGCCCGGCAGCCAGCGTTTTGTCTGAACGTGTATTCAGCACGGCAGGGGGCGTCATTACAGACAAACGCAGCCGCCTGTCTACAGCCAATGTGGACAAGCTGACGTTCATAAAAATGAACCAGGCATGGATCCCACAGGACCTGTCCGTCCCTTGTCCAGATTAGACATTAACTACCTCCCCATAACCATATATTATTGGACTCCAGGGCACTTCCTCATTCAATCCTATTTTTATTTTCATTTTACCATTATATTGCGATGCTACCCAAAGTTGAATGAACCTCTCCTCTGCCTGTGTGCTAGGCCTAAATATATGCCAATGGACTGTTGCAGTGGTGGCTGACATGAAGCCTGATTCTCTGCTATGACATGCAGACTAATTCTCTGCTGACATGAAGCCAGATTGTCTGTTACGGGACCTCTCTCCTCTGCCTGGGTGCTGGGCCTAAATTTATGACAATGGACTGTTGCAGTGGTGGCTGACGTGAAGCCTGATTCTCTGCTATGACATGCAGACTGATTCTCTGCTGACATGAAGCCAGATCCTCTGTTACGGGACCTCTCTCCTCTGCCTGGGTGCTGGGCCTAAATTTATGACAATGGACTGTTGCAGTGGTGGCTGACGTGAAGCCTGATTCTCTGCTATGACATGCAGACTGATTCTCTGCTGACATGAAGCCAGATCCTCTTTTACGGGACCTCTCTCCTCTGCCTGGGTGCTGGGCCTAAATTTATGACAATGGACTGTTGCAGTGGTGGGTGACGTGAAGCCTGATTCTCTGCTATGACATGCAGACTGATTCTCTGCTGTCATGAAGCCAGATTGTCTGTTACGGGACCTTTCTCCTCTACCTGGGTTCTGGGCCTAAATTTATGAAAATTGACTCTTACAGTGGTGGGTGACGTGAAGCCTGATTCTCTGCTATGATATGAAGACTGATTCTCTGCTGACATGAAGCCAGATTGTCTGTTACGGGACCTTTCTCCTCTGCCTGGGTTCTGGGCCTAAATTTATGAAAATTGACTCTTACAGTGGTGGGTGACGTGAAGCCTGATTCTCTGCTATGATATGAAGACTGATTCTCTGCTGACATGAAGCCAGATTGTCTGTTACGGGACCTTTCTCCTCTGCCTGGGTTCTGGGCCTAAATTTATGAAAATTGACTCTTACAGTGGTGGGTGACGTGAAGCCTGATTCTCTGCTATGATATGAAGACTGATTCTCTGCTGACATGAAGCCAGATTGTCTGTTACGGGACCTTTCTCCTCTGCCTGGGTTCTGGGCCTAAATTTATGAAAATTGACTCTTACAGTGGTGGCTGACGTGAAGCCTGATTCTCTGCTATGATATGAAGACTGATTCTCTGCTGACATGAAGCCAGATTGTCTGTTACGGGACCTTTCTCCTCTGCCTGGGTTCTGGGCCTAAATTTATGAAAATTGACTCTTACAGTGGTGGGTGACGTGAAGCCTGATTCTCTGCTATGATATGAAGACTGATTCTCTGCTGACATGAAGCCAGATTGTCTGTTACGGGACCTTTCTCCTCTGCCTGGGTTCTGGGCCTAAATTTATGAAAATTGACTCTTACAGTGGTGGGTGACGTGAAGCCTGATTCTCTGCTATGATATGAAGACTGATTCTCTGCTGACATGAAGCCAGATTGTCTGTTACGGGACCTTTCTCCTCTGCCTGGGTTCTGGGCCTAAATTTATGAAAATTGACTCTTACAGTGGTGGGTGACGTGAAGCCTGATTCTCTGCTATGATATGAAGACTGATTCTCTGCTGACATGAAGCCAGATTCTCTGTTACGGGACCTCTCTCCTCTGCCTGGGTGCTGGGCCTAAATTTATGACAATGGACTGTTGCAGTGGTGGCTGACGTGAAGCCTGATTCTCTGCTATGACATGCAGACTGATTCTCTGCTGACATGAAGCCAGATTCTCTGTTACGGGACCTCTCTCCTCTGCCTGTGTGTGTGCTGGGCCTAAATATATGCCAATGGACTGTTGCAGTGGTGGCTGACGTGAAGCCTCATTCTCTGCTATGACATGCAGACTAATTCTCTGCTGACATGAAGACAGATTCTCTGTTACGGGACCTCTCTCCTCTGCCTGGGTGCCGGGGCCTAAATATCTGAGAATGGACTGTTCCAGTGGTGGGTGACGGGAAGCCAGATTCTCTGCTATGGAACCTCTCTCCAATTGATTTTGGTTAATTTTTATTTATTTAATTTTTATTTTAATTCATTTCCCTATCCACATTTGTTTGCAGGGGATTTACCTACATGTTGCTGCCTTTTGCAGCCCTCTAGCTCTTTCCTGGGCTGTTTTACAGCCTTTTTAGTGCCGAAAAGTTCGGGTCCCCATTGACTTCAATGGGGTTCGGGTTCGGGACGAAGTTCGGATCGGGTTCGGATCCCGAACCCGAACATTTCCGGGATGTTCGGCCGAACTTCTCGAACCCGAACATCCAGGTGTTCGCTCAACTCTATTGTACACATGTTATTTGCTTTCCTATGATTTTCGACTTTAAACACCTTTCTGTAACCCTCTCTTGCTATAGACAAGTTTTTCAACCAGTGGTAGTACATATGATGTTATAACTAATTAAGGCAGTGTTTCTCAACTCCAGCTCTCAGTATCCACTTGCCGGTCATGTTTTCAGGATTTCCTTAGCATTGAGCAGGTGATATAATTGTAGTCAGTGTATCAGGACTTACCATAGGTATTCATTCTGTGGGATAGTCTCAAATCATGACTGGCAGGTGGGCCCTGAGGACTGGAGTTGAGGAACACTGATTTAAAGGGGTTGTCCAAGTAAAACAAAAACTCCAGCACTTAACTGTGGTCATTTCCCCTCTGATATCTTTCTAGAATTTTCATTATGTGCACATAAGTCAATGATGCAGCCAATAACTGATCTCAACAGTATACAGGACAGCACTGCTGAGACTAATGAATAGCTGCAGTGGTCACCTGTATGCATGGAACCTCACTGCTGCAGCCAGGAAGAATATGAAACTTAGCACTGTAAGTGATGGGTAGAAAACAGGAACCAGTTGTTTTGTTATTTTACCACATACACAGGGGTTGCCGAAATTTTTACTGAACTCAGACCAACCCTTTGAGGCAGCTTTTGTTTCAAGGGCATTATTGTATATGGTTTCTCTGTATTGAAGATTTGCTATAATAGGGACATTTTGATGGTATCTGAAAATTATGCTGAGGCATGCATTGCCAACCACATATACATTCCCTTATTTCCCAGTAGCAATGCACAGATTTTTTTTTTTCAACAACCCAACAACACTAAATGATATGGTTATGTGAAGTAAGAAGGCACACACCCTCCATTGGCAGCAATTTCAATTACATTAATTGAAGTAGCTTACAAATACAATCATTCATGTTTGAATATTTCAGTAAGTAGATTTCCTTATACTAAGTAACATGCTTGTATGATATAGCAAACCTTGATTATAATAATAGGTGGGGTTAGGTGTATTTAGTTGCAAAGGTGTTGGTGTTCTAAAAGTGTTGATCCTAGTCAGCTGGTCATCAACTGGTTCTCTTACTTGGTAACATTTTGACTGAAAGCACTGCAAGACAACAGTGCTAACCACCAAGCCACTATAAATATTAGATATGGTAATTTAGTGAATCAAAGAGTGCATAGGTGGATCTGTGCACAGGTAGGTCAGTTTAAATAATCAAATTTTAATCTCTTGGCAGGAGCACAAACAAAGCAAAGTGTCTGGGTTTTGCGTTCCATATTCTGGGTAAGCAGGTCTATCTTATGTTTTATGAAAGGGTGAAGTAAGAACACTTTTTCCTAAAGCAATGACTTATTTATATCAACTCTTCACAGGATGGGCACTGACAGTTGTATTTGGCAGAGATGAGCATGTACACATTAAGTCAGTATACTTCAGCAAGATACCAATGCTTTCTTCAGGTCATAGCATACTATACTATAGAGGTCTCCTTTGTTCTTTTACTAGCTCTAAATTGGCAAATTAACTGTTTGTAAAAATATTATAAATAAATCACTGAAAAAGGGTGCACTATAATAATATGCGATTGACCATACTGGCCAGACCCTCTGATGCTAAAATCTGAGACTTTAGCCAATATATTCCAGTCAGGAACATATCAGAGCCCTGCGCACACTGTCAAGGTGTCTCAGTGTGGCGTGGGTCCTACTGCTAAACTACCTATCGGGTGTGAACACAGTCTGATAGGTGCTAAGGTCCCGACTCAAGTCAAACTCCTACATACCTCCATAGTAGGATCACTAATACAATGAGAGGGAGGAGGAGTCTGTGAGCCTCACCTATAACAGGCCATGTGACACAGGCTACCAGGTGAATAATATTCTAGCTAGAAAAGTATTTTTATATTTATGACTACTTAACTTAGATATAATATATATATATATATATATATATATATATATATATATATACAGTACAGACCAAAAGTTTGGACACACCTTATCATTCAAAGAGTTTTCTTTATTTTCATGACTATGAAAATTGTAGATTCACACTGAAGGCATCAAAATTATGAATTAACACATGTGGAATTATATACATAACAAAAAAGTGTGACACAACTGAAAATATGTCATATTCTAGGTTCTTCAAAGTAGCCACCTTTTGCTTTGATTACTGCTTTGAACACTCTTGGCATTCTCTTGATGAGCTTCAAGAGGTAGTCACCTGAAATGGTTTTCACTTCACAGGTGTGCCGTGTCAGGTTTAATAAGTGGGATTTCTTGCCTTATAAATGATGAGTCCAAATTTGAGATCTTTGGTTCCAACCACCGTGTCTTTGTGCGACGCAGAAAAGGTGAACGGATGGACTCTACATGCCTGGTTCCCACCGTGAAGCATGGAGGAGGAGGTATGATGGTGTGGGGGTGCTTTGCTGGTGATACTGTTGGGGATTTATTCAAAATTGAAGGCATACTGAACCAGCATGGCTACCACAGCATCTTGCAGCAGCATGCTATTCCATCCGGTTTATGTTTAGTTGGACCATCATTTATTTTTCAACAGGACAATGACCCCAAACACACCTCCAGGCTGTGTAAGGGCTATTTGACCATGAAGGAGAGTGATGGGGTGCTGTGCCAGATGACCTGGCCTCCACAGTCACCGGACCTGAACCCAATCGAGATGGTTTGCGGTGAGCTGGACCGCAGAGTGAAGGCAAAAGGGCCAACAAGTGCATCTCTGGGAACTCCTTCAAGATTTTTGGAAGACCATTTCAGGTGACTACCTCTTGAAGCTCATCAAGAGAATGCCAAGAGTGTGCAAAGCAGTAATCAAAGCAAAAGGTGGCTACTTTGAAGAACCTAGAATATGACATATTTTCAGTTGTTTCACACTTTTTTGTTATGTATATAATTCCACATGTGTTAATTCATAGTTTTGTTGCATTCAGTGTGAATCTACAATTTTCATAGTCATGAAAATAAAGAAAACTCTTTGAATGAGAAGGTGTGTCCAAACTTTTGGTCTATACTGTATATATATATATATATATATATATATATATATATATACTTAACTTATATTTTTAACTGAAATGTGTTGCCTATATATTACTAAAGTGTCTTTTTTTATACTCTTGATGTGTTTACAACTAATCTCTGCTCACCACCATTGTCATCGCTCATCTTGGATAGATTTGAAGTTCCTGATCAGAATCAGACATTGCTTTTTGGAATTGCTCAAGCATTTGCCCTCTTAACTAAGTCTCACATATAAGTATTTACAAGCATCACGTAAAGTAGTGCTAATTTAGCAAAACTCTATCAACTTAGTGCATCTCCATCCACAGAGTTAGGGATAAAAGGCTGTATGTCTAATCCTTAATCCTGACATACTACAGTAGGGATCACCCCCTATTTTGTTTTCTTTCTTTTCAGCTATATACACTCAATTATAAGTTAGTATGGTTAAAACCTTTATGAGCAAAAGGTGCTTTCACATTGGGTTTTGCAGTGTCTGCTTGCCTAGTGCACAAAAAGTCTTAGAGTATATATAAAACATATATATAGTCCCCCATTGACACAAAAAGAATATCCTTTTGAGCTCCATTGGGACAATATGTGTAGATTTAAATTTTTTTGCTATGGAATAGCAGTAAAAAAAAAACTGTAAAAAAAAAAAAATTTCATGCATGATATAATTTTTTTCAATGGAAGCCTATGAACAAGAGATGCCACTGTATGTCGATATAATAGAATCCATCAGAGGTATATGTTGGTTCATTGTACGTCGGGAAGACATCCTTAATATAATCTTTTATCATGACTAGCAATTATATGTTATGTCATATCAACCTTTCATATAAAATATGAATTTGGAAACACACAATATAATAAAGTTATTAAAAAAAGAAAAACTGAAAGAAATCTCTTGAGAATTGTAATATTTCTATTCAGTTGTAGCCCCTGAGACTTAAGCATTGTGTGCCTGTCTTAATTGAGCTTCCTGATTTAGCCGATAATGCAGAAGATGAATGTAATTCAAATGTATAGTTTAATTATAATAAAAAGCCAAATAATGACTTGTGTCTGACGATTTCAAACATGTTTTGTTAATGTGAGTCGAAAGGGTCCCTAAATTTTGCTTCATTTTAATTAACTGATGCCTTTGGGGTGTGGGTTAATAAATATCTTATGGTCTTTCATAAATGAGATTGAACTTGCTTCTCCTTTAAAAATGTAAAGAACATAAACTGTAAAAATATTTTAAATACTAAATGGATTTCAGAAATGAGATCTATATTTTACACGTTTAGGACAGTTTACGTTGTTAGACTTTAGACTGTACATCACATACATACCTAACTTCACATTTAATCTATTGATGATTCAACAGTATGATTTGTCAATAGATTGACAAAGCACTATCAAAGCACTATTCAATTCATATAAAATTGTGCTGTCTACCTTTTATCTTATTGCAGATATTGCAAATGCGTAAATCTGATTATTTTTTAAATAGAAGATTCTACTAAATTAGAGCATGAACCATTTAGGACTCTTAGATAAGGCATCATACTACTTTCACTGACTGCCATACAAATGCCCTCGTGCTTGGTGTATATTCTGCCCTAAAAGCAATAAAGCATCTGAGAGGTCATACCACTATTTCAGTCATCTTCATATGGATTCAAAAAAAAAACTTTCCTTATAAAACTGACTACTTATGCTGGGTTTACACCAGTGTTATCAATTTCCATTGTTCTGTTCCGTTATAAGGGCAGAACAATGAAAATAATGAAATTGCCAGATGTGGCACATAACTGAACCAAATGGTGCCAACTATAATGAGATCCATTTGGGAACAAAAAATCCTTCGTGCAAGACTCTTTTTGTCAGCTGGTTTTAAGACAATCTGTGATGGTGGCCCAGAAAGGAGCCTCTGACACTGATTTTAAATTAGTCTTATAGATGTACGGAGAAGTACTCATATGATTTTATGGCAGCTTATTATAGCTCAGTACAGAAATGTAAAGCATTATGCCATAAGATTGAAACCTTAAATATGACCTTCCTAATTTCTCCTATATTTATACCAAGGATTAGCCTTTGTGTGCTTGTCTAGTTAGTCACTCAATAGACACAACCAAAAGCATAAAATCCACATTTTTAAAAACATGACTTTGCCTACTTTACTTTACAAGACGAATGGCCCTTCTTGTGAGACTAATGCTACATCTACAGCTTGTCTGGTAGTGTCTTCTTTACTTGGCTCCCAGACCCTATGATTCTTTCCCCACTTGCAGGTATGGGTGCCTGGCTTCCACACTCCTCCCCACTGCTGCTTGCTGTGCTGACAGATGTGGGCAGGGGGGTTCTTAACTGTGGTCTGTGCTCCTGCCACCAGCATCGCCCTCCTGGCTTTAAATAGAGCTTGCTCTCTGGCTCATAGTTACTTGTGTGAAAATAGGGTGTATGTATCTTCCCCAGCTTATGGCTGGTCTGCAGGATGTATTTAAAGGTTCTTCCTTCTACAGGAAGACGCCTGAGCAACTTTGGTTCTTAGCCTAGTCTATTTTCTGTTCAGCAAAGATGCTGCTACGATTCTTACCATTACTGTATACTTGGATCTCTGCCTGTCTGCTGCCTGCCCCTGTCCTTGTACCTCGTTTATTGACCTCTCTATATTGCCTCCTGCCATGACCTCGGATCTCGTTTATGGACTACGCCATACTGCCACCATCTGGCCTCCCAGTGCCCTATGGGTGTACCGTACGCACCCAGGTTCAATTCCCTTGTGTTCCAACCCTCCTCAGAGGTATCACCTGGTGTACCACTCGAGAAAGTTTATCACCGTCAGAGGTATCTTGAAGAACGAGAGCAACTCTAATGAGGTTGGTTGTGTGGGACAGTGGGTTTGCATTTACTGATCATTACATTACATGCCTATTGTTCCTGATCCTTTTATCATTTAAAATGGCTGTATGTCTTACAAAACCTATCTTCAGATTTTGACATTCTGAGTTAGGCTAGCTTTGTTTCTGCATCAGGGAACTCCAGCAGGGCATTCTAGTAGAGAACAGACTGTGTAGCTCTTCAGATCTAGCATTACCAGATATTACTGCCTTCCCACCGGACTTCATTGACCATAATGAATCAGCCTGACAAAAACAGTTGCATGCATTATCTGCCAAATCTGCCAGATCTGCCAGCAGGAACACCTGACCACAGATGTGAAAGAAGCCTTTAAAGAATAGGTCCTTCATTTGACCCATACATCAGTGCCCATAGCCAGAGCAGCTTCAAAGACTGCCTCTTTATCTGGAGGACCCATCATGCCCATGCATAACACAGACATTTCATTGATTTCAATGGACACAATTTAATGCTTTGATTTTTGTTGTGGTGGCAATGTAATGAAAGGTGTATTCCATCTGTCAAATTTTCTCCAAAATTATAGCTGATTGCTGGGATCCTAGAAGTGGGACAAACTGCGGTTAACTTATTTTTGGGGCACTCAGGTAACAAAATTGGGAGTGCAAAAAGCAATCAACCTTAAAAAATTGAAAAAATAAACAAAAGGCTGTAATTCAAAGCCAGATTTTCTTTCTATGACAATTTTAAGTACCAAAAAGACTTTAATATTAGTTAGAGAGGAGCAAATCGAAGTTGACGAAGTGGAATTCGATCCAATTTTCAGGAAAAATTAGATTTGCACCGAATCCGAATTTTCTCACGCTTTGTGGTAACGAATCAAATATTTTCCTAAAATGGCTGCTGCACGTGTTAGGACATGGAGCAAGGAATGAGGGATCACCCTCAATGCCATGCATGCAGCCAATCTTTTATTTTGCTGTATAGAAATTCAGGGAAAGGATACGAAGGAATCATTCCACAGTATTGAAGCAGACCGTCTGGGTAATATGAACAATCCTATTACACCTTGCTGCACTGACTGCGGATCCAAATTGCCATTATACAGCTCTATAATTCCAGCAAACCGTTCTTGTTATTGGGGTGAAAGTGCTGTTTGATAAAGCCATAAACAGGGTTTATTACGAGGAAATATTTTTACGTCTTATTTGTCCTTGTGCGGTGCAGTTATATATATTCTAAAGCATTTTTTGGCTTGTATTAGTGGGAAAAGAAGGACGTATTAGCCGTTATGAGGTGAAGTGAGAAAATTACAGCCCTTTTTGGCGTATATTAGTGGCAAAAAAATATATATTTTTTGCTGTTCATCAGTGCAGTTATATGTTCTAAAGTCCTATTTGGCGTCTATTAGTGGCACAAAAATGATATATTATTTGCCATTCAGCAGTGCAGTTAAATGTTCTAAAGCCCTTTTTGGCATGTATTAGGGGCAAAAAATATATATTATTTGCCGTTCAGTGGTGCAGTTATATGTTCTAAAGCTTTTTATGGAGTGTATAAGTGAAAAAAATAAGGGTCTATTTGCCGTTTAGCGGTGCAGTTATATGTTCTAAAGCCCTTTTTGTCGTGTATAAGTGGAAAAAAATAAGGGTCTATTTGCCGTTCAACAGTGCAGTTATATATTCTACAGCCTTTTGTGGAGTGTATAAGTGGAAAAAAGTAAAAGCCTATTTGCCATTCAGCGGTGCAGGTTCAAGCCCTTTTTGGCATGTATTAGTGGCACAAAAAAAGTATTTGCTGTTGTGTGGTGAAGTTAGAAAATTATAGCCCTTTTTGTCATGTATTTGTGGCAAAAAAATATATATTTGCTGTTCAGCGGTGCAGTTATATGTACTAAAACCCTTTTTTGCGTGTATTAGCGGCACAAAAAAATATTTGCCGTTGTGTGCTGAAGTGAGTAAATTATAGCCCTTTTACCTAGGAGCAGACCCTGTGCCGTCACCTATATTCAACCTGCCTCTGTCCTTTTCTGTTTCCTCAGCCATAGAAGTATTATATGCTGTGGGCTTAGCTGCAATATATGCATCGCTTCCTCTGGTAGGCGGGCAAGTAGTGAGGAGGAGAAGGTGTTGGATCTGGCCTTGAGAGCGGTCAGGCTCCTGACCCAGAGACCGTTGAGGAGGACATCAGTAATGTGCAGACAGTACTCGATGATGATAATGTAGCTGATCATACTTGGGAGTCGGGTGAATTAGGGGCTTCATCATCATCGAGAGAAAAGGGTGGCAGCGTGCCCATGAGGCAGCGGTGAAGCCAGCAAGTTGCTAACATGGCTGGGAGTCAGCAGGGTGGCAGCAATGGGAGTTCAGGAGCCAAACGTGTTCGGGAAGTAGTGGCGCAGGGGTTCACGGAGGCAGCGGCGGTAGCAATCAGTCAGTGTGTAGTGGTCGTGGTAAAATCACCTACTCGGCAATGTGGCAGTTTTTTGTTAAGATGGTGAATAGGCTATTTGTAGAATCTGTGGGCAGTAGGTGAAGCGTGTCCAGGGTGCCAATGTTGGCACACCGGCCCTGCATCAACATATGCAGCGTCACCATAAAGTGGCCTGGGAGAAAGTGGCTCCAAAGTGGTGGTCAAGCCTGCTGCAGCAACCGCTGCATCACCAAGTGGCATGCACCCGATTTCAGTCAGTCAAGGCTCCACCACCTCAGCCGAAGAGAGCTGTCTGTTCTTCCCAACATCTGCTGGTCCTGATTTTCCTGTTCTTCCTCCTACTCCTCGTCAGTCATTCCATCAGCAATCGATCACTGAAGCGATTGCCAAGAGACAACATTATGCGTACACTCATCCGACGGCGCAGAAGCTGAATGTGCTCCTGGTCAAGTTGCTGGTGCTACAGTACCATCCTTTCCAAAAAGGCAGTGCCAGCCCTGCACACATATGTAGAGCAGAAGGTGGGCCAGTCCTTGAGCCTGTCGGTGTCTGCCAAAGTGCATGGCAGCGCTGACGTGTGGAGCTGTAACTACGTTTAAGAACAATACATGTCGATTACAGCCCACTGAGTGAATGTGGTTCTTGCACAGCAACACCAGCAACTTGGCCAGGTGACTCCGCTACTGCCTGCAGGTTCTCACGCAGTTGGTCCTTCCGTCAATGTCCACATCTGCCTTCTCATCCTCCACCGTGTCCTCAGCCTCCACTGCAGGGACAATTCACAGTGCCCCCCACATGGCGGTGTCACGCAGTTCTGCACCTTGTTTCCTTGGGTGAATGGAGTCACATAGGGGAGGAACTGCTCTGTGTCCTTCATCAAGAAATCAAATCCTGGCTTTCTCTTGGACAACTGAAAATCAGAACCATGGTGACCGCAATGGGAAGAACATGGTGTCAGCGCTACGTTAAGGAGGGCTGAGCCATGCTCCCTGCATGGCAAAAGTATTCAATCTAGTTGCCAAGCGGTTCCATAAAGTTTTCCACCCATCTGCAAGACATCCTAAAAATGGCCAGGAAAGTTAAAATGCATCTCAGCCACTAGTACACTGCAAAGCACACCCTCCTTGAACTGCAGAGGCGGAACAGCATCCCTCAACATAGGCTGATTTGCGATGTTTCCACCCGTTGGGATTCCACCCTCCATATGTTGGACCGACTATACGAACAGAGAAAGGCCATAAACGTTTTCTTGATGATCCAAGCGGACAGGAGTACTCCACTGTGTAACTTTGATTTCAGCCAGTGGCAGTTCATGTGTGACACCTGCTGTTTTTTTAGGCCCTTTGAGGAGGCCACATTATTTGTTAGTTGCCAGGACTGCCAGATAAACAACGTCATTCCACTGCTTCATGTCCTCGAACAGATGCTGGTAAATCTGGATGGTCAGCGGACTGGAGACGTGGCGCCTAGATCTCATGGCCACATGATCCCTGTGGGGGCTAAACTTGAGGAGGAGGAGGACATTGGAGCACAAGAAATGTGTAGCAAAATGGGTGGTTTTCTACATAGGTGACAAGAGAGGAGAAGCATGAGCACCCAGAAGAGCTACAGGGTGATGAGGAAGATGAGGGAGAGGACCCAGACACACTGTGGCAGTGTGCAGTGGAGATGGAGGCAGAGAGTCCCTCCGAGTCACTTGCAAAAATGGCCTGATGCATGCTCACTTGCTTGCGTAGTGACAGATGAATTGTCAACATTTGACAGAGGTAAGACTTCTGGCTCTTCACCTTGTTGGACCCTTGCTAGCGGTCCAAAATGGGGGCCTTTTTTACACCCGCTGAGAGGGAGGACAAACTGAACTACTATACAGGCATCCTATGTAGTCAGTTGGCCATTGCCTATCTGTGCCATCGTCCATCCTCATGCAGGTCTGATCGAGGGGGGCCCTCTGCGCTCATGTTCTTCTGCCATGGCTGCTGTGAAAGGGTGGGGCGGTAGGATCAGTTCCAGTTCCATCAGCAGCAACTTGAGTCTAGAGACGCTAATGAGCAGCTTTCTTCCTCCGCCTAGTGAAGAAACTACTCGCCAGTAGCAGCAGAAGCTAGACCTGGAGAAGGATCTGAACCAGCAGGTGGTGGCATACTTGGACATCACCCTGTCATGTCACATTGAAGATCCACTGGATTACTGGGCAGCAAAACTGGATTTGTGGCTGCAACTGGCACAGTTTGCCCTGGAAAAGCTGTCCCGCTCAGCCAGAGTGGCTCTATGATATATTGGTGAGGTGGATGAATCAGGATGAGGTGGATGAATCAGGCGTGGATCAGCCAGGATTTCTACCCTCGAATGCCTGATGCATCAGACTAGATTATCCATGGTGCCACACCAACACTTTGATAAAAGAAACCGGTTTCTTCTGACTACCTGCCTCAGCTACTATTCTGATGCTGCCACCTGCCTTATGTCACACATTGGATGCCAAGTGCTACTTCTTTCACCCACCATCTTCAGCTGGTACTGGTATTGCCACCCACCTCCCTACTATGTAACCGGGTTACTCTGTGGTCTCCTGATGCTGCTGCCACCTCCACATTATATGACATTGCCACTCTGTGGTCTTCTAATGCTGCCGCCATCTCCACACTATGTCACCTTGCCACTGTGTGGTCTCCTGATGCTGCTGCCACCTCCACACTATGCCACCTTGCCACTCTGTGGTCTCCTAAAGCTTCTGCTACCTTAACACTATGTCACCTTGCCACTCTGTGGCCTCCTGATGCTGCTGCTGCCACCTTCACACTGTTATTGTGCTACCATGTGGCCTCCTCCTGATGCTGCTGCTGCCACCTCCACACTCTGTCATTGTGCCACTCTGTGGCCTCCTGATGATGCTGCTTCCACCTCCACACTCTGTCATTGCACCACCTTGTGGCCTCCTCCTGCTGCTACCACCTCCACACTGTCATTGTGCCACTCTGTGGTTTCCTCATGCTGCTGCCACCTCCACAATGTCATTGTGCCACCCTATGGCCTCCTGATACTGCTGCTGCCACCACCTCCACACTTTGTAATTGTACCACTCTGTGGCCTCCTGATGCTACTGCCACCTCCATACTGTCATTGTGCCACTCTGTGGCCTCCTCCTGATGCTGCTGCTGACACCTCCACAATCCATTATTGTGCCACTCTGTGGCCTCCTGGTGCTGCTGCCATGTCCACACTTGCATTGTGCCACCCTGTGGCCTCCTCCTGATGCTGATGCTGCCATCACCTACACACTGTCATTGTGCCACTCTGTGGCCTCTTCCTGATGCTACTGCTGCCACCACCTCCACATTGTCATTGTGACACTCTGTGGCCTCCTGATGCTGCCACCTTTACACTGTCATTGTGCCACTCTATTACCTCTTCCTGATGCTGCTGCCACTTCCAGACTCTGTCATTGGGCCACTCTGTGGTCTTCTTATGCTGTTCCCACCCTCCACACTTCATGACTGGGCCAATAGTTTGCCTTTCGGCCTGGCTGATATCATCATTTATTTGACCCTTCTTCTGATCTGTCAGAAGGAAGGAAAAATGAGACGCATAACAGAACCTGTCTATGTAACAGCTGTAAGGCCTGCATGACATATTTTGCATCAGAATTGCCTTATGATTTGGTAGCCAAAAGCAGGAGTGGGTAGAAAACACAGAAGACATGAAAATATTACATTCACGCGTCATCTTTGTTTTGGATCCAATCCTGTTTTATTTTATTTTTTAGCAATACTAATGGTTTACTGAGAAAATGCTGACCGATGTGATGCTCCACAGACAGGATCTGTGTTTTTGGGGTTTATTGTTCTGATGGATCAGAGGAAGGGCAAAATAATCAGTGATGTTAACACAAACTTACTGCTGACACCCTCTCCACTCTGTTGGTGAGGCTCTACTTGTATAAGCGTTTAATAGAACATGTTCTGTAGACATCTATGTGGAATCAGCTGACTTTAAATTTGACCTGTAAGGCTGAGCTCACTCTTGAGTTATTCGGTCAATTTTGGCCCCGTAACTGCCCAAATAAGTTAAATGTGCAGTGATTCTAGAAGCGACGCCTGTCATCTGCATGTCATACTGACTCACAAAATTGTTTCACTACCAAAGCAGATTCCCTATGCGTGTTACTGCAAGGCACAGTGTTCTACACTAGTGTTGATCATGAATATTTGAATCGTGAATATTGGAACTTTGAGAATTTGCAAATATTTAGAATATAGTGATATATTCGTATTTTTTATTTTTTTTTTCATCAGTAACCTCCCTTCTTTCTTGTGGGCCAAAGAGAAGGCTGCAATGTCTTGAGCTTACCAACCTTCCTAGCAACCAATAGGAAAGCTGCCTACCCCTTACAAAATTAGATCCTCCCCAGCAGTCATTTTCTACAGTGTTTTTAAAGTTCTAAGAGACAGCAGTGTCATTGCTGTGTTCTATGCTTTCCACACTACAGTAGATAGATAGTTAGATGGCTCATTATATATATATATATATATATATATATATATATATAAATTACAGATAGTTAGTGTAGGTTATATCCTGATATAGTGTAGCTGTTGCAGTGCAAGGTGTTAGGTAATGTGATAGGTTCTGCTGTCCATACATACAGTTGCAAGAAAAAGTATGTGAACCCTTTGGAATGATATGGATTTCTGCATAAATTGGTCATAAAATGTGATCTGATATTCATCTAAGTCACAGCAATAGACAATCACGGTCTTCTTAAACTAATAACACACAAAGAATTAATGAATAATGACATCTCCAAGAGCTAATTAAAGTGAGGAGTCAGCCAACTGGAGTCCAATCAATGAGATCAGATTGGAGGTGTTGGTTACAGCTGCCCTGCCTTATAAAAAACAAACACCAGTTCTGGGTTTGCTTTTCACAAGAAGCATTGCCTGATGTGAATGATGCCTCGCACAAAAGAGCTCTCAAAAGACCTACGATTAAGAATTGTTGACTTGCATAAAGCTGGTAAGGGTTATAAAAGTTTCTCCAAAAGCCTTGCTGTTCATCAGTCCATGGTAAAACAAATTGTCTATAAATGGAGAAAGTTCAGCACTGCTGCTACTCTCCCTAGCAGTGGCCGTCCTGTAAAGATGACTGCAAGAGCACAGCACAGATTGCTCAATGAGGTGAAGAAGAATCCTAGAGTGTCAGTTAAAGACTTACAAAAGTCTCTGGCATATGCGAACATCCCTGTTAGCGAATTGACAATACGTAAAACACTAAACAAGAATGGATTTCATGGGAGGATGTTACAGAGGAAGCCACTGCTGTCCAAAAATACATTACTGCATGTTTGCAGTTTGCACAAGAGCACCTGGATGTTCCACAGCAGTACTGGCAAAATATTTCAAATATATCAAGACATTTTGCAGGATAACTTAAGGCCATCTGTCCACCAGCTGAAGCTCAACAGAAGATGGATGTTGCAACAGGACAACGACCCAAAGCATAGAAGTAAATCAACAACAGAATGGCTTAAACAGAAGAAAATATGCCTTCTGGAGTGGTCCAGTCAGAGTCTTGACCTCAACCCGATTGAGATGCTGTGGCATGACCTCAAGAAAGCGATTCACACCAGACATCCCAAAAATATTGCTGAACTGAAACAGTTCTGTAAAGAGGAATGGTCAAGAATTACTCCTGACAGTTCTTGCACGTCTGATCTGCAACTACAGGAAACGTTTGGTTGACGTTAGTGCTGCCAAAGGAGGTTGAATCAGTTATTAAATCCAAGGGTTCACATACTTTTTCCACCTGCACTGTGAATGTTTACATGGTGTGTTTAATAAAAACATGGTAACATTTAATTATTTGTGTCATTATTTTAAGCAGACTGTGATTGTTTATTGTTTTGACTTAGATTAAGATCAGATCACACTATATAACCAATTTTTGCAGAAATCCATATCATTCCAAAGGGTTCACATACTTTTTCTTGCAACTGTATATGCAGACCTGCTAAAATGTGAAGTTTCACGTATTGTCCCAAAATATTTGCATCATTAGTGCCGATTTGCGCAATCGCGAATATATTGGAACACACTAACTGCATATAAGTGTCACGGCTGGCGGTGGGGGAACCCCCCAGCCGTGCAGTGCCAGGATATGGTAGGGTTACCCCTTGGCCGTACCACAGAGTTAGGGAGCAGGTCACCTCCTATTGCGTCCCTAACGCTGACCCTGTCTCCTATCTGTATGAGCCGACCTTGGTGGTAGGAGGACTCATACGCCGGAACCTTAAAGTCCCTACGAGCCCTCAAGTCGGCCCTGTACTAGGGGACAGAGTGAGACGACCTGCTCCACCTAGGCACGGGGGAGCAGGAGTCTCAACGGCCAAGCAACACAGGGGAATACAATAACAGACTTATGGCAGTGACAGGCAAATAGGACCAACACATCACTCACCTGCCACAGACAACAAACCCTGGATCCCATGTGCAGGTGCTGCAGTTCAGACACCAACGAACACAGCACACACCAGACATCACACAGGAACCCAGGACCATAAGCTGCACTAACAAGAAAACCCCACACACACCTAGATAACACCGTAAAACATAGAAATTCCCAACAGAGATTTTATGACCAGAAGGATGGTCCCCACTGGTAGATGGTGGAAACAGGAGGCTGCTCCAGCCAGCATGGCTGAGAGCAACCTACTGAACCAAGCCAGGAACTGAGGCTTTATAGGTCAAGTGGCCCCACCCACCGGTCACACACACCCAGTGACTCACAGACACACTGGGAAGGGAATTAACCCTTCCAACACCACAGAAGGGAAGGGAAGACAGCAACTAAAAGGAACAGTGTCCACACACAACAAACACACTGTGCCCACCAATAAAAGGCACACCTAAAGGAGAGGTTGCCAGGTGCAACTGCATGCCTACCGCAGCAAGCTGCCTAACACCGCTCAGGCAGCGCTGCTGCCACATATCCAATGTTGCCAGCGGCAACCACACCTAGACCGCAGGCAACTGCATGCGGTCACAAGAAGTCACGACCATGACCAAAGGTCGTGACAATAAGGCAATTTTTTATGTTCTGCCGTGCCAACCATTTTCTCCAGTCTCAGGAAACTTCTAGAAGCTTGGAAAATCTAGCAAAAGTGAGCCACGCCTGTATTTTGCGTGAATTATGCAAATATTACATTGCCGATTTTTCGTGATCAAGAAAATAATCTCAAATTTGCGAATGTATGACGAATATTCGCCAAAATATTCGGGAAATATAGAAAATTTGAATATAGCCCCTGCCTCTCATCACTATTCTACACCACTATAAAGGCTCTCTGCAGCCAGGAAATAGCGATAAAAAAAGACCGAATCAAATTTTTTAAAAATTCTTTCATCTCTTATATTAGTATCAACATAATATAAAAATAAGCAAGAAGGTACAAATTTTGCAATAAGTATTTTTCAAGACTGCACTTTGATTCTTCAAGTTTTGTTCATATAATTTATAGCAACAAACTAGGGAAATCTGATGCACAGTATTATGTTAAATAAAAAATGTGTGTTAAAGCCTCCTCAGGCCACGCACTAGCCTTAACACAGTAGGGGACATTTATCATGAGGTGAACTTATACAGTGAGTTTTGTAGGAGTCAGCTTTGCCATAATTTGCCTCACTATGTCAACTGCTTTCATGCTAGCAAACAAGCATACAGGTTAATTTCATTTTTGATTAATTTCCTCCCACACCGCACAAAAATAACAAAAACAAAACAATAACATAAAGACCAAAAGTATAGCCACAAAACTAGACTCGGGGGTATGTTTTAGATCCCGGTCTTAATAAAGGCCCATAGCTGGCAGTGGATCTTACATTTAGAACATTTTCTATGCCTAAAACAGGGGTAGAAAATGGTAAACTTCCCCGCCCACACCACACCCACAATTTTAGACCTGGCATGAGCAAGGAAAAGTCGCAGATAGCAGTGCAACCATCTGTTAATTTAGGTGTATTTCAGATTAGTAAATGAACCCTGCCCTGTTCATATCTCCATTCAGTAATTTTTTTGTCAAAAAAAACCCACTGCATGCTTTTACAGAACAGAGATGTGAACCTAGCCTAGGCCCTTGAAATGCAAGACTGTTCAGCAAGTAATTATTCTTTATCATACAAATCTTTTCTTATTACAAGAATGCAATTAAAATCTGAAAAGTTTTGAGTGTCTAACCAAGGACATAATTCAAGTAAATTTAGAGCTAATACTGTCATTATATATTTTTTCTTTAATTAAGTTTTTTTAATTTAAAGTACATGTAATGAACGAGAATGTAGTACATATATTAACTTTCATTATTGAAGGTATTAGAGGATAACTCATTCTTTGTATATAACTAGTAGAAGTAACTGGTTTGATCTAATTAGGAGTTTAACTTGCTGTGTCAATTAATAATCATATTCAAGGCTAATTAATAGTTGTGTTTCATTTTCCCGTCTGCATAATTATAATTAAGCACATGTCACCATGTGAAACTACACTGGTTTATCGGTAAGAAGATGAGAAAACTTTGAATAAATAACGTTTCGAGATCTTCTTTCTTATTTTATGGTCCTTAGCTGTTTTGAGTTTCCTGGTGTAACATTGAGCTACTGGTGCGGTGGAACCACGTAACAGATTTGGCTTAAGGCAGCAGACTCTGAGCCTGCCGGTAGACCTAGACTTTTTGTAACACTGTTAATTCATTTCATCTATTAACCTTCAGCAGTAGTACAAAGTATTACATTTGTGGCAGATGCCTTCTGCTTTCTGATTTGTAAATGGTGGCCACCATTTTTAGAGTTTCATCTGAATGAAAACAAAAAAGACTTGAATTTGGCTGACATCTGCATTGTTGGAAAATTCAAAATGAATTTGTTTAGTGTCAAATCAATTTTTCCATCTCTAATCAGTACCCTTTAAAATAATCATATATGAAATAAGCTACATATTTTTGTAATATATTTATTTTTTCTTTACTGCTCTTTTATTTTAGTCTGGGTTGTGGTAAAATGACTATGTCCATGCAGCTTTTTCTTATTTCCTGTGATGCTATGTCCATGGGCATGTCAAAGAAACAAGGGCACTGATAGGGGAGCATCTATGTTACTAGCTGCATGGTAGGAACTATAAACTAGCTGGGTGTTTTTAGGAGTATGCTGGAGCTGTGGTAGAATAAGAAGTGTATCATAGGTTTGGTTGGATACAACAATAGGAAGTGCTACATACAGGATGGAAACAATCAGGGACGTAGCTAAAAGATCATGGGCCCTGGTGAAATAGTTCAGCTTGGGCCCCCTTACCTCAGTGCTTTGTGGCCAGGGGCAGGGAAGCATATAGTTTTCCTGTTACCTGAGGCAAAAATTTAAACCGACCCAATTGACCCAACCCCTTTCCTCCAGACAGAAGTGAAACTTGAAGATTATGGGCCCCAGTACAAAATCTATGACAGAGTCTTCCCAGTGTGCACTTTATATAATACCAACGTCTTTGTATGTGGTACAAGGATCTTTGGGCCCCATCAGGCTATTGGGCCTGGTAGCAACTGCTACCGCTGCACCCTCTATAGCTATGCCCCGGAAACAAACCAGAGGGATTTGTTTACATGGTGAAAATGGGTCAGGAGAGTCGACATAAAAAAAAAATAATATGCATTGAGAACTTGTACATAAGGTAGGCAACTACATGATCATATTTCTTAATACAGTAATGCTGGTAATCTGTTTTAATTCCCCAAGGAAAAATGGACTTTTCCACTGGTCACTACCTTTGAAGTAGTTGCTATTAGCAACAGCCAATGCAGAAGAGTAGAAATTCCAAGTGACAGTAGCAAGGCATTAGGTAAAAAACATGCAGTGTGGGTGCACAGTGGGGAAACCAGAGTGAGTATAGAGATAACATTACTGATCTGACCTCAGTGTCATGTATATTATTCATGCAGTACTGTAGTTACTCGTTGCCTTTAAGAAAAGCTTAATATTTATCCCTGACAAATTTTTCTGCCAGAGTACAAAGATCGATGCTGAATGGTAAATGTGGTTATCAAATATGTAATACATGATATGATGTGAATAATAGATCCTTTTATTCCTCTTATTCAGTTAATAACAATATACTAAGGTTCAAGACTCATATGTCTAGGCTTTCTTTGTAAGGCTACTTACTGTTCTATACTGATTTTCTATACTTCCTTTAGCTCCATTAACACTAGCGTGCAAAGGAAACTGATAAATAATATACCAGTCGTGCAGTATGAACTGTCACATGGGTTCCCTTGTTCTTTTGTGCAGTTTTATGCTTTGTTTTCTTTTACTTATTGTACTTAGGCTGAAATTTCCATAATAAAGAGCAATAGATGAAAAGCAATGCAAAAGCATCCAAAAATAAAGAGGTTGCAAGAACAATGTGAAAATTCCTTGTTATTAATTCCAGCACACTGTTGAATGTAAATGAATGTACTTGACCTAGTACTACTGTACGGTGTATTGGACAAATCTGTGAAATACTATAGCTGATATCATATGTAACAACTGGTTATGTCTCCAGGTAGCATGTCAGTTATTAATGTTTGATTATATTTAAAGGGAACCTGTCACTGGGATTTTGGGTATAGAGCTGAGGACATGGGTTGCTAGACGGCCGCTAGCACATCCGCAATACCCAGTCCCCATAGCTCTGTGTGCTTTTATTGGGTAAAAAAAAATGATTTGATACATATGCAAATTAACCTGAGATGAGTCCCTTCCTTGAGATGAGTCAGGGACAGGACTCTTCTCAGGTTAATTTGCATATGTATCAAATCGTTTTTTTTTTACACAATAAAAGCACACAGAGCTATGGGGACTGGATATTGTGGATGTGCTAGCGGCCATCTAGCAACCCATGTCCTCAGCTCTATACACAAAATCCCAGTGACAGGTTCCCTTTAAGATGAAAAAATCATTGTTGGTTGCACTTATTATTTTGCTATTTAGTTTTACCCAGAGATATGCACTAGGGGGATTATGGTGTCAATTCACCCTATAATTAAAGTATTCAGCATTTACCACCAGGGTAACAGTTATCATTGACTTCACTGGGAGCTGTGTAAATCTGTATACAGTGAACTTCTCATGCAGTTGGATTTCACCTTAACTCCTGAAACATCTGTTGTAAGGAAAGAATTAGATAGTCACCATACATATCAGCTGGTGTGTCAGTCTAGCCAAATCAATGGGTTTGGATGACATATTCCTAAAGTGCATTGTTAGCTTAAAGTGCATCTCGAGCAGATTTGTAGATATGAAACTGGCTGATCTGTTCATGTGTACTTGGCAGCTGAAGACATCTGTTTTGGTCCCATGTTCATATGTCTCTGCATTGCTGAGAAAAATTATGTTGTAATATATGAGCCTCTAGGAGCAATGGGGGCATTGCCGTTACAACCTATAGGCTCTCTGCAATTGCCATGCCTTTTCCACTTTGATTGACAGGGCAGAGTCTCTAGATGTAATGGCAACACCCTCATTACTCCTAGATATTAAACTTCATTTTTTCCCCAGCAATTTAGGCACATATGACCATGGGACCAACACAGGTGCCTTCAGCTGCCAAGCACACATGCAAACAAATTTAAAAGCACAGATTTGTGGACCTATTATTGTAAATAGTGATGGACGAACATCGGCCGGGACATTTCACGAACGCACATACGCGATCAAATGTTCGCAAACCGTGTGTTCGCGAAGGGCACCATTCACTTTAATAGCAGGCGAACCTGAAAAACCTTCAGGTCATATTTTCAGCCAGAAAATAGTCAGTAGAAGTGCACAAATAGTCCAACAAAATGGACAATGACATACCAGAGGGGGATCAATGGCAAAAATTCCCACAAAAAATATGTATTTTAATCAGGAGCCATTTTTAGGTGTCTTAAAGGGAAACTCTCAAAAATGTGCCCTGCTGGAGCCTAGAAAGATTTTATTTTAGGCCACGAGAGTACAGGCCCCCAAAATTTGGCATTCACCTGACAGAAAAGAACAAGTAATTATGTGGCTGGAGGTACATTAGGCGGTCACTGAATAACAATTTTACTGTAGGCCGGTGGATTGCAGGCCCCAAAAATTAGGCATTCACCTGACAGAAAAGAACAAGTGATTATGTGGCTGGAGGTATATTAGACAGTCAGTGGATAACAATTTTACTGTAGGCCCATACAGGCCCCAAAAATTAGGCATTTACCTTACAGAAACGAATACGTGATTATGTAGCTGGAGGTACATTAGGTGGTCACTGAATAACAATTTTACCGTAGGCAAGTGGAGTAAATGCCCCAAAAATTAGGCATTCACCTGACAGAAAAGAACAAGTGATTATGTGGCTGGAGGTATATTAGATGGTCTGTGGATAACAATTTTACTCTAGGCCTGTACAGGCCCCAAAAATTAGGCATTCACCTTACAGAAAAAAAACAAGTGATTATGTGGCTGGAGGTACATTAGGCGGTCACTTTATAACAATTTTACTGTAGGCCAGTGGAGTATAGGCCCCCAAAATTAGGCATTCATCTGACAGAAAAGGCCTTTTATGCCGCTGTATATACAAAAGACAAGGACCATTCTTTGTTCTGGGTGGTGGCAGATATATGTGGGCTGGCATGAGGAAATTCAGTTACACGTGGTCATCACAGGTGTTGAATTCCTCCAAGATCCATGCCTCATTAATTTTTAGAAATGTGAGGCAGTCCTCACTGTCGCGAGGTAGGCGGGTGCTATTATCGGTCGCAATCCCCCCTGCTGTGCTGAATGTCCTTTCGGACAGGACACTCGATGAGGGGCAAGCCAAGAGTTCCATGGCAAATTTTGCCATCTCCGGTCACATGTCAAGCCTGCACACCCTGAAGTCCACGGGTTCCTCGCTTCTTAGAGCGTCCTGATCATCCGTTAACTCGATTTAGTCGGACACCTGTTGGTCTAGGCATTCCCTGAGGCTGGATCCGGAGATCGGCTCTCGATGGGTTGGTTGCAAGAATAATCTCATATCAACATATCTTCAAACAGCCCTTTTCTTGCAAGCGCGGTAGGATTGGTACCCGCACATGTTTCTCTGTGGGTAGAAATTCCTCTGCCAGCGCCCGCTATGGCAGAATGCAGCATCTCTCATAACAAGGCCTGGAAATGCTGCAATCTGAAAGGCCATCTGAAATGCTTTTCATACGGGGGTCTCTCTTCAAACACTGGAGCATGAAGGCCCCCATTTGCACTAAATTGAAAGTGGTTGATCGCCCTTTCTCCTGCTCATCGCCCAGGAGAATGTCGTCCTCGGTCTCCTCCCCCCAGCCACGGACAACACAAGGGATCTCTGAAAATTTTAAAGTCCTTCTCAAAGCCTGCTCTTCATACCCCTACTCCTCCTCCTTCCCCCATCCCCCATCCTCCTCTGACTCCTCTTCACACTCCTACTAACTTAGTATTGAGAAACTCAGCATTGAGACTTCCTCATTTTCCAGCTCCTGCTTCTCGATGGCTTGATCAATGACACAATGCAATGCACGCTCCAGAATGAAAGCGTAAGGTACAATGTCACTGATGGCATCCTGAATGCGACTGACAAGTTTAGTAATCTCATCAAATGGCTGCAGAAGTCTGCATGCATCGCGCATGAGCAGCTACTGGCGCGGTGAAAAGAAACCACCGTGTCTGTGGTCAGACGTATTTTGGCACCGACACTGTGTGCCAGAGATATATTTACTTGCCGCTGAACGTGGCCATATAGCTCTGGGATGCCCTTCTGGGATAATTATTTCCTTCCGGGGACTTTCCATTGCGGTGCCACACATTTTCTAAAGGCCGCAGAGTCCACCAGTTTATATGACAGTAGTTGGCGGGCTAGCAGTTCCGACAAGCAGGTGGTCAGCCATTGCGCAAGAGGGTTATACGGCATCATCAACTTTTTAAGCTCGAACATTTGGGCAGCGGAAGCATACCTTCTGCCAGATGAACGCAACGACGGCTTGGTGGAGTGGAGGTAAAATGGCAGTAGAGAGGTGAAGGAGAAGAGGCAGGACGTGGAGTGCAGGGAGTGTGGCTTTGTGGGTTCTGGGTTGCTCCCACTGGGCTTCATGATGGGAGGCCAGGTGCCTTCTTAAGCTAGTCATCCCTAGGTGAGTGTTGGGCTTACCGCAAATTATGCATTGACAGCACAGGCTGCAGATGGCAACACTATTGTAAGCTGACACGTTAACAAAAAGAATCCCACACTGCGGAGCCATGTGTTAACTAAATGGTTCCGAAAATAATTCCTCTGACTCGAGTGGAGGGGCTATGGTGGTGGTGGTGTCTTTAGGGGTTCACATAGCAGACAGTGAAGAGGGTGTAGATACAGAGGATGAGTAGGGTAGTGAAGCGGAAGGCTAAGTGAGCCACTCAACCAACTCTGGTGCGTCCTTTGACATAATTGCACGCACTGTCTAAAACTTCTCACTTGGGCTCCAGCCTGGTGCACATGCCTGACCCCTTCAACCCCTGCGGAACGGACTACCTCTTCCTCTGCTTGTCATTTTCAAAATGACCCTGTGCCAAAGTCTCTAGAGAGGAGCAGTATTTGTGGAAGCAGGTATATTGTAGGCCTCAATCAGTATTATGTGGAAGCAGGTATATCAATCCCCTTAATTAATATTTTGTAGAAGCAGGTATATTGCACACCTCAATCAGTATTTTGTGAAAGCAGGCATATAAAACCCCTTAAACAATTTTTGGTGGAAGCAGGTATATCGCTCCCCTCAATCTGTATTTTGTGGAAACAGGCATATAGAACATCTTAATCAATGTTTTGTGGAAGCAGGTATATTACAACCCTTAAGCAGTATGTTATGGAAGCAGGTATATCAAACCCCTTAAGCAGTATTTTGTAGAAGCAGGTATATCACAGGCATCAATCAATATTTGGTGGAAACAGGTATATAGAACCCATTAATCGGTATTTTGTGGAAGCAGGTGTATTGAAGGCCTCAATCAAAATTTGGTGGAAACAGGTATATCAATCCCCTTAAAGGGGTTGTCCCACTTTGCTTTTTTAATCTTACCAGCAGTAGATGTCCTGATAACTTCCTGGTTCGGCTCCTGTAGTTGAGTGAAGGCTGGCCACGCCTCCTCATGACTCACCCTGAGAGCTCAGTCCTTGCAAGCTCGTTCATGTGGATAAGTCATCCACATGGAGCCGTATGTGAGGTCCCGCCCCCCCCAGTATAATAAACATTGAGTGCGGCCCCCCCCAGTATAATATACATTTAGTGCGCCCCCCAGTATAATATACATTGAGTGCGCCCCCCCAGTATAATATACATTGAGTGCGGCCACCCCCCCAGTATAATATACATTGAGTGCGCCCCTCCCCCCCCAGTATAATATACATTGAGTGCGGCCACCCCCCCCAGTATAATATACATTGAGTGCCGCCACCCCCCCCCAGTATAATATACATTGAGTGCGGCCCCCTCCCAGTATAATAAACATTGGTGGCGCAGTGGGAAGTGCCAATGAGGGTTAAAAAAATAAATAAAAAATTAACTCACCTCCACCTATTGATCGGCAGCTGCCGGTCTCCTGTTTCTTGCTTCAGGACCTGTGGTGACGTCACTGAACTAATCACATGGTCCATTACCATGGTGATGGATCATATGATGTACCATGTGATGACCACAGTGATGTCACCACAGGTCCTTTCACAGTTCCTAAAGAAAGAACAGGAGACCGGCATCTACGCGATTAATTGGAGGAGGTGAGTTAATTTTTTATTTATTTTTTTAACCCTCATTGGCACTTCCCACTGCGCCACCAATGTTTATTATACTGGGAGGGGGCTGCACTCAATGTATACTATACTGGGGGGGGGGGGTGGCCGCACTCAATGTATATTATACTGGGGGGGGCTGGCCGCACTCAATGTATATTATACTGGGGGGGTGGCCGCACTCAATGTATATTATACTGGGGGGGGGGGGTGGCCGCACTCAATGTATATTATACTGGGGGGGGCGCACTGCGCCACCAATGTTAATACAAATGCAGGAGGTGGGTGCCGGAGTGAAATAGCCGGCACCCGACCTCTATGATAAAGGTATATCAATCACCTTAATCAACATTTTGTGGGAGCAGGTGTAACGCAACCCTCATCTATATTTGGTGGAAGCAGGTATATCGATCCCCTTAATCAGTATTTTGTGGAAGTAGGTATATCAATCCCCTTAATCAGTATTTTGTGGGAGCAGGTGTATTGCACCCCTCAGTCTATATTTGGTGAAAGCCGGTTATATCAATCCCCTTAATCAATATTTTGTGGAAGCAGATATATAGAACCCCTTAATCAATATTTGGTGGAAGGAGGTATATTGTACCCATCAATCTATATTTTGATGAAGAAGGTATATAGAACCCCTTAATCCGTATTTTGTGGAAGCAGGTATATCAATCCTCTTAAGCAGTATTTTGCGGAGGTAGGTATATAGAACCCCTTAATCAATATTTGGTGGAAGAAAATATATCGCACCCCTCACTCTGTATTTTGTGGAAGCAGGTATATCAAACCCCTTAATCAGTATTTTGTGGAAGCAGGTATATTGCACCCCTCAATCAGTATTTTTTGGAAACAGGTATATAGAACCCCTTATTCATTTTTTTGTAAACGCAGGTATATCGCACCCCTCAATCAGTATTTTATGGAAGCAGGTATATAAAAAACCCTCAATCAGTATTTTGTGGAAGCATGTATATTGCCCCCTCGATCTGTGTTTTGTGGAAGCAGGTATATAGAACCCCTTAATCAATATTTTGTGGAAGCAGGTATATCAAACGCCGTAATCAATATTTTGTGGAAGCAGGTGTATCTCAGGCCTCAATCAATGTTTGGTGGAAGCAGGTATATCAAGCCCCTTAATAAGTATTTTGTGGAAGCAGGTATGTCATTACCCTTAATTAGTATTTTGTGGAAGCAGGTATATCGCACCCCTCAATCTGTATTTTGTGGAAGCAAATATATAGAACCTCTTAATCAATATTTGGTGGAAGCAGGTATATCGCAGCCTTTAATCTGTATTTTGTGGAAGCAGGGATATCAAACACCTTAATCAGTATTTTACGAAAGCAGGTATATAGCAGGCCTCAATCAATATTTGGTGGAAGTAGTTATATCAATCCTCTTAATCAGTATTTTGTGGAAGCAGGTGTAGCGCAGGCCTCAATCAATATTTGGTGGAAGCAGGTATATCAATCCCCTTAATCAGTATATTGTGGAAGCAGGTATATAGAACCCCATAATCAATATTTGGTGAAGCAGGTATATCGCAACCCTCAATCTGTATTTTGTGGAAGCAAGTATATCAAACCCCTTATTTAGTATTTTTTGGAAGCAGGTATATCGCACCCTTTAATCAATATTTTGTGGAAGCAGGTATATTATCAAACCCCATAATCAATATTTGGTGGAAGCAGGTATATCGCACCCCTCAATCAATATTTTTTGGAAGCAGGTATATAAAAAACCCTTAATCAGTATTTTGTGGAAGCAGGTTTTTTTTTTTTTTTGGGGGGGGGGCAACAGCTATATTACACCCGTTGCAAATAGTGTTCCAATACAAATGGTATTGGAAAAAATAATTATAACTGGTGTGATATACCAATTCTTAGCAATGCAGGCACATATGAATATAGGACCAACACAGATATCTTCAGCTGTCAAGCACATATGTAATAGGTCAACTGGTTTCATAGGTACAAATCTACTGACAGATGCTCTTTAAGAGACAAAGGTGTTTTGATACATTTGTCACATCTTCTGGCAGCTTACCCACCAGAAAAGAAAATCTATGGCAATTATGGCAATGATCAGATTCTGATGTAAATTATTGCAATTTTTGGGGGGCTGCGGTAGGTATTGATGGATGAACATCGGTCGGGGCGGTTTGCGAATGTGATCAAATGTTCGCGAACCGCAAGTTCGCGGTGGGCCCCATTCACTTTAATGGCAGGTGAACCTGAAAAACCTTCAGCTCATATTTGCAGCCACCAAATAATTGCAAGAAGTGCACAAATCATCCCACAACATGGACAGTGACATACCAGAGGGGGATCAATGTCAAAAATTCCCACAAAAAATATGTATTTTAATCAGGGGCCATTTTTATGCGTCTCCATCTCTGTGCGCCACAGGATGTCCTCTTCCTCCTGTGTTAGGAAAAATTTAATTTTTATTATAAAATGTATTAAACATTTTATTAATAAATGTATTCATTATAATAAGGATGCCCTCCTTTCCATTCCATGATGACTGGGAACCCCTGATGAAGAGACTGGGCCCTGGTTGGTTTGAATCATGATTAAATTCCCAACTCTTCCGGGCTCCAAGCAATCTTGAAGCTTTGTCTTCTTCTCATTGTCTGTCGCTAGTAGAGGCCTAAGCATGGCAGGCAGGTTCCCCCAGAAGTATCTTGCTGGATGTGCAGCCAATACCACACTTGCATCAATCTTGACAGGATTTGGAGTAATTTTTTTTTTTTTTAATGCTTTCTCTATCACAACACCACATCATTGAATAAACAGAAGACTGGCCGATTCTCTCCTGTCTTACGCAACATAAAATTTATATTATTAAATTTAGTAAATATTTTAACATGAATTTTATTAAACCAAAACTTGATTAAAATTATAAGAAATATACTTAAATTTGCCAAACCTGGCCTAATAACTCAAGTATGAACTCTGCCTTATAGCTCGATGTTAGTGTCAAGAATAAGTGCACGCCTTTTACACCCTTGTCAGCTGATTCCACATAGATGTCTACATAACCTGTTCTTTTACACGGCTTATACAAGTAGAGCCTCTATATAGATGTGGTAAAGCAGCAAAACTGCAAACAAATGCTGCACTACCTAAATGCACTATATAGAAAGTATGTTATTGGTATATAACACCCCTGCTTCAATCATTTTTTTTTGGGGGGGGGGGCAACTGGTAAATCACACCAATAGAAATTATTTGTTCCAATGGCGTTTGTCACTCTGTGTAGATGTGGTAACGCAGCAAAACTTTAAACAAATGCTGCACTACCTAAATGCACTATATAGAAAGTATAGCATCGGTTTAAAACACCCCAGCTTCAATCAATTTTTTTGGGGGACAACTGGTGAAAACACACCAGTAGAAATGATATGTTCCAATAGCGTTTGTCACTCTGTGTAGATGCAGTAATGCAGCAACACCGCAAACAAATGCAGCACTACCTAAATGCACCATATAGAAAGTATATTATTTGTATATAACACCCCTGCCTCAATCAGTTTTTTTTGTTTTTTTTTGGGGGGGGGGGCGACTGGTAAATCTCACTAGTAGAAATTATTTGTTCCAATAGCGTTTGTCACAGCAGAACTGCACACAACTGCTGCACAATACAATTGCACTATAATATACTTTTTATGTTAGAAAGTATATTTTTAAGTATATTACACCCCTCAGTAAGTCACACCTATTGATAGCAAATCTATACCAGTCCTTAAAACGACTTTTGTGGCCCTATTAGCTAGCATTTTGTGGCCCTAATAGTCTGTCCCTGCTCCACACAGCAACCTCTCCCTACACTGTCAAAAGACTGAATGTAAAATGGCGCCCAGATCAGGTTTATTTATAAGGTAGTGGGTATGTCCATGTGCTGAAACGTCTCAATTGGCTGTCCTGTACCACCTGATGGATGTGTCATGGGTCAAAGTTCTTTACAATGTGAAAGAATATGGCGGGAGCGAATATCGGCATATGTTTGCCCGTTCGGCGAACAGTGAACGAGCAAAGTTTGCCGCAGAACGACCGCCGGGCGAACTGAAAGGCCATCTCTAGGTCATGTCCCCTTCAAAAATTGTGTGAGCTGTGTAAAACAGAGGAAAAGTGAAAAATTGCACTTGCGCTAAACTATACCTTGATAGGTTGTAGTTTGGCAACAAAGGTCTTGTCTTATCTAATTATATTAAAAACACTTATTCACTTGTAAATTTACCACAATACAACTGAAATACAAATGATGATATGAGGATTTTTCAATCCCCCTGCATCAGAAAAGTGAAAATGGGACCAAAAAATCACAGGTTTTTAAATAAGTTCCTTTTTTTTGCAAAATATGTGACTTTTTACTAGTGATGTGCGTCAGGGGGTATATTTCAATTTGCAATATTTCACAAATATTTGGGCGAATTCGAGAATTCACGATTATTTTCTTAATGTGCGCAAAATACAGGTGTGGGTCACTTTTTTCTACATTTTCCAAGCTGCTATAAGTTTGTAGAGACTGGATAAAATGATTGGCATGGCAGAACATTAAAAATAACTTTATATGCAGTTAGAGTGCTCCAATATATTCACGGTTGCGCTAATCGGCACTAATGATGTAAATATTTTAGCGCAATACATGAAACTTGAGATTTTAGCAGATCTGCATGTACAGTGGATATAAAAAGTCTACACACCCCTGTTAAAATGTCAGGTTTCTGTGATGTAAAAAATTAAGACAAAGATAAATCATTTCGGAACTTTTCCACCTTTAATGTGACCTATAAACTGTACAACTCAATTGAAAAACAAACTGAATTATTTCAGGTAGAGGGAAGAAAAAATATATAAATAAAATAATATGGTTGCATAAGTGTGCACACCCTTAAACTAATAGGAAAAAGAAGAGAGAATCCGGCACTGTAAATGCTTTGTAGAAGAAATCTTCAGTTTATTGAAGCAACATAAGTCCACATACAGACAATTCAAACACAAGCGGTAGTTCATTGACGGGTTTCGGACAAAGTCCTTAGTCGTAACACAGGTTGTTACTAAAGTGAGACAATAAATACTTCCTTCAAAAATGCCACTCCCACTAAGTGGGGGTGGAAAAGGAGAAAATAGTCTCACCAATATCAGAACACCTGATAGCAATCACATGTGGGTGTAACACTGATGAGCATGCCATGAAACATGGTCTGCAATAATGTGCTTCTATGTTAGTGCAACAAAATCCACATGGTGTGAGCAGACACATAAAAAGACAATGTAAAAAATACACTATTAAAATCTGTGATTGGTCCATCGAAATACAATGGCAAAGTGGATTCCGAATCATGATTACCATGAACAGGTCATGAAAACAATTCATTGGTAAAAATGCATAAGTTCTCTTTTTAAATTAAGACCAGAAGGCATTCTAGTGTTTAGTCTAAATATCCAGTAAGCTTCCCTTAAAAGAATCGATTTTTTAAGATCGCCTTCCCTGGGATGAGAGGAGACTTTCTCAATAGCAAAGGCAAGGAAGGAGTTAACCTTGCGATCGTGTTTAATAATGAAATGTTTGGCAGCTCTAGAGATATTCAATATAGTAGGTTTAGATATATAGTTTAAATGCTCTAAAATCCTATTTTTAAATTGACGTGATGTGCTGCCAACATACATTAAATCGCATAATGTGCAGCAAATCACATAAATAACACCAATGCTGTCGC
Source organism: Bufo gargarizans (assembly GCF_014858855.1). Classification (NCBI taxonomy): domain Eukaryota; kingdom Metazoa; phylum Chordata; class Amphibia; order Anura; family Bufonidae; genus Bufo; species Bufo gargarizans. The sequence goes on from NC_058080.1 coordinate 447,750,698, forward strand.
AATTTATATATGTTTTGATCAGAAAGGTGAAAGAAGGATCCGCTGGAATGTCTTGAAAATTGACAAAATTGCAAGTTTTGCAAGGATGGGAGCCACATTTGGTGAAACCCTCGTATTGAAGTCAAGAACCTGATGTAATTTTGGTAGATCGATACAAGGAAGGTGATAATGAATTGGCAATGGTAGGAGCACTCCTGGAAACAATACTGCAGCCGTCTTTCAAGATGTCATATATAACATCATCATCATATAATATTGGCAAAAAATTATTGATGATGCGCCGTATTTCTGTGAATTGTCGGCTGTACATAAGAACCAGGGTCAGTAAGTTCTCTTTATTTTTTTTTATAATATATTGGGGCCCTTTTCGTGCTTGCGGCTGACTAATATTGAAGTTTCCCTTCCTGGAACCAAACACACTCCTCTTTCTCACCTGGTTGGGTGGTGCACTACCATGAAATTCCGTTTTGAACAATAAATCTATTCTGGATTTACTGGATGCTATATTCATAGCTCTCTGTAAAATCGATCGCGCGTAACCTGTTTGACTGAGACGGGAGCGGATATTACGACATTACCTATAAAACGCTGCATCTGTACTACATATTCTGCGTGCTCTTAGGAATTCTCCTACAGGGATTCCTGTATGTATAGAATGTATAGGATGATGATTACTGGCATGTAAAATCGTGTTCCCTGCAGTTTCTTTGCGGAAAATTTCAGACATGACCATTACATTTGGTAATCCGAATTGTAACTTATTGCACCTTAAACTAATGCACCTTTTGATTTTATTACAGCACTCAGTCTTTTTGGGTATGAGGCTATCAGCATGGCACATTTTGACTTGGCAATATTTACCCACTCATCTTTGCAAAAACACTCCAAATCTGTCAGATAGCGAGGACATCGGATTCAGGTCTGGGCTCTGGCTGGGCCATTCCAAAACTTTAATCTTCTTCTGGTGAAGCCATTCCTTTGTTGATTTGGATGTATGCTTGGGAGACTTCAGATGTGTTTTTGCAAAATGTAGCCTGGCTTGGATGTTTTTCTTCGTAAGAAAAGGCTTTCGTCTTGCCACTCTACCCCATAGCCCAGACATATGAATATGGGAGATTGTTGTCATATGTACCACACAGCCAGTACTTGCCAGATATTCATGCAGCTCCATTAATGTTGCAGTAGGCCTCTTGGTAGCCTACCAGACCAGTTTTCTTCTCAACTTTTCATCAATTTTAGAGGGGTGTCCAGTTCTTGGTAATGTCACTGTTGTGCCATATTTTCTACACTTGATGATGACTGTCTTCACTGTGTTCCATGTTATATCTAATGCCTTGGAAATTATGTTGTACCCTTCTCCTGACTGACACCTTTTAACAATGAGATCCCTCTGATGCTTTTAAAGCTCTTTGTGGGCCATGGCTTTTGCTGTGGGATGCGACTTAGAAAATTTCAGAAAAGACCAACTAGAGAAGCTGAACTTTATTTGGGGTTAATCAGAGGCACTTTAAATGATGGCAGGTGTATGCTGACTCCTATTTAACATTTTGAATGTGATTGCTTAATTCTGAACACAGCTACATCCCCAGTTTTAAGAGGGTGTGCACAGTTTATTTTGTTTTCTTCCCTACACCTAAAAGATTTCAGTTTGTTTTTCAATTGAGTGGTACAGTTTATAGGTCACATTATAGTTGGAAAAAGTTCTGAAATGATTTATCTTTGTCTCATTTTTTTACAGCACAGAAACCTGACATTTTTACAGGGGTGTGTAGACATTTTATATCCACTGTATATATGGACAGCAGAACCTATCACACTACCTAACAAACTGCACTGCAACAGCTACACTATATCAGGATATAACCTACACTGACTATCTCCCACTAACTATCTGTATTATAAAAGCTATCTAAGGCTAGTTTCACACTTGCGGCAGGACGGATCCGACAGGCTGTTCACCCTGTCGGATCCGTCCTGCGGCTATTTCGTCATGCCCGTGGACCGCCGCTCCGTCCCCATTGACTATAATGGGGACGGGGGCGGAGCTCCGGCGCAGCACGGCGGTGCACGGAGAAAGCCGCCGGACTAAAAAGCCTGACCTGCAGTAATTTTAGTCCGGCGGCCTTTCTCCGTGCAGCGCCGGAGCTCCGCCCCGTCCCCATTATAGTCAATGGGGACGGAGCGGCGGAGCGGCGGTTCGGCGGCACGGCGAAATAGCCACAGGACGGATCCGACATGGTGTACAGCCTGTCGGATCCGTCCTGCCGCAAGTGTGAAAGTACCCTAACTAACTAACTGACTAATGTAGTGTGGAAAGCACAGAGCACAGCAATGACACTGCTGTCTCTCTCAGAACTTTAAAAAACTAAATAAAATCGCTGCTGGGGAGGTTCTTATATGGTAAGGGGTAGACAGCTTTTCTATTGGATGCTAGGGATATTGCTAAACTCAGACAAAGAAATTGTAGCCTTCTCATTGGCCCACAAGCAAGAAAGGGGGGTTACTGTTGAAAAGAGAAATCTAGAATATTTCAAAATTATGAATATATATCACTATATTCTAAATATTCGCAAATTTTTGTAGTGCCATATTCACAATTAAAATGTGTGATTCGAATATTTGCTACCATTACTACTTTTTACCTGCACATACCACACTCACCACTTTTTAATTATTGGATGGGGCATGGGTGGGACAGAAGTTGCCTGGCAGATATCGGGCTCATACACACAACCATTGGTGTTTTGCAGTCCGCAAATTGCCAATCTACAAAACATTGATACTGGCCATATGCATTCTGCATTTTGCAGAACGGAACAGCCGGATCATAATACAACAGTCCTTGTCCGTAATGCAGTCAATAGCAGGATATGATCAATTTTTTTGCGGAATGGACATACGGACATGGAACGCACACAGAGTAATTTTCATTTTTTCCAGCCCCATTAAAGTGAATGGTTCTGCAGGGTTCTGCATACAAAACTGAACAAACATGGACAAAAAATACGTTCATGTGCATGAGCCCTTATCCTGAGTCAGAAAACTTACTTAAGTTACCTCTGAAATCTATGAGGTGTGGACTTCTGTTTGGTGCATCTCATGCCAGTACTAACTAGATCTAGATTTGATTATTTGGTCTTACCAATCTAGGTAAATTACATCCTTTTTATCTTCAATAAGTGAGAGTTCTTACTGGATTCAGAAAATGTGTAAAACACAATGAAAGAAAATACAAAGAAAAAACATAAACAGTTAAAAGAAAATCTCATAAATTCCTTCCTAATATATTGCTCTCCCTTTATCCAATTCTGTCTCCTTCTATTGCCATCAAAGTGATGACAAATTAGTTAAGAATTGTGCTATATGGCATGTGTTACAAGAGATCAGGTGCCTCCTTCTGACAAACTAGTGTCTTGCTGTTAGAGAACTGACTTCAGAAATAGCTCTCTGCTCTATCTAACAGAATATTAAATCCTTCCCCCACCTCCTAAGCCATCTGTCGTCCATATATAGAATCAGGCAAAATTAACACCTGTATTTTTAGCATTCATCTCTTAGTTTAGTGTTTCTTTATAAATTAGATGATCCAATGCAAAATACCATATAAAATTATATTGCAAATGTTGCAATGAAACCTGCTATGACTTCACCATCATGTAACAGATCATCTAAATATCTTAAAGGGATCTCATTTTGTGTTTTATTTTATTTTTATGCCGCTGTGATTTATTCATGTATTTTGTCTAAACCAAAAGAAAATCCTGCAAGAAGGAGAAGAATAAGGTCTTAATTTATATTTCCCATTCCATTTGAATCAATTTCTGGCTTTGTCTCAAAAACATTTAAAAAAAAAAACATTCCCTGGACTGTATCAATATGAGCTGATACAATATTTTACTTAAAAATTCAGCATTGTCCTTTTGAAGCCATTATTAAGAAACCTAAAATACATGAGAATGAACGCATGGCTTGAGAAGACAGCATTTTAATTTTTCTAATTATTATTCATTTTGCCATTTGAATTCGTAGAATGATAATGAGTTAGTACATATTCATGAATGCTTTATGCTTCATCTATTATCATATAATGTTTCATTTTTAACTGTAGTTAAGAATATTGTGGGTTAGTCTATGTGTGTTGTATTCCCTGGTACATTTGTATCAGTCCTCATGCACACAGCCTTTGCCTGGTCATAGCAGTATTGCGGTTTGCAAACAGAAGGGTCCGCAATATGCGGGCACCGGCTGTGTGCTCCCTGCATTACGGATTCGGGCCCATTCACTTGAGGACCCATTCACTCAGGCAGGTTGGCATTCAGTTTATGGAGAGTTGCAGCATTTAAAGAGAAGTACTCAGTTTATTATTAATGTGAATCACCCAATCATCATTACATTAAGCATTTTTTGTTAAAAACATTTCATAGTAATTTACAAAAGTCATAATTTGATAAAAATGTGCTTGCAGTGTGCCATATTGCTTTTGTGCATCATAGTGTACTGTCCATTTGACCATTACAAAAAAAAACATTCACAGATCCATTCAAGTTGCCCGTGCATTGGGGACTGCAAATTGCGGTCCTCAAAGCATGGAAAGGCAGCACAATGGCCATGGGCATTAGACCCAACTTGAATGGGTCTGTGATCCGTCTGCACCGCAAAATAATAGAACATGTTTTATTTTTTTGCGGTGCGGAGGCACAGACAGAAACACCACGATGCAGACGGATCACAGACCCATTTAAGTTGGACCTAATGTACCTGGCTATTGTGCGGCCATTCCATGTATTGGGGACCGCAATTTGCAGTCCCCAATGCACGGGCAACTTGAATGGGTCTGTAAATTTTTTTTTTTTGTTTAAAAAAAAAAATGGACTAATGGACAGTACATTATGATGCACAAAAGCAATATGTCATGCTGCAAGCACGTTTTTATCAAATTATGACTTTTTTAAATTAACTATGAAATGTTTTTAACAAAAAATGCTTAATGTAATGATGATTGGGTGATTCACATTAATAATAAACTGAGTACTAATCTTTAAATGCTGCAACTCTCAATAAACTGAATGCCAACCTGCCTGAGGCATCCTAAGTTACAGTATGACACACTAACTCCTGTCCAGTCTCTAAAACCTATCTCTGTAAATTAATCCCTTATTGTCCCTCTTTTTCATCATCGCATTCCAAAAACTATAACTTTTTTTACTTTTCAATGTAGTCATAAGAGGGCTTGATTTTTGTGGCACAAGTAAAAGTTTTTTAATGGCACCATAATGGTACACATAACTCCATGATTGACTTATTAAGTAATTTTTGAAAGTATGGACAAAAAAAAAACAGCAATACAGCCACTGGACTCGTATATCCATTGGAAACTAAAGTCTTAGGGAAATTCTTAAAGAATTTAATTAATTTAGAATCCGTTCACTCTTGTCTTGTTGTTATTCATGAATTCGCTTTTCAGCAATTGAAGATATTATTTGATACTGTTATTCTAAGACACAAATTTCAAGGTTGCAACCAATATAACCCTTCTTTTTGTTGTATTCTTTACAAAAAGTCCCACTGTAAATGCCAAGAATGATGTCAACTCTCTGTACGTTATAAAGAAAAGATGTTGGCTTTCTCACTATCTGAATTGCTAATGCATGTCCATTTCTCTGGTATCCTTTGTTTCAGTCACTCTAAATAACGTTGTTTCATTTTACTCAATTTTAGCCACTACAGGCACCACAGTGTAAACAGGGGTCGAGTGGAGGGGGAACGCATGGGAACGGCGTTCCTGCACTTTTTTCATGGCAGGAACGCCGTTCCCTTTCAGCCTCAAGCCAGGAGAACACGGCTGAATCAGATTCACAGGGGGAGACGGAGCGCACTGTGCAGGGCAGGTTAAGGGAGGAGGGGCGGCTTCAGTTGAGAGGAAGCTGTCTGTCTGTGCGGTGCCGCTGCCTGCGACTCCTCTCATGGCGCCCCGCCCCCTAATGACATCATCTCCTTCACTACGAGATCATTTAGAATGTTCTCATAAAAAAGGCATACATTGTAAAAGATTAATATTGCAGTCTATGGTAAAATGATCAGATGATGGCATATTCAAATCACCTAAGGGGACTAAAGCATATAGTAAAAATGTTTTAAAATAAAAAACATCAAGTTGAGAGGAAGCTGTCTGTCTGTGCGGTGCCGCTGCCTGCGACTCCTCTCATGGCGCCCCGCCCCCTAATGACATCATCTCCTTCACTACGAGATCATTTAGAATGTCTTTTAGAAAAGTTTGTCCTGGGATTCGAACTCACGACCTCTACACATCAGAGGAAGGCATTTACCCTCACAGCCATGAAAGCCGTCTAGGTAAATGCTTAAAAAAAAAAATATAAGACTTCTAATTATACCTAGTGTACTGATATCTAGTGTACAACCATACACATGACAGCTGCCCACTGTGTATGGATGTAGCAGAGCTGGGTGTGTTGGGGCAGCTGTCATGTGTATGGTTGTACACTAGGTATCAGTACACTAGGTATAAGTAGAAGTCTTATTTTTTTTTTTTTTAAACAGCTACCTCAACAGCTTTTATGGCTGTGAGGGTAAATGCCTTGCCTGTAATGTGTAGAGGTCATGAGTTCGAATCCCAGGACAAACTAAAAGTGTTTTTTTTTCTTTTTCTGATACTTCTACTGATACCTTGTGTACTGATACCTAGTGTACAACCATACACATGACAGCTGCCCCAACACACCCAGCTCTGCTACATCCATACACAGTGGGCAAAGTTACCTACAGTAGAAGTCTTATATATTTTTTTTTTTAAGTAGCAAGCTAGACAGCTTTCATAGCTGTGAGGGCATATGCCTTGCTTCTGCTGTGTAGAGGTCATGAGATCGAATCCCAGGACAAACTTTTCTAAAAGTGCTATTTTTTTAATTTATTTTTTAGTCCGCAGCGACACAAATTACAGCATGCTAGATTTTCTCTGCTTTTTTATTTTTTGGAGGGGGGGGGGGGGGGGTTGCAGTGGATCTTGGGTGAGTTCCCACACTTTTTTTCCCAGGACTTGACCCCTGAGTGTAAATCTTTAGTGCACTATAAATGCACAGAACAGGCTTACATGCTGCATAACTCCACATGCAGCAGATGTTAGCTGTGTAATATAGCTGACACCAGGGCACAATGACCAGGATCAGCAATAACTAATCCTGGTAATTTAACCCCTCATATTACCACAGTATTGGCATGGTTAAATAGAGAGTGCTCTGAAATTACAGAGATCTCATTGGTTGCTATGACAGCCTTGTGAAGTCTTCCAGGCCTACCATAACAAACTGCCTGTTGCAGTGATTAACAGACAGTCAATAAAAAAGGCATACATTGTAAAAGATTAATATTGCAGTCTATGGTAAAATGATCAGATGATGGCATATTCAAATCACCTAAGGGGACTAAAGCATATAGTAAAAATGTTTTAAAATAAAAAATATCAAAAACATCAAGTCATCACTCAATTAAAAATATTAAAATAAAGTATACAAAAATAAACATAGATTTTATTGTGGTCTCCTAAAATGTTTGAATTACTAAAACATAAAAATATTTATTGTTTGCAGTAAATGGTGTAATAGAAAAAAATGACCAATTTTCCATTTTTTTTGTCACCTTGTCTCTGAAAAAAAAATTGAATAAAAAATTATCAAAAGTTCATATGTAACAAAAATTCCTAACAGAAATAAAAAAAACGAATAGGTATCAGAATGTGGTAATGCAAAGAAAAATTACTTTTTAAAGGTTTTATTTTTTTAAAGTAGTAGCACTTAATAAAAACTGTACACATTTGGTATTTCTCTTCAGAATAAGGAATTCATGCCATTTTAGCAAACAGAGAATGTTATAACTATAAAACCTTTTTTTTTTCAATTTTAGAACACAATTAATTGGTTTCCTGTTTCCCAGTACTATGTATAATGAATTAAAAAAATATATAGCTTGCCCCTCAAAAAACAGCCCTCATATGGCTATGTGAATGAAAGAGTTAAAAAATAATGGCAGGAAAGGGGGAATAAAAAAATGAAAATAAATAACTAAAAATAGACTGGTGTCCTGAAAGAGTTAAAGATATAATGAAAAATGTGTTAATTTTATTCTCATTGAGATCAATTTTTATTTCAGGTGAAGAAGCAAAGTAATTTACAGCATTCAGCAATATCCCCTTCTAAGAATAAGGACTAATAAACCTCATACTGACAGCATGTTGGCACCTGTACAAATTGCATATGCACGCCTTGTGTCCTGGTGAGTTATTCCTTCATGTAACTTTCTTTTTATATGTTTATGGTTCCAGATATGTTATATTCTAACATATGAGAACAACGCTGTCCACCCTGTCAGAATGTTTCTCCAATACATTCACTACCTCTACATGCCGACAGATGATTGACCTGTCGTATGACATTATATTCACTAAGAGGTCAGTGTTCTCACTAAAGCTCCAGCCTTTAGACTCAGAGACCATCAAACCTGGCAGGCTCATTCACTCTCCAGCAAAATGACAAGAAATTGGAGAAAAGAGAATTATATATTTTTTTTATTGACATTAAAAAATATAGAGTGACCTAGTTAATAGCATACTTTCAATAAATTACATAAAAACGTAAGATCGGTTATAACTCACGTAAAGGTTTCAAACACCATAAAACAACACTCAGCTTTAGTGTATTGTGCAATATACACTATTGGCAAACTTCTACAAAATGTATGAATTAAGGGGACATCAATACTATGTCAGTTTTTTTGGCTTAAAAATGTTGCTAGTCATGTTGATTGCGGCATCTTTTTTGTGACATTTGGTAACCCTCACCACTTTACAAAGTGGTGTAAGTTTAAGGGACAAAATTGAGATTAGACCTGGATTACGGAATATATACTGTGCAACCTTTGCAAAAGCCTCACAAAAGTTGTATCTCCACGCTAGACAACCCGCTAGTTTACTTTTACACATATGGGTGAGAATCACATTGCAATCATGCCAAAAATATTACAAAGGTCTACCATTTGATAAAATTGGTGCAGGCAAACAAAGCAAGAAAGACAGACTTAAAAATAACTAAATGTCCCCCGCTAGTTTCACACTAGCATTAAGATCTCTGGCAATTTTTTCAGAGCAGGTTTGAGAATGAATACATCTAAGTGGTTGCAATATTGGGTATCACTTAATTTTTTAGTACCTGTCTGCATGAGCCTCATAGTTCACATTGCATCAGTCCTTAAAATGCCGTGGCAGATTTTTGAATATATTATATTGTAAAATTATGAAGTAGTAGTAGTATTCAGTTCAATATGGATTCAACTTCAAACACTCAATACCTCTAAGACATACAGATTACAGATGAGTGAATTGGAATTTGTTCATAATCAGCCTTCTAGAGCACCAAGGAGCTGACTATGAGGCTCAAGAGATGCACCCCCATCTTAATTGACAGGCCCAGACTTCTCATAAGTATCTGCACTGCTAACTGTTGGAATTAGTGCAAATCATATGCCACTGCTTCCTGGGTTGACGTTTGGGTGTAGAGGTGGTGCTCCTCTTTCAGAAATGTCCTCCTCTACTTCCACGTGTACCCAAAATCCGCTGCACATGCGCAGTCAGTATCTGCTCTGATCATGTAGGAGCAGCAGCAACTCTGCACTTGCCCAAAAGTCATAGTAACAACTCCAGCATGAGATTAGCAGGGCCAGGTGAGAAGCCCTGTCATTGCCAGCTCTTGAAGGCTTATCTCTAATACAGATGTGTCCACCTTTTTCTTTGCTTGAATTTAATAAAGGCTATTTTTAATAAAAGAAATCTAAACCAATATTGCGACACACCAACAATACCATTGACAGGCTTCAATTCAGATCACAACTACTGTGTGGCCACAGTTAGACACATATATAGCATAGACATCTTATTACAATGTATTGAAAAAAATGCTTGTTTGTTTTTTCCTTAAATTGGTCATACCATAGATTGGCACACATCTTGGGATTTATAGATCCAAGTGCAAAAGGTAAGGAAGGTAATATCTGTAGCATGACGTTTGTAGCAGACTTTGGATCAAGGCTCTCACACGATTTTCTGTATAGGCTTTAGGAAAAATCTAAATGGTTAATTATTTTTAAGACAGTGAATAGTGATGAAAAACAGACTATAGTTATGATTATGCTGTTGAGGAGCTGTACCTAATAGGACCCACAACAGGTTTCTGTAGACAAGAAGTGTGGGTTGAAATGGAGAAAGCTAATTAAGCTAGAAAATGAGGGCTGTTTGATTTAGCTTTGGCGGATGTAGAATTATATTAATAACAAAAGTTAAAATTCAGAAGAGCAAATTGTGTTTAAAATATCAGTTTAATCCATATGTATTCCAACTCAATTACGGTATGTGTGTGTGTGTGTGTGTATATATATATATATATATATATATATTACACATAGTACATATGTGTGGGAAGTTAAGGGTATGATCATGAATTCCAAGAAAAATGATTACATTGTAAATAATGATCTTGTATAGACAAGAAGGGAATAGAATATAAAGCTACTATGGCTGTACCCTCCCCCCTCCATAATTTGCAGCCACCCTCAACCAGCCCTGCAACTAAGGATGTCAAAATCCACAAAGTACATAAAAATTGTTATTAACTTGTTGGGACTAACTTCAACTATCAATGGCTTTGTTATACGTTACTTTATATCTGGCAGGATTTATGCTATGTAACCCACCCATTTTTTATATCTTGCATAGTTGTGTATGAGTAAGTACAGTAGATTTCAGGCACAGCAAATCCCATCCTTGCAACAGTGAGATTCTATAATGTAGTGGTAACAGGGGCATATGGGGGTTGCAGAAGTAGTAGTCGTTGAGGGGGCGCAAAGAAAAACTACAGTATTATAGAAAGTAGATGCTGGTCAAGTTACACCCCTAGCTGGAGGAAAGAGAAATTAGGTCAAGAATTTGGCATGGGGGTGCCATTTAAATTTTTTCCTCAGACAGCACAAAAGCTATGTGATTACCTGCCCCTGGTCACAAAGCCATGAGGGAAGGGGGGCCCAAGCGTAACTCTTGAACCAGGGCCCATGAGCCTTTTGCTACGCCCCTGAGTGGTAAGCTTGCTGCCTGAATTCCCAACAGAGACCTGTAGGATGGTTTCTAGTAAAGGATAGTAAGGATTATGGAAGAAATACAGTAGGTAATATTTACTTTGCAGCTTTTAGTTTATCATAAAAGAAAAGTTGGAAAGTAAAAGTTTGATTTTTCTACAAAGTTAATGCTACTAAAAATAAATAAATAAACCATTACCCTACATACAGTTTTGTAACATTTTTACAATCACATTTTGCAAAACAGTATTTGGTATAAGTTTTTAAGGTTAACTGTCATAATTTCATTTAAAAAAATCTATGTTGGCCTATGTTACTGCTGCAGCAGCATTATGCATAAAGCAATCTTTAGTTTCTTCACTTACCACTGTTTTCCTTGTGTTTTCCCCTTACTCACGGCTGTTTTGAATCCTACATTACGATGATTTTCTCAAGATGGCTCCTCTGCCAGTTCTCTGAGGCCAAAACTACTTTCCCTCACTTCCCATACACACTTGCTGTAGCCAGCAGCTTCCTGACAGCCAATCAGATTGGATTACTGAGAGACACACCTCCTTACTCTGAAGTATAATGCAGGCATTCAGTGTGAAGGACCGCCCCTCAGTCTTCCTAGCCGGACTAGTGGAAAGGGACAGAGGACGCTAATAAAAGCAGTTATTATAAGGTAATTACAGATCTTTTGGCAATCATTGACAGACTAACTCAGGTATACATGCCTAGCTTTAATAAACTAGCAAATAAAAAAAATATGACAGTTATCCTTTAAAGAAAAATCCTATATATTTTGTTCAATTAACACTATTTATTTTGCTCACTTATATAGGACTCACATTTTCCGTAGCGCTTTACAGACATTAGCATCCCTTTGTCTCCAGTGGAGCTCAAAATTTAAGTTCCCCATCAGTACGTCTTTGGAGTGTGGGATGAAACCCATGCAAACCCAGGAGAGCATAAAAACTCCATGCAGATGCTTTCATTGCTCTGATTGGATCGTAGGACCCCAGCACTGCAAGATACCAGTGCTAACCATAAGCCACTGTGCTTTATGTATCAGCCATGTTTTAAAGTCTATTGTTACATACTTACAAGTCAACTATCTGGCTGTGTCTGTCTCTTCACCCATTAATCACTTCTGTGGTCAAGCCTTGCCTATTTGATATATCAGAGAGACGAGATGTTGAGCCAATCAGGTATCTGGCTCTACTATATGTTCATAGGGCTAGGCAAGGGATTGAAATCAGGCACAGTTCTGGCACTTACGTAGTTGCCCTACTGTGCTTAATGTTCATTCCCCAATTTTAATTGATCTCATTTGTACCAACTTTGGATTTGCTCCTGATTAACCCATTGTCTGCTGATTTAGTTTCTACTCTCTCCTGGTTTTGAGCCTGGCTGACTGCTCTTCTGTTTTTCCTGTTTGGTCATGTGAACTTGTGTTAGTTTTCTGTTGCTGGGGTCCCTAGAAGTCAGGTCCATCCAACTTTGTAACAGGCACTGGTGAAAAACTAAGAGTATAACCTTAGTGATGTTGGAAGATTGGCAGTAGTTTCGAGTTTGATAACTGTGTTTTTGGACAGTGACCTCATTATATTCCTGAAGTTATAACTGTTGAACTACAGATGTACCAGAGTTAACACACACCTGGCGATTTATCACATCTAGTTAATGTGTTATGACAATGACTGTTAATTTTGTTACATCCGTATATCAGTAATACTGCTGACACTGAGTCCTTACTGTGAGTTTACATGTCGGTACTGTTCCACTCTGTGCTGCCACAAAGCTCTGGTGTGATACACTGACAGGACTAGAACGATGGCATTGCTATGCTCGGCACATGGCGGGACTCGGCAATGCTTGAGTTTCCTCCCTGCATGTTTCACGGCTGCTAAGTAGCCAATAAACATGCAGGTAAGTTCTGCACTCACTGTAATGCATGTAGCCATGTTTGCTACTGGCATTACAAAGATTAGCTGGCCGGCTCACGTGTTTGGCTCATTCTAAGTCAGGGAGTGCTGAGGCAAGGAAGGAAAAGAGGGTGTACGGAGTGCAATCGAATATTATAAGTGTACAAAAACGTTTCAGAGACCCAAAAGTCCTTGTAAGGACTATTGTGTGTGACAGCAGCAATATAGCGCTAAATTGCTCAGTGTTAGGGAGAGCTGTGCATAGAAAGGGACTGACAGTGTAGGGAGTGTAAGAGGAGGATTTGTATGCAAAAAACATTTTAGAGACTCAAAAGTCCATTTAAGGACTATTGTGTGTGACAGCAGGAATATATATTTTTAGCGCATCCTGCGTTAAATACCGTGTAATAGGCCGCTGCAGACAGTTACATTTTCTGTGCCACATCTCCTTTTTAAAGTGTGCGTATCCCTAAAATATCAGTAACATTCAGTGCAGTTTTTCCGTAGACGGTGTCCCCTGCGGACAGTTAAAGTATACGCGTCACATCTCCTGTCTAAAGTGTGCGCATCCCTAAAATATCAGTGACATCCAGTGCAGTTTTTCCGTAGATGGTGTCTGCTGCGGACTGTTAAATTATCCACGCCACATCTCCTGTTTCAAGTGTGCGTATCCCTAAAATATCTGTGACATCCAGTTCAGTTTTTCCGTAGACGGTGTCCCCTGCGGACAGTTAAATTATCCGCGCCACATCTCCTGTTTAAAGTGTGCGCATTCCTAAAATATCAGTAACATGCAGTGCAGTTTTTCTGTAGACGCTGCAAACTGTGAAATTACCTGTGGCACCTCTTCACAAATGCTGTTGTAATTTTTTCATATATTTCAAGAATATATCACATTTCAAATGAAAAAGGCGAGCAGTAGGGGACGGCGAAGTGGCCGTGATGCTGATGGTGCTCGTAGAGGCCATGGCCCTGGGCGCTGAGAAACTGTGCCTGCTGCCAAAGCACAAGAAAAACAATCATCCAACATACCTAACCATGTCCCAGTTTGCAGGGCGGTGCAGGACACCACTCTGGAAGTCAACCCAGTGCGAGCAGGTGGTCGGTTGGATTGCAGCAGATAATGCTTCCAGTCGGTTAAGCACCACCCTGTCTTCCATAAAGTCCAGTCTCAGTAGCCAGGAGTTTGGTCCACACAATCCTTACCCTGATCCTCCTTCCTCCCACCATTTACAGTGTGGCCAAACAAGTGATCCCACACTTAGATATTCCGAGCAGCTCTTTTCAGCACCATCACTTGATTTGGCATTCTTGCCAAGCACGCTTGAAGAGGGACATGAGATCTTGTGCCCTGATTCCCAACCTCTTGAACATCCACAGTCACAAGAACATGATGGTGGTGAACGGCAATTAGAGTTTAATAAGGTGGATAATGATGAGACACACTTGCCAATGAGTCAACTGCAATTACTGTCTCAAGAGGTTGATGAAGAGGACGAGACACAGTTGGCAATTACTGAGCTTGTAGTTAGGTCAAAAAATCAGGATCATCAGAGTGAGGAAGTGGAAGAGGATGTGGTGGAAGATGAGGTCACTGACCCAACCTGGAAAGGTGGAAAGCCGAGCGAGGAGAGTAGTACTATTCGGACAACATTGTTCCCAGCAGCGACCTGCGAGTCCAAGATGCCTCCAGATATCTTCCCAATGCTGTTACAGAACCATTTTGGTGGTGTTTACATAAATTTCAGACATTTTCGTATGAACCAGGCACCCTCCACTCTTCATAACAGGGGGTTCCTGGTTTAATGCTCGGGTTCTCCTATTGACTTCTATTATACTCAGGTGCTCGTTTGAGCACCCGAACATCCCGATGTGTTCAGCCCAAGCCCCCAAGCAACACTAATAGATAGATATCATTTATTATCTTATTTATTATATTTTATATTTAAATTTCATAAAGAAGGACACATTTTGTATTACATTGATAGGCTTTTTAGCCTACTCCGTTTAACTGCATAATCTAATTGTATGTAGACTGCAAATGATTTGAGTAATGTTTCTATTTAGCATTTTATTGCCCAATTCAATTATTTGTTTCTTTTTTTTCTTGTTGTTTATGTTATTGCTATGATTAATTAGTTCTGAAGAAAATGTGCTCATACAGGCAGTAAGTCTCAGTTCTTGGCAAATTCATTGATTACTGTTGCTGTGAAATATTGCTACAATTTGTATTGGCAGTCACTGTTTGAAATATTTAAGCACGGTATTTTGTCAATGAATTTATTATTTGAATAACACAACATGAAAGGATACATTTCCATATTACCTCAGAAAACAAATGACCTTGCTAGCCGAGCCGCTATTTTTTAAATTCGGAAAATACAATTATTTAAATATTTATAATGTGAGCATTGTGAACACTCATGTTAAAAGCAGCTAAAGATAAAACGCTATCAGGGGATCTATTAACAGAAGAGTGCTTTTTAATATGAGACTATTTTAGAGGTAGGCAATAAAACTTAATTAAAAGCGGTCATAACAAACCTAATAATTGAACAATATAATCTCAATGTTTTGGATGACATTAACAATCTAATGTTTCTTTCTACCAAAGCTAGAACCAGCCCTGTACCAATTAATTGTTCTAAATGATCTAGTAGATTTATTTCAAGCTGACAGCTCAGAGACTATGTCATTTCTGCTGCAGCTCAGGGGGCATGCCCTTTCTCAGGGAGGGGTGTCATTTCAGTGGATGTGTCCTTTTTCAGGGGTTGTGTCCTTTCTGCTGAAGCTCTCTCCCTGTAAGGCTACATGCACACGACCGTGCCATGTTTTGAAGTCTGCAAATTATGTATAGAAATGCCTATTGTCTGCAAAATGGACAAGAATAGGACATGTTCTATTTTTTTTTTGAAGGACCACGGAATGGAGCAACAGATGCGGGCACAACATGGAGTGTTGTTTGCATCTATTGTGGCCCCATTGAAGTGAATGGGTCTGCATCCGAGTCTCAAAAAATGTGGCTTGGATGTGGACCAAAACAGTTGTGTGTATGTAGCCTGTCACAGTTTAAAGGACTGGTGGTAGTTGAAGTATGGAACTGAGCATGTGCGTCCTCTTCAGTAAGGAGGACAGTGAAGGGAAAAAGCAAAAATAAGGTGGCATATACAAATAAATTTTATTGGACAATTCATTAGCTGTACAATTTTTTTCTTTTACAAATCTCTTTTTATAAATTTTTCAAATAAATAACAATTGTTACAGAATTTAAGCTGTAAACATATGGTATAATGATACAAAACGCCTAATATTACAGGCAAAGGTTTGACAGTGGGGGAGAATGTGGAAGGCAAGGGAAAAAGGAAAGAGTGAGAAGAAGAGAGAGGTAGGGGCAAGGAGGGAAATAGGGAATGCTTAGGGGAGTATCTATTTAATAATACGCTATTCCAAATCATATGGAATTGCAAATTGTTAAGTGCCTGTTCCAGTTCTCAATAATGAGCCAGGAAGAGGCTGAAATCGCCAAGAAAAAGGCTCAATGCTATAATATAGATGTAGGTAAGGTATTTAGAACAAAAAACATAAATAGAATAAAAATAGTAAGTTGAAAATTAAATAAAATGAAACACAATAAGGTGCAGTCAATGCTACATCCTGGATGCCACTTTCTTTACAGTGTATACCAAAGAAGTTAGAGAAGCGAAACGCATGTAGACAAAAGTTTGTAGAAATTTAGATATGAGTTAAGCAGTGTCTAGGGTCAAAACGTATTTTAAATAGTGATTGAAATGTGTCTTCAAACTTTGGTCAAGTCTGGCAGGTGGATCAAAGGCTATAGCTCCCTTAAAGCACATCTTCACAGTACTTGATATATGCTACAGTACCCATAACCTTTTAGTTGAAACTCAGAAGAATTTATAGGGGAGATTTATAAGTCTGTCTAGATGAAAAACCATCTTTATGTCCATAGCAACTAATCACAGAACAGCTTTCATATTCAGTTTTTTTCTGGAAAAATGGAAGCTGATTTGTGATTTGCAGTCTTCATATATCTGCCTCATTTGATAACATAGCAGTATGTAGTCACGTTCGGAGCTCCTGCTGTTATACATATCAATGTCATGTGATGTATGATTGACTTAATTAAACGGTTTTATACTTATTCATTGAGCTCATTAGCAGGTATCCCAGTTGTAATACCCCAACTGATTATGTATAAATGGCTAAACTTAGGGTTACTTCATCATGTCCCATAATACACTTTCAATATTATATTTAGCAAACATTTTTTGTTATGGGCAGTATTACCAACACCAACATATTCAACAGAAGTTACTGATATTAGTCATTGTGGGGCCTACATACAGAAATGCAAGACATATTGTACTAAGATTTAAACTGCAAAATGTTTTAACAATTTTCAAAAGTATCATTTTTTTATATTTTGACTTATTTTCTCTCAGAAGCTTACCTATGGCTAATATTTTTTTGATAACGGAATGCAATTTATGGTAGCATACCATATTTTACAATAAATTACAGTAGATGTTGTACAATACATTATCAAAACATTAAAAATTAAACTTGGGGATTTTAAGCTTTTGGCTTTTTTAGGAAAACTAGCATTTAGGAGGTCTATTTTTTATTGCTGGTTCTATTGCACAATTCTGCCAGTATAGTGCCAAAACATTAGAAACTCCTTAAAAATGATTATTTTTTGTATTGTTGATTTTATGCACAGAAAATACACTAAATCTAATATATAAACCTTAGTGTATGTATGTATATATGCCCGCTAAAGGAATCCGCACCGTCGCATTTACAATCACGAATTTGGCACACAGGTCAATCAGGTGTTCGGGAAGGTTTTAGACAGGATCTCAGCTCTCTAGCAGTACCGTTCCTGAGATATTCCCAAAAATGCAAATATGGCTCCATCACATGACCTACATTAGCCAATAGAAGCCTGCAGGTCTTTCTCCTCATATCCCAACTGCCATATATACAGTCACATGACCATTATCAGCCAATAGAAGATTGCAGGCCCTTAGTCTCCACATACACACAATTTGCGCCAGGTTTCCCTAACAAACCCAGCCATTTTTCATCACTGCTTTAGGTCAGCTTTAAAGGGGCAGGGCACTTTGGATGACACTGTTAAGGGGTGGAGTGCTGTGGAGTTCACAGTTAAGGGGGCAGGCTGCTGTGGAGGTCACAATTAAGGGGACGATCCGCTATGGAGGTCAGTGTTAAGGTGTAGATTGCTGTGGAGGCCACTGTTAAGGGGGTGGGGTGTTGTGGAAATCACTGTTAAGGAGATGGGGTACTGTGGAGGTCACTAATAAAGGGGCGGCCGCTATGAAGATCACTGTTAAAGGGGCAAGGCACTGTGGAGGTCACTGTTAAGAGGGTAGGATGCTATGAAGGTGACTGTTAAAAAGGAGGGGCACTGTGGAGGTCTCTGTTAAGGGGGCAGGGAACAGTGGAGGTCACAATCAAGGGGACGGTCCGCTATGGAGGTCAATGTTAAGAGATGAGGTGCTATAGAAGTCACTGTTAAACAGGTAGGGTGTTGTGGAGGTCACATTTTAAGGGAATGGAGCTCTGTGTAGGTCACTGTTAAAGGGGGAGCTTATTGTGGAAATCACTGTAAATGAGAAGGGGTACTGTGGAGGTCACAAATAAAGGGCCGGCCGCTGTGGGGGTCACTGGTAAAGGGGCGGACGTTGTGGAGGTTACTGTTAAAGGGGTGGGGGACTGTGGAGGCCACTTTTAAAGGGGCAGCGGGGTACTGTAAGGTCACTGTTAAGGGAGCAAGGTACTGTAGCAGTCACTGTTAAATAGGCAGTCGCTGTGGAGGTCTCTGTTAAGTGGTCCGGGAATGGTGGAGGTCACAGTTAAGGGGACTGTAACCTATGGTCACTGTTAAGGGGCGGGTACTGTAGAGGTTGCATTTAAGGAGGTGGTCCCCTATGGAGGTCACTGTCAAGGGGGTGGGGTACTGTTGAACTCACTGTTAAAGGGGCAGGCTGCTATGAAGGTCAAAATTAAGGGGGTGGGGTGCTGTGGAGGTCCCATTTTAAGGAGGCAAGGCACTATGGGGGGGTCAGTATTAAGGGGTAGGTGGGCTGTGAACATCACTGTTAAGTGGAGGGGGTACTATAGGTGTTACTGTTATAGGGGTTACTGTTGATATATTTTAATGACACACACAAATATTAAATGAAATAGATGAAAAATACCCGTGCTAAGCCAGGTCCTTCTGCTAGTAAACTAAATATAGTTAAAAGAAAAAGAAAAAATATATTTGTATGTTTGAATATTTTACACACAAAATCCACTATAATATTGCTTAAAGGGATTCTGTCACCAGTTTTTTACCCCCCCATTCAAAAATATGGTTATGTTCATGGAGCTCTTGTGATTCCTAATGTGGTCTTATAACCTAAATCTGTAGGCTCATTTTGTCTAAAAAACGTTTTATCTAACCTGTCATTCATCTCACTAAGGTGCCCAAGGGGATGCTCATGTCTTCCAGATGCCGCCCGCACCCGCCGCCGTTCGTGCCCAGCTCCTACTTTGCTGTCATCAGCGCCGCCTCAGAATCCTTTGCTACGCCTCCGGCTCTCCCTCACTCCCCCCTCCTTCTTCTCTAACATCCTGCGCGTGCGCACAGGCCTGTGCCTGATGCGCCCGTGCGGACTTCTCCGTTCGGCTTCATGGAGCGAAGTGCGCATGCGCCGGCACTTCGCTCAACCTCCCGATGACCTGAACAGCCTTCAGGTCATCGGGAGGTTGAGCGAAGTGCCAGCGCATGCGCACTTCGCTCCATGAAGCCAAACGGAGAAGTCCGCACGGGCGCATCAGGCACAGGCCTGTGCGCACGCGCGGGATGTTAGAGAAGAAGGAGGGGGGAGTGAGGGAGAGCCAGAGGCGTAGCAAAGGATTCTGATGCGGCACTGATGTCATAAAAAGGAGGAGCAGGGCACGAACGGCGGCGGGTGCGGGCGGCATCTGGAAGACATGAGCATCCCCTTGGGCACCTTAGTTGGATGAATGACAGGTTAGTTATAACGTTTTTTAGACAAAATGAGCCTACAGATTTCAGTTATAAGACCACATTAGGAATCACTAAAGCTCCATGAACATAACCATATTTTTAAATGGAGGGGCAAAAAACTGGTGACAGAATCCCTTTAAACAAATAACTTTTATTTTTATTAACCACTTCACATCTGGGCCATTTCCCTCTTCCTGACAGAGCCTAATATTGCAAATCTGACATGTGTCGGGTTATGTGGTAATAACTTTAGATCTTAATAACTTATCCAAGCCATTCTGAAAATTGTTTTCTCGTGACACATTGTACTTCATGACAGTGGTAATTTTGAGGCGATATCTTTCAGCTTTATTTATAAAATAATCCCAAATTTACCAAAAATTTTGACAAATAAAAATTTTATAAATTTCAATCTCTCTACTTTTAAAATAGAAAGTGATAACTCATAAAAAATTTATTACTTAACATTCCCCATATGTCTACTTTATGTTGACATCACTTTGGAAATGGCATATTATTTTTTTTAGGATGTTAGAAGGCTTAGAATTGTAGAAGCAATTCTTAACATTTTTAAGATTTCCAAAACCCACTTTTTAAGGACCAGTTCTGGTCTGAAGTCACTTTGTGGGGCTTACATAGTGGAAACCCCCCATAAACGACCCCATTGTATAAAGTACACCCCTTAAGTTTCTCAAAACTGATTTTACAAACTTTGTTAACCATTTACATGTTCCACAAGAAATAAAGGAAAATTAAAATTAATCTCAAAATTTCCCTTTTTTGACAGATTTTCCATTTTAATCCATTTTTTTCTTTAACACATCGAGGGTTAACAGCCAAACAAATGGTTATAAGGCAAAATAATAGCATTCTGAATCAGAATGCATAGTACAACAGCGCTGGAGGGGTTAAAAAAAATAAAAAACCTTTTTAACTCACCTTAATCCACTTGATCGCGCAGCCCGGCTTCTCTTCTGTCTTCTTTTTTTTTTTTTTTTTTTTTTTTTAAACCAGGTTTATTTAAACAATGAGATGCCAGAAGGGAATTTCTACCTAAGAATTTTCAGCTTTTTACATTTTTTTCCTATTCACCCAGCTACATGTAACAGCTACATACAAAAAGTTATAAAATCGTAATCAGTTTAATAAAAAGAATGTGGGGTGGGGGGGAAATAAAAAAAATATATATATACCAATTGAGTTGTGGGCTTGCTTCGCTAAGTATTTTAACCCATTACCCAGCAGAGGTGCCACATTTTGCCATATAGGGCACCTCGGCAACAGCAGTCGTGTATCTGTAAGGAGTTGACGGGCTTGTAAAAAAGAGAACGCAAAAATAATTTTCTGGAATAAAAGTAGACAGCGTAGCGATACCAGAGCACAGTGGGAGACTGTGCAAAGCACCCACCATCTCAAATTAACTTGGTCCAGAATCGGAAAGGATATTAAGCAAAAAGATAAAAGGAACGGGAGCTGGGGCAGGAGTGAAAAATTAACCCCTAGCATAACACACACATCCACCCTATTTTATGTACAGTATGGGAAGGGGGATTATGGTGAACATAGGAAAATGAACAGTGGAGGCAGTGGGTGAGGGGCTGGGCAAATCTTGTTCTAGAAGTTTCCTCCTGTCTTCTGCTGTAAAACATCAATCGTATCTTCATCCTCCATTTCCAACTGTGCTGGCGTGTCCGTCTCATTAATAGGCTGGCCATCAAACCGGAATCTAATTTGTCTCATTGACAATCCCTGTCGTTCACAATAAACCTTCATAAGCTTGTTGAGTGGTGTATGTTTCTTGATCTTGAACTGGACGACAGAGCCATCCTGGCCAGCGACCTTCAGGTTGATGCGGTCATTGTTTTCAGTCTTCACGCTCTCCTTTGGTTTATCGTCAGCCATGCTGGGGATAGTGCCGGTATCCGGTAGCGCGGGTCATCTGTCGGGAGAGTGCACGTACAATCTTTAAGAAACACTGCGTGGTGACGTACGCGCCCCCGCCTGGCCACGCCCCACTCTTTTCTGTCTTCTTATTTGCTGTGTGCAGGAAAAGGACCTGTGGTGACATCACTTCCGTTATCACATGGTCCGTCACATGATCTTTTACCATGGTGATGGATCATGTGATGACTGGATGTGATGACTTTTTATTTTACACTTTGCATCCCCCATAAAGTCATACAAAACCTCTAGAGGACATTTACCTTCACTTTTTTTTTCACCATTGATTTCTCCTGTTACTTGGGGTGACATAGTATCCCCAGTTACAGGAGAAATACAGCCCCTAGAGAGGCTGTACAGCAGTATAGAAGACCCGACAGCTTCCTGATCTGAGTGCTGTGTATATAGCGATCTAGAAGGTAGGGACACCTGGGAACTGTCCCTGCTTTCTCTCTGGGTTGCCCTGCTGTCACTGACAGGGGGCCCCCGCTCAGCAGCTGCACGACCCCCAGAGTGGGACAAAAATAAAAAGTAAAAATAGTTAAAAAATAAACACTTTATATAATAAAAAAAAAAAGGTTTCAAGTAAAAAACTGAAAAACGCCCCTTTCCCAAAATAAAACACATAAAATTGTGAAAAAAACACATATATACATACATATCTGGCATCACCTAACCCTTCAGGTGAACACTGTCAAAAAAATATAATAAAAACTATGCTATAAAACGTACTTTTTATTACCTTACATCACTAAAAGTGCATCACCAAGTGATTAAAAAAAGGTGTATGCCCCCCCAAATAGTAATGTCACCTAACCGTCATCTAACCCCGCACAAAAATAAGACCCTACCTAAGACAATCGCCCAACAAATGCTTTTATTGTGTTAAATGTAAAAAAATAAAAATAAAAAGAAGATATATTAGGTATCCATAACAACCTGCTCTATAAAAATATCACATCACCTAACCCATCAGATGAACACCGTAAAAAAACAAAATAAAACAGTGTCAAAAAAGCCATTTTTTTTCACCTTCCATCACAAAAAGTTTAATAGCAAGCAATCAAAAAGTCATATGCACCTAATAGTGCCAACCAAACTGTCATCTCATCGCGCAAAAATGATACCCTACCTAAGACAATCACCCAAAAAATAAAAAATACTATGGCTCTCAGATAGAGTTGAGCGAACACCTGGATGTTCGGGTTCGAGAAGTTCGGCCGAACATCCCGGAAATGTTCGGGTTCGGGATCCGAACCCGATCCGAACTTCGTCCCGAACCCGAACCCCATTGAAGTCAATGGGGACCCGAACTTTTCGGCACTAAAAAGGCTGTAAAACAGCCCAGGAAAGAGCTAGAGGGCTGCAAAAGGCAGCAACATGTAGGTAAATCCCCTGCAAACAAATGTGGATAGGGAAATGAATTAAAATAAAAATTAAATAAATAAAAATTAACCAAAATCAATTGGAGAGAGGTTCCATAGCAGAGAATCTGGCTTCCCGTCACCCACCACTGGAACAGTCCATTCTCAGATATTTAGGCCCCGGCACCCAGGCAGAGGAGAGAGGTCCCGTAACAGAGAATCTGTCTTCATGTCAGCAGAGAATTAGTCTGCATGTCATAGCAGAGAATGAGGCTTCACGTCAGCCACCACTGCAACAGTCCATTGGCATATATTTAGGCCCAGCACCCAGGCAGAGGAGGGAGGTCCCGTAACAGAGAATCTGTCTTCATGTCAGCAGAGAATTAGTCTGCATGTCATAGCAGAGAATGAGGCTTCACGTCAGCCACCACTGCAACAGTCCATTGGCATATATTTAGGCCCAGCACACACACAGGCAGAGGAGAGAGGTCCCGTAACAGACAATCTGGCTTCATGTCAGCAGAGAATTAGTCTGCATGTCATAGCAGAGAATGAGGCTTCACGTCAGCCACCACTGCAACAGTCCATTGGCATATATTTAGGCCCAGCACACACACAGGCAGAGGAGAGAGGTCCCGTAACAGAGAATCTGGCTTCATGACAGCAGAGAATCAGTCTGCATGTCATAGCAGAGAATCAGGCTTCACGTCAGCCACCACTGCAACAGTCCATTGTCATAAATTTAGGCCCAGCACCCAGGCAGAGGAGAGAGGTCCCGTAACAGAGGATCTGGCTTCATGTCAGCAGAGAATCAGTCTGCATGTCATAGCAGAGAATGAGGCTTCACGTCAGCCACCACTGCAACAGTCCATTGGCATATATTTAGGCCCAGCACACACACAGGCAGAGGAGAGAGGTCCCGTAACAGACAATCTGGCTTCATGTCAGCAGAGAATTAGTCTGCATGTCATAGCAGAGAATGAGGCTTCACGTCACCCACCACTGCAACAGTCCATTGGCATATATTCAGGCCCAGCACCCAGGCAGAGGAGAGAGGTCCCGTAACAGAGGATCTGGCTTCATGTCAGCAGAGAATCAGTCTGCATGTCATAGCAGAGAATCAGGCTTCACGTCAGCCACCACTGCAACAGTCCATTGTCATAAATTTAGGCCCAGCACCCAGGCAGAGGAGAGAGGTCCCGTAACAGAGGATGTGGCTTCATGTCAGCAGAGAATCAGTCTGCATGTCATAGCAGAGAATCAGGCTTCACGTCAGCCACCACTGCAACAGTCCATTGTCATAAATTTAGGCCCAGCACCCAGGCAGAGGAGAGAGGTCCCGTAACAGACAATCTGGCTTCATGTCAGCAGAGAATTAGTCTGCATGTCATAGCAGAGAATCAGGCTTCATGTCAGCCACCACTGCAACAGTCCATTGGCATATATTTAGGCCTAGCACACAGGCAGAGGAGAGGTTCATTCAACTTTGGGTAGCATCGCAATATAATGGTAAAATGAAAATAAAAATAGGATTGAATGAGGAAGTGCCCTGGAGTCCAATAATATATGGTTATGGGGAGGTAGTTAATGTCTAATCTGGACAAGGGACGGACAGGTCCTGTGGGATCCATGCCTGGTTCATTTTTATGAACGTCAGCTTGTCCACATTGGCTGTAGACAGGCGGCTGCGTTTGTCTGTAATGACGCCCCCTGCCGTGCTGAATACACGTTCAGACAAAACGCTGGCTGCCGGGCAGGCCAGCACCTCCAAGGCATAAAAGGCTAGCTCTGGCCACGTGGACAATTTAGAGACCCAGAAGTTGAATGGGGCCGAACCATCAGTCAGTACGTGGAGGGGTGTGCACACGTACTGTTCCACCATGTTAGTGAAATGTTGCCTCCTGCTAACACGTTGCGTATCAGGTGGTGGTGCAGTTAGCTGTGGCGTGTTGACAAAAGTTTTCCACATCTCTGCCATGCTAACCCTGCCCTCAGAGGAGCTGGCCGTGACACAGCTGCCTTGGCGACCTCTTGCTCCTCCTCTGCCTTGGCCTTGGGCTTCCACTTGTTCCCCTGTGACATTTGGGAATGCTCTCAGTAGCGCGTCTACCAACGTGCGCTTGTACTCGCGCTTCTTCCTATCACGCTCCAGTGCAGGAAGTAAGGTGGGCACATTGTCTTTGTAGCGTGGATCCAGCAGGGTGGCAACCCAGTAGTCCGCACAGGTTAAAATGTGGGCAACTCTGCTGTCGTTGCGCAGGCACTGCAGCATGTAGTCGCTCATGTGTGCCAGGCTGCCCAGGGGTAAGGACAAGCTGTCCTCTGTGGGAGGCGTATCGTCATCGTCCTGCCTTTCCCCCCAGCCACGCACCAGTGATGGACCCGAGCTGCGTTGGGTGCCACCCCGCTGTGACCATGCTTCATCCTCATCCTCCTCCACCTCCTCCTCATCCTCGTCCTCCTCGTCCTCCAGTAGTGGGCCCTGGCTGGCCACATTTGTACCTGGCCTCTGCTGTTGCAAAAAACCTCCCTCTGAGTCACTTCGAAGAGACTGGCCTGAAAGTGCTAAAAATGACCCCTCTTCCTCATCCTCCTCCTCCTCCTCCTGGGCCACCTCCTGTTCCATCATCGCCCTAAGTGTTTTCTCAAGGAGACATAGAAGTGGTATTGTAACGCTGATAACGGTGTCATCGCCACTGGCCATGTTGGTGGAGTACTCGAAACAGCGCAACAGGGCACACAGGTCTCGCATGGAGGCCCAGTCATTGGTGGTGAAGTGGTGCTGTTCTGTAGTGCGACTGACCCGTGCGTGCTGCAGCTGAAACTCCACTATGGCCTGCTGCTGCTCGCACAGTCTGTCCAGCATGTGCAAGGTGGAGTTCCACCTGGTGGGCACGTCGCATATGAGGCGGTGAGCGGGAAGGCCGAAGTTACGCTGTAGCGCAGACAGGCGAGCAGCGGCAGGATGTGAACGCCGGAAGCGCGAACAGACGGCCCGCACTTTATGCAGCAGCTCTGACATGTCGGGGTAGTTGTGAATGAACTTCTGCACCACCAAATTCAGCACATGCGCCAAGCAAGGGATGTGCGTCAAATTGGCTAGTCCCAGAGCTGCAACGAGATTTCGCCCATTATCACACACCACCAGGCCGGGCTTGAGGCTCACCGGCAGCAACCACTCGTCGGTCTGTTGTTCAATACCCCGCCACAACTCCTGTGCGGTGTGGGGCCTGTCCCCCAAACATATGAGTTTCAGAATGGCCTGCTGACGTTTACCCCGGGCTGTGCTGAAGTTGGTGGTGAAGGTGTGTGGCTGACTGGATGAGCAGGTGGAAGAAGAGGAGGAGGAAGCCGAGAAGGAGGAGGTGGCAACAGGAGGCAAAGAATGTTGCCCTGCGATCCTTGGCGGCGGAAGGACGTGCGCCAAACAGCTCTCCGCCTGGGGCCCAGCTGCCACTACATTTACCCAGTGTGCAGTTAGGGAGATATAGCGTCCCTGGCCGTGCTTACTGGTCCACGTATCTGTGGTTAGGTGGACCTTGCTACAGATGGCGTTGCGCAGTGCACACTTGATTTTATCGGATACTTGGTTGTGCAGGGAAGGCACGGCTCTCTTGGAGAAGTAGTGCCGGCTGGGAACAACATACTGTGGGACAGCAAGCGACATGAGCTGTTTGAAGCTGTCTGTGTCCACCAGCCTAAATGACAGCATTTCATAGGCCAGTAGTTTAGAAATGCTGGCATTCAGGGCCAGGGATCGAGGGTGGCTAGGTGGGAATTTACGCTTTCTATCAAATGTTTGTGAGATGGAGAGCTGAACGCTGGCGTGTGACATGGTTGAGACGCTTGGTGACGGAGGTGGTGGTGGTGGTGTTGGTGGTACATCCCCTGTTTGCTGGGCGGCAGGTGCCAACGTTCCTCCAGAGGCGGAGGAAGAGGCCGAGGCGGCAGCAGCAGAATAGGCCGAGGCGGCAGCAGCAGAAGAGGTAGCAGGGGGAGCCTGAGTGACTTCCTTGGTTTTAAGGTGTTTACTCCACTGCAGTTCATGCTTTGCATGCAGGTGCCTGGTCATGCAGGTTGTGCTCAGGTTCAGAACGTTAATGCCTCGCTTCAGGCTCTGATGGCACAGCGTGCAAACCACTCGGGTCTTGTCGTCAGCACATTGTTTGAAGAAGTGCCATGCCAGGGAACTCCTTGAAGCTGCCTTTGGGGTGCTCGGTCCCAGATGGCGGCGGTCAGTAGCAGGCGGAGTCTCTTGGCGGCGGGTGTTCTGCTTTTGCCCACTGCTCCCTCTTTTGCTACGCTGTTGGCTCGGTCTCACCACTGCCTCTTCCTCCGAACTGTGAAAGTCAGTGGCACGACCTTCATTCCATGTGGGGTCTAGGACCTCATCGTCCCCTGCATCGTCTTCCACCCAGTCTTGATCCCTGACCTCCTGTTCAGTCTGCACACTGCAGAAAGACGCAGCAGTTGGCACCTGTGTTTCGTCATCATCAGAGACATGCTGAGGTGGTATTCCCATGTCCTCATCATCAGGAAACATAAGTGGTTGTGCGTCAGTGCATTCTATGTCTTTCACCGCTGGGGAAGGGCTAGGTGGATGCCCTTGGGAAACCCTGCCAGCGGAGTCTTCAAACAGCATAAGAGACTGCTGCATAACTTGAGGCTGAGACAGTTTCCCTGGTATGCATGGGGGTGATGTGACAGACTGATGGGGTTGGTTTTCAGGCGCCATCTGTGCGCTTTCTGCAGAAGACTGGGTGGGAGATAATGTGAACGTGCTGGATCCACTGTCGGCCACCCAATTGACTAATGCCTGTACCTGCTCAGGCCTTACCATCCTTAGAACGGCATTGGGCCCCACCATATATCGCTGTAAATTCTGGCGGCTACTGGGACCTGAGGTAGTTGGTACACTAGGACGTGTGGATGTGGCAGAACGGCCACGTCCTCTCCCAGCACCAGAGGGTCCACTAACACCACCACGACCATGTCCACGTCCGCGTCCCTTACTAGATGTTTTTCTCATTGTTATGGTTCACCACAACAACAAATATATTATTTGGCCCAATGTATTGTATTCAAATTCAGCGGGATATAAATTTGAGGCCTAGTATTTAGGCGCTGGGTGACCGGTATGGATTTAGTGACAGAATTAGACTTGGAAATGCACAGAAGCGTGTGTGTGAAGTTATTCTGAATGACCCAATGTGCACCTTGAATATTATATACCCTTTTTGGGATAGATTTCAAATAGCTCTGATATAGCAGGAACCACTAAATTATGAAATTGCTAAATTGGGAATTGTACTTCAACCCAGAACAAAAAATGTGCTTTGACGGGCACTAAATAACTTTCCCAGCTACAACAGGACAGCGGTAACGAGAGATTTAGAGGGATTTAAATTTGAGGCCTAGTATTTAGGCGCTGGGTGACAGGTATGGGTTTAGTGACAGAATTAGACTTGGAAATACACAGTAGCGGGTGTGTGTGAAGTTATTCTGAATGACCCAATGTGCACCTTCAATATTATATACCCTTTTTGGGATAGATTTCAAATAGCTCTGATATAGCAGGAACCACTAAATTATGAAATTGCTAAATTGGGAATTGTACTTCAACCCAGAACAAAAAATGTGCTTTGACGGACACTAAATATCTTGCCCAGCAACAACAGTACAGCGGTGGGTAACGAGAGATTTAGAGGGATTTAAATTTGAGGCCTAGTATTTAGGCGCTGGGTCACCGGTATGGATTTAGTGACAGAATTAGACTTGGAAATGCACAGAAGCGTGTGTGTGAAGTTATTCTGAATGACCCTATGTGCACCTTCAATATTATATACCCTTTTAGGGATAGATTTCAAATAGCTCTGATATAGCAGAAACCACTAAATTATGAAATTGCTAAATTGGGAATTGTACTTCAACCCAGAACAAAAAATGTGCTTTGACGGACACTAAATATCTTGCCCAGCAACAACAGTACAGCGGTGGGTAACGAGAGATTTAGAGGGATTTAAATTTGAGGCCTAGTATTTAGGCGCTGGGTCACCGGTATGGATTTAGTGACAGAATTAGACTTGGAAATGCACAGAAGCGTGTGTGTGAAGTTATTCTGAATGACCCTATGTGCACCTTCAATATTATATACCCTTTTAGGGATAGATTTCAAATAGCTCTGATATAGCAGAAACCACTAAATTATGAAATTGCTAAATTGGGAATTGTACTTCAACCCAGAACAAAAAATGTGCTTTGACGGACACTAAATATCTTGCCCAGCAACAACAGTACAGCGGTGGGTAACGAGAGATTTAGAGGGATTTAAATTTGAGGCCTAGTATTTAGGCGCTGGGTCACCGGTATGGATTTAGTGACAGAATTAGACTTGGAAATGCACAGAAGCGTGTGTGTGAAGTTATTCTGAATGACCCTATGTGCACCTTCAATA
This sequence comes from Bufo gargarizans, assembly GCF_014858855.1. Taxonomy (NCBI): domain Eukaryota; kingdom Metazoa; phylum Chordata; class Amphibia; order Anura; family Bufonidae; genus Bufo; species Bufo gargarizans. Next base: position 447,780,557 of record NC_058080.1, read on the forward strand.
TTATATACCCTTTTAGGGATAGATTTCAAATAGCTCTGATATAGCAGAAACCACTAAATTATGAAATTGCTAAATTGGGAATTGTACTTCAACCCAGAACAAAAAATGTGCTTTGACGGACACTAAATATCTTGCCCAGCAACAACAGTACAGCGGTGGGTAACGAGAGATTTAGAGGGATTTAAATTTGAGGCCTAGTATTTAGGCGCTGGGTCACCGGTATGGATTTAGTGACAGAATTAGACTTGGAAATGCACAGAAGCGTGTGTGTGAAGTTATTCTGAATGACCCTATGTGCACCTTCAATATTATATACCCTTTTAGGGATAGATTTCAAATAGCTCTGATATAGCAGAAACCACTAAATTATGAAATTGCTAAATTGGGAATTGTACTTCAACCCAGAACAAAAAATGTGCTTTGACGGACACTAAATATCTTGCCCAGCAACAACAGTACAGCGGTGGGTAACGAGAGATTTAGAGGGATTTAAATTTGAGGCCTAGTATTTAGGCGCTGGGTCACCGGTATGGATTTAGTGACAGAATTAGACTTGGAAATGCACAGAAGCGTGTGTGTGAAGTTATTCTGAATGACCCTATGTGCACCTTCAATATTATATACCCTTTTAGGGATAGATTTCAAATAGCTCTGATATAGCAGGAACCACTAAATTATGAAATTGCTAAATTGGGAATTGTACTTCAACCCAGAACAAAAAATGTGCTTTGACGGACACTAAATATCTTGCCCAGCAACAACAGTACAGCGGTGGGTAACGAGAGATTTAGAGGGATTTAAATTTGAGGCCTAGTATTTAGGCGCTGGGTGACAGGTATGGGTTTAGTGACAGAATTAGACTTGGAAATACACAGTAGCGGGTGTGTGTGAAGTTATTCTGAATGACCCAATGTGCACCTTCAATATTATATACCCTTTTTGGGATAGATTTCAAATAGCTCTGATATAGCAGGAACCACTAAATTATGAAATTGCTAAATTGGGAATTGTATTTCAACCCAGAACAAGAAATGTGCTTGAACGGACACTAAATAACTCGCCCAGCTACAGCACTAGGGACAGATTTAGCTGGATATAAATTTGAGGCCTAGTATTTAGGCGCTGGGTGACCGGTATGGATTTAGTGACAGAATTAGACTGGGATATGGCCAAAAAATAAACAGACTATTGCTGGTTAAATGCACTTGGTGTGACAGCTTCACCCTGATGTAGGCTTTAGCCAAAAAACAACCACACCATTGAGGGTTAAATGCACTTGGTGACAGGCGCAGCTTGCCCCTGATTTTGTATATGGCCAAAAAATGAACAGACTATTGCTGGTTAAATGCACTTGGTGTGACAGCTTCACCCTGATGTAGGCTTTAGCCAAAAAACAACCACACCATTGAGGGTTAAATGCACTTGGTGACAGGCGCAGCTTGCCCCTGATTTTGTATATGGCCAAAAAATGAACAGACTATTGCTGGTTAAATGCACTTGGTGTCACAGCTTCACCCTGATGTAGGCTTTAGCCAAAAAACAACCACACCATTGAGGGTTAAATGCACTTGGTGACAGGCGCAGCTTGCCCCTGATTTTGTATATGGCCAAAAAATGAACAGACTATTGCTGGATAAATGCACTTGGTGTGACAGCTTCACCCTGATGTAGGCTTTAGCCAAAAAACAACCACACCATTGAGGGTTAAATGCACTTGGTCGCAGCTTGTGCTGGCGCACCACAAGACACAAAATGGCCGCCGATCACCCCAGAAAAATGAGACTGACAAACGGTCTGTGCAGCCTAAAAACAGTGAGCAATTGAGGATCAGCAGCTCAATGATCCACAGCTGCAGATCGATCAGTTAATCAAGTCCTTTGGAGGAGTTAATCTGCCTAATCTCGCCCTACTGTCGCAGCCGCAACCTCTCCCTACGCTAATCAGAGCAGAGTGACGGGCGGCGCTATGTGACTCCAGCTTAAATAGAGGCTGGGTCACATGGTGCTCTGGCCAATCACAGCCATGCCAATAGTAGGCATGGCTGTGATGGCCTCTTGGGGCAAGTAGTATGACGCTTGTTGATTGGCTGCTTTGCAGCCTTTCAAAAAGCGCCAAGAAAGCGTCACAAAAGCGCGAAGAAAGCGACGAACACCGAACCCGAACCCGGACTTTTACGAAAATGTCCGGGTTCGGGTCCGTGTCACGGACACCCCAAAATTCGGTACGAACCCGAACTATACAGTTCGAGTTCGCTCATCCCTACTCTCAGACTATGGAGACACTTGAACATGATTTTTTTTAATTTTTTTGGTTTAAAAATGATATTATGTGTAAAACTGAAATAAATAAAAAAGTATGCATATTAGGTATTGCCACGTCCGTAACAACCTGCTTTATAAAAATACCACATGAACTAACCAATCAGTTTAACATCGTAAAAAAAAATGAAATAAAAACTGTCAAAAAAGCCATTTACTGTCACCTTACATCACAAAAAGTGTAATAGCAAGCAATCAAAAAGTCATATGCACCCCAAAATAGTACCAATCAAAAAATGAGATCCTACCTAAGACAATTGCCCAAAATATAAAAAAAATATGGCTGTCAGAATATGGCCTCATGCGCACGACCGTGCTGTTTTTTGCGGTCTGCAAACTGCGGATCTACAAAAAATGGAAGCCGTCCGTTTGTGGAACAGAATGGGCAGCCTATTGTAGAAATGCCTATTCTTGTCCTCAAAACGGACAATAATAGGACATGCTATATTTTTTGGGCGGGGCCACGGAACGGTGCAACGGATGCGGACAGCACACGGAGTGCTGTCTAAAATGGGGTCATTTTTGGGTGGTTTCTAATATGCAAGCCCCACAAAGTGACCTTAGACCAGAACTGGTCCTTAAAAATTGGGTTTTGAAAATGTTCTTAAAAATTTTAAGATTTGCTTCTAAACTTCTAAGCCTTCTAACGTTACAAAAAAGAAAATGTAATTTACAAAATTATCTAAACATGAAGTAGACATATGGGAAATGTAAAGTAATAACTATTTTAGGAGGTATCACTATCTGTTTTAAAAGCAGAGAAATAGAAATTTAGAAAATTGTGAATTTTTCCAAATTTTTGGTAAATTTGGTATTTTTTTATAAATAAAAATGAAATATTTTGACTTAAATTTCCCACTGTCACGAAGTACACCATGTGGCGAGAAAAAATTCTCAGAATTGCTTTGATAAGTAAAAGTGTTTTAAAGTTATCACCACATAAAGTCACACATGACAGATTTGCAAAAAATGGCCTAGTACTTAAGGTGAAAAATGGCAGGTTCCTGAAGGGGTTAAACATGCTCATACACTTCAAAACCCAAACTAAGCATTCAATTTTCTAATACAATTTTGTGTCAAATTTTATTAAATACCAATGTTAAAAACATAAAATACATGGTGAAAAAATCCTAATTCACATGTAGCCTCCAGGCACTGCTGCCGTTTTACAGAATAGTAACCGCAATGCTTTACTAAAAATAATTGTCTCTCAGCTATCTATCTAGCCAGTGGTACATCGCTAAGTATAGCAATAACATACAATATCTAATCATAACAAAATATGGTCAACGCTGGCTGTAGATCCAAACACCTGGGGATCTCGATATATGATTCATATGTTGCTTCATCAGGTGGTGGCGCCGAAACGGGATTCAGCAGCAGCACCTGGAGGATATAAGTTAATTAAAGGTTAGGCTACTTTCACACTTGCGTTTTGGCTTTCTGTTCTTGATATCCGTTCATGGCTCTCACAAGCGGTCCAAAACGGATCAGTTTGCATTCTAATGCATTTTTTGACAGTTTTTCTGAATTGAAAAGGATCCACTCAGAATGCATCTGTTTGCATCAGTTTGCATCAGTTCAGTCTCCCGCTTTGGAGATGCTCGCAGCTTTTTGGTGTTCGCCTGATGAAACTGAGCCAAACAAATCAGTCCTGGCACACAATGTAAGTCAATGGGGATGGATCTGTTACAATAGAAAACTGATCCGTCCTCCATTGACTTTCAATAGTATTCAAGACGGATCTGTCTTGGCTATGTTAAAGGTAATACAATTGGATCCGTTCTGAATGGATGCAGATGGATCCATGACGGATCCACACAAAACGCGAGTGTGAAAGTAGCCTTATTTGACCATATATTTGTGTTTTGCATCATAAAATATGAAGTTTTAATTGGGAACTGGAATGCTTAGTTTCAATTAAATAGAATAAGCTTTTTTCCATAGAGACCTGGGAGGGCAGTCCCATATATATTACATTTTCAGTGATCCTCACAAAATCTTCTTCTGTCTCGTATTTATAGTCAGCTGCCAGCTTAAGGCTACTTTCACACTAGCGTTTTTGCTGGATCCAGCAGGGTTCAGCAAAAACGCTTCTGTTACTGATAATATAACCATCTGCATCCGTTATGAACGGATGCCGTTGTGTCATCTTTAACATAGCCAAGACGGATTTGTCATAAACTCCATTGAAAGTCAATGCGGGACATATTAGTTTTTTATTGTGTCAGATTGTGTCAGAGTTAAACGGATCCATACCCATTGACTTGCATTGTGGGTCAGGAAGAATCCATCTTGCTCCCCATCCCACCAGATATATTTTACACTCCATGTAACAATAGACACTTTCATCCCACCAGCTGACCTCCCCATTCATCTCACTGTGCTTATCACTAGCGCAAGTAACATACTGCCCAACATACCGCTCATCTACAATCAAAATAAAGAGAAGTAAAACATATTTTACACTCATGCATTTTTATTTACATATAGTACACCTTTTCCTCTGCCTTGTCCACTCACAGGATTATACAAAAAGACACCCACATCTGCCCTCTCTCCCTCCTCTCTCTCCCACCCCCTGGCCTGCGCGCAAAAAATGGTTTTAAATATCGCTGTATGTGAATGTCATCTGATTACTGTCCTTATGAAGGGGGCACTCCACCCTTGAAACGCATCGACTGACAATAAATTTTTTTATCTACTTGTACCAATACTCTCCTGGTATCTAACTCCAGCTGACAGCACCGATACAGAGGTTCCCTTTTCTTCTTCTCCTCCTATAAGGATGGAAAGCAAACCGCAGCATGCTGCTGTTTGCTCTCTGGTATGAGAATGGAACAGAATGCATTTTGGAGCATTCCGTTCAGTTTAGTTACGTTTTGTCCCCATTGACAATGAATGGAAACAAAATGGAAGCGTTTTTATTTGGCTTTGAGACCCTATGACGGATCTCAATACCAGAAAATATTAACGCTATTGTGAAAGTAGCCTAATGTATATAAGAGCATTTCATAGACTAACATACATTTATACGTATATACATATTGTCTGTAATGATGGAGATCCCAAACTATAACACAAACATATTGGCCCAGAATTACTTATACTATAAATGGCAAGCATTTAGGCTTAGTGATGGACGAACATCAAATGTTCGCGAACCGCAAGTTTGCGGCGGGCCCCATTCACTTTAACGGCAGGCGAACCTGAAAAACCTTAAGATCATATTTGCAGCCACCAAATACTTACTAGAAGTGCACAAATCATCCTACAACATGGACAATGACATACCAGAGGGAGATCAATGGCAACAATTCCCTCAAAAATGTGTATTTTATTCAGGGGCCATTTTTATGCATCTTAAAGGGAAACTCTCAAAAATGTGCCCTGCTGGAGCCTAGAAAAATGTTATTTTAGTCCACGGGAGTACAGGCCCCAAACATTAGGCATTCACCAGACAGAAAACATCAAGTGATTATGTGGCTGGAGGTGTATATTAGACGGTCAGTGGATAACAATTTTACTGCAGGCCAGTGGAGTACAGGCCCCAAACATTAGGCAATGTGGCTGGAGGTATATTAGACGGTCATTGTATATCAATTTTACTGCAGGCCAGTGGTGTACAGGCCCCAAACATTAGGCATTCACCGGACAGAAAACATCAAGTGATTATGTGGCTGGATGTATATTAGAGGGTCAATGGATATTAATTTTACTGCAAGCCAGTACAAATACATGTAAAATACATATGTTTAAAATAACAAAAAATATAGAATTTAATTAAAAACATGGCTATGAAATCCCTCAATTAAATGTGATCATCACAGGTGTTGGATTCCTCCAATATCCATGCCTCATTCATTTTTATAAATGTGAGGTAGTCTACACTGTCGTGAGCTAAGCGAGTGCGCCTATTAGTCACGATCCCTCCTGCTGCGCTGAACGTCCTTTCGGACAGTAGACTGGACGAGGGGCAAGCCAAGAGTTCCATGGCAAATTGTGCCAGGTCTGGCCACAGGTCAAGTCTGCACAACCAGTAGTCAAGGGGTTTCTCACTTCTCAGAGCGTCCACATCGGCTGTTAACCCGATGTAGTCGGACACCTGTTGGTCTAGGCATTCCCTGAGGCTGGATACAGAGGGCGGCTTTCAAATGGTTGGCTGCAAGAATGATCTCATATCTGAAGTGACCAACACATCTTCAAAACGCCCTCTTCTTGCATGTGCGGTAGAATTGGTACGCACAACTGTTTCTCTGTGGGTGAAAATTCCTCTGCCAGCGCCCGCAACAGCAGAATGCAGCATCTCTCGAAGAAAGTCCTGGAAATGCTACATTCTGACAGCCATCTGTGATGCTGGGAACATATCCTCCATTTTGTGTTTGTATCGGGATTCTAAGTGCGTTGCCACCCCGTACTGGTCCTTGCCTTTAATGCTTTTTATACTGGTGGTCCCTCTTCAAACACTGGAGCATGAAGGCCCCCATTTGCACTAAATTGGAAGTGGTGGAGCGGCCTGGCTCCTGCTCATCGCCCAGGAGAATGTCGCCATTGGTCTCCTCTCCCCATCCATGGACAACACCAGGGATCCCAGAAAAGTTTAAAGCCTGATCTTCGTGCTTCTCCTTCTCCTCCTCCCCCAAGGCACCATCCTCCTGATGGCAACACTATTGTCAGCAACTGACACATTAAAAAAAGCCCACACTGCAGAGCCATTTGCCAGCATCCTGGGAGCGCAAGCTGTGACTGTGCATGGTTGGTGACTCGCTCCAGATACATTTGCAGTCTGCTTTTTGCCTCCTGTGCACTGCGAGTTCTGCCTGCTTCTCCTCCCTATCTGCTGCTCTCCCTCTAAACTCGCTTCCTCTTCTTCTCATGTGGGCACCCACGTGACTTCTATCGACATGTCATCATCGTCACCTTCACTACCACTGACATTAGAGATCTCGGAGAAGGCAGCAACAGTGGGGACCACCCTCCTTGGGCTGATCTGGGTACTGTCGTCAGACCGCTGGGTGGCGGCCATTGCTACCTCATCTTCCTCATCCGATGCCAAAAATGGCTGTGCATCGGTAAAGTCTGGGAATGGATGAGAAAATAATTCCTCTGACTCGAGTGAAGGTGCTATTGTGGTGGTGGTGGGGGTGTCTTTGGGGGTGCACATAGCAGAGAGTGAGGAGGGTTCTGATACAGAGGATGAGGAGGGTGCAGAAGAGGAAGGCTGAGAGATCCACTCAACTGTGATGCATCCTTTGACTTAATCGCACGCATCTTCTCCAACTTCCCACTTAGGCTCCGGCCTTGGGCACCTGCCCGACCCCTACCACCCCTGTGGAATCGCCTGCCTCTTCCTCTGCCTTTCATTTTCAAATTGACCCTGTGACAAAGTCTCTATCGAAGAGCAGCAGTATTTGTGGAAGCAGGTATATAGAACACCTTAATGATTGTTTACTAACAGGCAATTAGTTATTCGAATAGCATATGTCCTTCTGTATTGCTACGGTATCTCAGCAGAAGCGCACACAACTGCTGCACAATACAAATGCACTATACAGAAAGTATATTATAGGTATATCACACCCCTGCCTCAATCAGTTTTTTTGGGGGGCAATTGGTATATCACACCAGTTGATATTAGTTGTTCCAATAGCATTTGTGTCTCTGTATAGCTGCAGTATCTCAGCAGAACCGCACACAACTGCTGCACAATACAAATTCACTATAATATACTTTCCATGTTAGAGCATAGTTTATAAGTATATCAAACCCCTTAGTATGTCAAACCTGTATATAGCACACCTATACCAGTCCTTAAAAGGACTTTTGTGGCCCTATTAGCTAGCATTTGGTGTCCCTAACAGTCTGCCTCTGCTCCACACAGCAACCTCTCCCTACACTGGCAAAAGACTGAATGTAAAATGGCGGCCAGATCGGGTTTATTTATATGGTAGGGGGTGTGTCCATGTGCTGAAATGTCTCAATTGGCTGTCCTGTCCCAACTGACGGATTTGTCATGGGTCAAAGTACGGCAAATGCAAAAGAATATGGCACCGGCAGACATCGTCATATGTTCACATGTTCAGCGAATCGCGAACGAGCAAAGTTTGCCGCGAAACGACAGTTGGGCGAACTGCAAGGCTATTGTCACGGCCATGGTCGTGACTCCTGAACCGCAGGCTGTTGCCTGCGGTTTGGTTTGGTTGTTCAACCACAGGTGAGGGCCGCTAGTGTGTTGCCTCACTTGTGGTTGCCGCGGGCAACAAGTCATTTGGTATTGTCGCAGTATAGCAGCCTGAGCTGGTGCTAGGCAACTTGCTGCAATGTGCATGCGGTTGCACCTGGCAACCTCTCTGTTAGGTGTGTGTGTATGTTATGCACTTTGTATGTCTGGTGTGCACTAGGTGTTATGTAGGTGTGCACTGTGACTCTTCCCTTCACTGTGGCTGCCCGTGGCAACGTTTGGTTTAGTGTACATGTGGTGGCAGTGTCTCGGCATTCTGGCTGACTCCCAGGACATGGTTGCCACCCATGTCGTTGCCTGCGGTAACAGCTGCAGTGTGATCTTCTTTTGGACACTTCCCCTTTAAGTGGTTTCACTCCCTGGTTAGTGTTGGAAGGGTTAATTCCCTCTCCTGTGTGTGTCTGTGTGGGTGTGGCCACTTTGGGCTATAAAGCCTCTTTGGAGATCAGAAGCTGAGGGGTTCTTCAGCCATGCTTTGCTGGAGACACCCTCCTGGTAATTCCATCTGCCAGTGGGGGCCACCCTTGTGGTCATAAATAATTGTTATATATTTTTATACACGATGTGATGAGGATGTGTTTGTGTGTCATGTCTTTTATTGCAGCATATGGTTTCCTGGCGTCCTGTGTGGTGTGTGTGCTCTGTCTATGGTGTTGTTGTGGACAGCAGCACTTATACTTGGGTCCCAGGCTCTGTGTCTGTGGCAGGTAGGTGTTAGTACTAGTTGCACTTACCTGCCATTGCCATATGACTGTTCCAGTTCCCCTTTCTTTATAGTTTGGCCTTAGACTCCTATTTCTCCATGTCCAGGAGGAACAGGTAGTCTACCCAGCTTCTAGCTTAGGGACCTGCGGAGGGTTAGTAGGGACCCGAGGTTCCAGAGCATGAGTCCTCCTACCTTCAAGGTCGGCTCATGTCGCTAGGAGTTAGGGTCAGATTAGGGAAGCAATAGGGGGTGACCTGCTCCCTAATTCTGTCTTCCTGGCCGAGTCGTGACTCCCATCTTCAGTCATCGCACGGCTGAGGGTTTTCCCCATCCTCAGCCGTGACAGCCATCTTTATTTAGGCTGTCTAGACCTAAACCAAATTTATCACAATGGCTCAGGCTGTATGTTAAATGTATTGCAGAGATAGACAAATTTTAATAACTGTATACCAGCTACTGGCTGGCTGACTTGTTAGTCGTAGCCCCATTTCACGTGAAGCTCCATTCACTGTGATTAGCCTTATTCCATTGTCTGCAAAAAGTGTAAAGACCCTAGATATACCAAATTGTGACAATTTGCACCAAATTTTAGACTGAGTTTTGACAAGGACACCTTAGTAAATCTGGGCCATCGGCCACCTTTTCCTAATTTATTTATCTTGTGGACACTTGAGCCAAAAGTTTTATGCAGTGGCAGGCTTAAAATAAAAAAAGCTCTATTGTAACTAACGAGTTACATTACATAAAAAATCTATGATTTAGCATTGTAAGCATGAAAGAAAATCTAAATAAATGTAGCAAAATCCCTAATTACTTGAAGTAATTAGCATCTCTTCTACGTATAGACTGAATACATTGTTGCTAATAATGTAATATAGTTAAATACAAGTGTGTTTGTATTTTGAGAAAATAGAAAATAGGCTCAAATTCTAGGGTTTTCAGTTTCATATTTTATTTTCTTTGTTCTTCTGGGCTTTAACATGATTCCTTTGCTGTTTTGCCAGTTATTTCTATTTGTTTTTATGTTGAAATGATTCCAAAAACATCACAGCCAAAATGTAGTATAAAAAAAATAAATTCAAAAGCTATAATGAAATCCCAGACAGTTGTAAGTAAAACACTCAAGAGACTTGTTCCAGATTCAGCTTTCTTAAGCATTTCTTTGTAATGGATAGATGCATTATAGCTGTGAAGTGATTTACATTTCTAGATGAATCTCCAGATAAATCTACAGTGTGGTCATTGTTATTTCTCCTCGATTCAAAACAAAAGAGCTTTCACTGATTTATGAGACTTAGGTCTGCCTTTCAATTAAATACGTGGCTTAAGGTCAAAAGTTGGATGTCATCTACATGTTATTGTCTCTTCAAGTATACAATGAATAGTAAATAATAAAAATTTGCAAAAAAATGTGAGACTTCAACTTTCATGTTTATGCATTATAAGTAGAGTTGAGCGAACACCTGGATGTTCGGGTTCGAGAAGTTCGGCCGAACATCCCGGAAATGTTCGGGTTCGGGATCCGAACCCGATCCGAACTTCGTCCCGAACCCGAACCCCATTGAAGTCAATGGGGACCCGAACTTTTCGGCACTAAAAAGGCTGTAAAACAGCCCAGGAAAGAGCTAGAGGGCTGCAAAAGGCAGCAACATGTAGGTAAATCCCCTGCAAACAAATGTGGATAGGGAAATGAATTAAAATAAAAATTAAATAAATAAAAATTAACCAAAATCAATTGGAGAGAGGTTCCATAGCAGAGAATCTGGCTTCCCGTCACCCACCACTGGAACAGTCCATTCTCAGATATTTAGGCCCCGGCACCCAGGCAGAGGAGAGAGGTCCCGTAACAGAGAATCTGTCTTCATGTCAGCAGAGAATTAGTCTGCATGTCATAGCAGAGAATGAGGCTTCACGTCAGCCACCACTGCAACAGTCCATTGGCATATATTTAGGCCCAGCACCCAGGCAGAGGAGGGAGGTCCCGTAACAGAGAATCTGTCTTCATGTCAGCAGAGAATTAGTCTGCATGTCATAGCAGAGAATGAGGCTTCACGTCAGCCACCACTGCAACAGTCCATTGGCATATATTTAGGCCCAGCACACACACAGGCAGAGGAGAGAGGTCCCGTAACAGAGAATCTGGCTTCATGTCAGCAGAGAATCAGTCTGCATGTCATAGCAGAGAATGAGGCTTCACGTCAGCCACCACTGCAACAGTCCATTGGCATATATTTAGGCCCAGCACACACACAGGCAGAGGAGAGAGGTCCCGTAACAGAGGATCTGGCTTCATGTCAGCAGAGAATCAGTCTGCATGTCATAGCAGAGAATCAGGCTTCACGTCAGCCACCACTGCAACAGTCCATTGTCATAAATTTAGGCCCAGCACCCAGGCAGAGGAGAGAGGTCCCGTAACAGACAATCTGGCTTCATGTCAGCAGAGAATTAGTCTGCATGTCATAGCAGAGAATGAGGCTTCACGTCAGCCACCACTGCAACAGTCCATTGGCATATATTTAGGCCTAGCACACAGGCAGAGGAGAGAGGTCCCGTAACAGACAATCTGGCTTCATGTCAGCAGAGAATCAGTCTGCATGTCATAGCAGAGAATGAGGCTTCACGTCACCCACCACTGCAACAGTCCATTGGCATATATTTAGGCCTAGCACACAGGCAGAGCAGAGAGGTCCCGTAACAGACAATCTGGCTTCATGACAGCAGAGAATCAGTCTGCATGTCATAGCAGAGAATGAGGCTTCACGTCACCCACCACTGCAACAGTCCATTGGCATATATTTAGGCCTAGCACACAGGCAGAGCAGAGAGGTCCCGTAACAGACGATCTGGCTTCATGTCAGCAGAGAATCAGTCTGCATGTCATAGCAGAGAATGAGGCTTCACGTCAGCCACCACTGCAACAGTCCATTGGCATATATTTAGGCCTAGCACACAGGCAGAGGAGAGAGGTCCCGTAACAGACAATCTGGCTTCATGTCAGCAGAGAATCAGTCTGCATGTCATAGCAGAGAATGAGGCTTCACGTCAGCCACCACTGCAACAGTCCATTGGCATATATTTAGGCCCAGCACCCAGGCAGAGGAGGGAGGTCCCGTAACAGACAATCTGGCTTCATGTCAGCAGAGAATCAGTCTGCATGTCATAGCAGAGAATGAGGCTTCACGTCACCCACCACTGCAACAGTCCATTGGCATATATTTAGGCCCAGCACCCAGGCAGAGGAGGGAGGTCCCGTAACAGAGAATCTGTCTTCATGTCAGCAGAGAATTAGTCTGCATGTCATAGCAGAGAATGAGGCTTCACGTCAGCCACCACTGCAACAGTCCATTGGCATATATTTAGGCCCAGCACCCAGGCAGAGGAGGGAGGTCCCGTAACAGAGAATCTGTCTTCATGTCAGCAGAGAATTAGTCTGCATGTCATAGCAGAGAATGAGGCTTCACGTCAGCCACCACTGCAACAGTCCATTGGCATATATTTAGGCCCAGCACACACACAGGCAGAGGAGAGAGGTCCCGTAACAGACAATCTGGCTTCATGTCAGCAGAGAATTAGTCTGCATGTCATAGCAGAGAATGAGGCTTCACGTCAGCCACCACTGCAACAGTCCATTGGCATATATTTAGGCCCAGCACACACACAGGCAGAGGAGAGAGGTCCCGTAACAGAGAATCTGTCTTCATGTCAGCAGAGAATTAGTCTGCATGTCATAGCAGAGAATGAGGCTTCACGTCAGCCACCACTGCAACAGTCCATTGGCATATATTTAGGCCCAGCACACACACAGGCAGAGGAGAGAGGTCCCGTAACAGACAATCTGGCTTCATGTCAGCAGAGAATTAGTCTGCATGTCATAGCAGAGAATGAGGCTTCACGTCAGCCACCACTGCAACAGTCCATTGGCATATATTTAGGCCCAGCACACACACAGGCAGAGGAGAGAGGTCCCGTAACAGAGAATCTGTCTTCATGTCAGCAGAGAATTAGTCTGCATGTCATAGCAGAGAATCAGGCTTCACGTCACCCACCACTGCAACAGTCCATTGGCATATATTTAGGCCCAGCACCCAGGCAGAGGAGGGAGGTCCCGTAACAGAGAATCTGTCTTCATGTCAGCAGAGAATTAGTCTGCATGTCATAGCAGAGAATGAGGCTTCACGTCACCCACCACTGCAACAGTCCATTGGCATATATTTAGGCCTAGCACACAGGCAGAGGAGAGGTTCATTCAACTTTGGGTAGCCTCGCAATATAATGGTAAAATGAAAATAAAAATAGGATTGAATGAGGAAGTGCCCTGGAGTCCAATAATATATGGTTATGGGGAGGTAGTTAATGTCTAATCTGGACAAGGGACGGACAGGTCCTGTGGGATCCATGCCTGGTTCATTTTTATGAACGTCAGCTTGTCCACATTGGCTGTAGACAGGCGGCTGCGTTTGTCTGTAATGACGCCCCCTGCCGTGCTGAATACACGTTCAGACAAAACGCTGGCTGCCGGGCAGGCCAGCACCTCCAAGGCATAAAAGGCTAGCTCTGGCCACGTGGACAATTTAGAGACCCAGAAGTTGAATGGGGCCGAACCATCAGTCAGTACGTGGAGGGGTGTGCACACGTACTGTTCCACCATGTTAGTGAAATGTTGCCTCCTGCTAACACGTTGCGTATCAGGTGGTGGTGCAGTTAGCTGTGGCGTGTTGACAAAAGTTTTCCACATCTCTGCCATGCTAACCCTGCCCTCAGAGGAGCTGGCCGTGACACAGCTGCCTTGGCGACCTCTTGCTCCTCCTCTGCCTTGGCCTTGGGCTTCCACTTGTTCCCCTGTGACATTTGGGAATGCTCTCAGTAGCGCGTCTACCAACGTGCGCTTGTACTCGCGCATCTTCCTATCACGCTCCAGTGCAGGAAGTAAGGTGGGCACATTGTCTTTGTAGCGTGGATCCAGCAGGGTGGCAACCCAGTAGTCCGCACAGGTTAAAATGTGGGCAACTCTGCTGTCGTTGCGCAGGCACTGCAGCATGTAGTCGCTCATGTGTGCCAGGCTGCCCAGGGGTAAGGACAAGCTGTCCTCTGTGGGAGGCGTATCGTCATCGTCCTGCCTTTCCCCCCAGCCACGCACCAGTGATGGACCCGAGCTGCGTTGGGTGCCACCCCGCTGTGACCATGCTTCATCCTCATCCTCCTCCACCTCCTCCTCATCCTCGTCCTCCTCGTCCTCCAGTAGTGGGCCCTGGCTGGCCACATTTGTACCTGGCCTCTGCTGTTGCCAAAAACCTCCCTCTGAGTCACTTCGAAGAGACTGGCCTGAAAGTGCTAAAAATGACCCCTCTTCCTCCTCCTCCTCCTCCTCCTCCTGGGCCACCTCCTCTTCCATCATCGCCCTAAGTGTTTTCTCAAGGAGACATAGAAGTGGTATTGTAACGCTGATAACGGTGTCATCGCCACTGGCCATGTTGGTGGAGTACTCGAAACAGCGCAACAGGGCACACAGGTCTCGCATGGAGGCCCAGTCATTGGTGGTGAAGTGGTGCTGTTCTGTAGTGCGACTGACCCGTGCGTGCTGCAGCTGAAACTCCACTATGGCCTGCTGCTGCTCGCACAGTCTGTCCAGCATGTGCAAGGTGGAGTTCCACCTGGTGGGCACGTCGCATATGAGGCGGTGAGCGGGAAGGCCGAAGTTACGCTGTAGCGCAGACAGGCGAGCAGCAGCAGGATGTGAACGCCGGAAGCGCGAACAGACGGCCCGCACTTTATGCAGCAGCTCTGACATGTCGGGGTAGTTGTGAATGAACTTCTGCACCACCAAATTCAGCACATGCGCCAAGCAAGGGATGTGCGTCAAATTGGCTAGTCCCAGAGCTGCAACGAGATTTCGCCCATTATCACACACCACCAGGCCGGGCTTGAGGCTCACCGGCAGCAACCACTCGTCGGTCTGTTGTTCTATACCCCGCCACAACTCCTGTGCGGTGTGGGGCCTGTCCCCCAAACATATGAGTTTCAGAATGGCCTGCTGACGTTTACCCCGGGCTGTGCTGAAGTTGGTGGTGAAGGTGTGTGGCTGACTGGATGAGCAGGTGGAAGAAGAGGAGGAGGAAGCCGAGAAGGAGGAGGTGGCAACAGGAGGCAAAGAATGTTGCCCTGCGATCCTTGGCGGCAGAAGGACGTGCGCCAAACAGCTCTCCGCCTGGGGCCCAGCTGCCACTACATTTACCCAGTGTGCAGTTAGGGAGATATAGCGTCCCTGGCCGTGCTTACTGGTCCACGTATCTGTGGTTAGGTGGACCTTGCCACAGATGGCGTTGCGCAGTGCACACTTGATTTTATCGGATACTTGGTTGTGCAGGGAAGGCACGGCTCTCTTGGAGAAGTAGTGCCGGCTGGGAACAACATACTGTGGGACAGCAAGCGACATGAGCTGTTTGAAGCTGTCTGTGTCCACCAGCCTAAATGACAGCATTTCATAGGCCAGTAGTTTAGAAATGCTGGCATTCAGGGCCAGGGATCGAGGGTGGCTAGGTGGGAATTTACGCTTTCTATCAAATGTTTGTGAGATGGAGAGCTGAACGCTGGCGTGTGACATGGTTGAGACGCTTGGTGACGGAGGTGGTGGTGGTGGTGTTGGTGGTACATCCCCTGTTTGCTGGGCGGCAGGTGCCAACGTTCCTCCAGAGGCGGAGGAAGAGGCCGAGGCGGCAGCAGCAGAATAGGCCGAGGCGGCAGCAGCAGAAGAGGTAGCAGGGGGAGCCTGAGTGACTTCCTTGGTTTTAAGGTGTTTACTCCACTGCAGTTCATGCTTTGCATGCAGGTGCCTGGTCATGCAGGTTGTGCTCAGGTTCAGAACGTTAATGCCTCGCTTCAGGCTCTGATGGCACAGCGTGCAAACCACTCGGGTCTTGTCGTCAGCACATTGTTTGAAGAAGTGCCATGCCAGGGAACTCCTTGAAGCTGCCTTTGGGGTGCTCGGTCCCAGATGGCGGCGGTCAGTAGCAGGCGGAGTCTCTTGGCGGCGGGTGTTCTGCTTTTGCCCACTGCTCCCTCTTTTGCTACGCTGTTGGCTCGGTCTCACCACTGCCTCTTCCTCCGAACTGTGAAAGTCAGTGGCACGACCTTCATTCCATGTGGGGTCTAGGACCTCATCGTCCCCTGCATCGTCTTCCACCCAGTCTTGATCCCTGACCTCCTGTTCAGTCTGCACACTGCAGAAAGACGCAGCAGTTGGCACCTGTGTTTCGTCATCATCAGAGACATGCTGAGGTGGTATTCCCATGTCCTCATCATCAGGAAACATAAGTGGTTGTGCGTCAGTGCATTCTATGTCTTTCACCGCTGGGGAAGGGCTAGGTGGATGCCCTTGGGAAACCCTGCCAGCGGAGTCTTCAAACAGCATAAGAGACTGCTGCATAACTTGAGGCTGAGACAGTTTCCCTGGTATGCATGGGGGTGATGTGACAGACTGATGGGGTTGGTTTTCAGGCGCCATCTGTGCGCTTTCTGCAGAAGACTGGGTGGGAGATAATGTGAACGTGCTGGATCCACTGTCGGCCACCCAATTGACTAATGCCTGTACCTGCTCAGGCCTTACCATCCTTAGAACGGCATTGGGCCCCACCATATATCGCTGTAAATTCTGGCGGCTACTGGGACCTGAGGTAGTTGGTACACTAGGACGTGTGGATGTGGCAGAACGGCCACGTCCTCTCCCAGCACCAGAGGGTCCACTAACACCACCACGACCATGTCCACGTCCGCGTCCCTTACTAGATGTTTTTCTCATTGTTATGGTTCACCACAACAACAAATATATTATTTGGCCCAATGTATTGTATTCAAATTCAGCGGGATATAAATTTGAGGCCTAGTATTTAGGCGCTGGGTGACCGGTATGGATTTAGTGACAGAATTAGACTTGGAAATGCACAGAAGCGTGTGTGTGAAGTTATTCTGAATGACCCTATGTGCACCTTCAATATGATCTACCCTTTTAGGGATAGATTTCAAATAGCTCTGATATAGCAGAAACGACTAAATTATGAAATTGCTAAATTGGGAATTGTATTTCAACCCAGAACAAAAAATGTGCTTTGACGGACACTAAATAACTTTCCCAGCCACAACAGGACAGCGGTAACGAGAGATTTAGCGGGATATAAATTTGAGGCCTAGTATTTAGGCGCTGGGTGACAGGTATGGGTTTAGTGACAGAATTAGATTTGGAAATGCACAGTAGCGGGTGTGTGAAGTTATTCTGAATGACCCTATGTGCACCTTGAATATTATATACCCTTTTAGGGATAGATTTCAAATAGCTCTGATATAGCAGAAACCACTAAATTATGAAATTGCTAAATTGGGAATTGTATTTCAACCCAGAACAAGAAATGTGCTTGAACGGACACTAAATAACTCGCCCAGCTACAGCACTAGGGACAGATTTAGCGGGATATAAATTTGAGGCCTAGTATTTAGGCGCTGGGTGACAGGTATGGGTTTAGTGCCAGAATTAGACTTGGAAATACACAGTAGCGGGTGTGTGTGAAGTTATTCTGAATGACCCAATGTGCACCTTGAATATTATATACCCTTTTAGGGATAGATTTCAAATAGCTCTGATATAGCAGAAACCACTAAATTATGAAATTGCTAAATTGGGAATTGTATTTCAACCCAGAACAAGAAATGTGCTTGAACGGACACTAAATAACTCGCCCAGCTACAGCACTAAGGACAGATTTAGCGGGATATAAATTTGAGGCCTAGTATTTAGGCGCTGGGTGACAGGTATGGGTTTAGTGCCAGAATTAGACTTGGAAATACACAGTAGCGGGTGTGTGTGAAGTTATTCTGAATGACCCAATGTGCACCTTGAATATTATATACCCTTTTAGGGATAGATTTCAAATAGCTCTGATATAGCAGAAACCACTAAATTATGAAATTGCTAAATTGGGAATTGTATTTCAACCCAGAACAAGAAATGTGCTTGAACGGACACTAAATAACTCGCCCAGCTACAGCACTAGGGACAGATTTAGCGGGATATAAATTTGAGGCCTAGTATTTAGGCGCTGGGTGACAGGTATGGGTTTAGTGCCAGAATTAGACTTGGAAATACACAGTAGCGGGTGTGTGTGAAGTTATTCTGAATGACCCAATGTGCACCTTGAATATTATATACCCTTTTAGGGATAGATTTCAAATAGCTCTGATATAGCAGAAACCACTAAATTATGAAATTGCTAAATTGGGAATTGTATTTCAACCCAGAACAAGAAATGTGCTTGAACGGACACTAAATAACTCGCCCAGCTACAGCACTAAGGACAGATTTAGCGGGATATAAATTTGAGGCCTAGTATTTAGGCGCTGGGTGACAGGTATAGGTTTAGTGCCAGAATTAGACTTGGAAATACACAGTAGCGGGTGTGTGTGAAGTTATTCTGAATGACCCAATGTGCACCTTGAATATTATATACCCTTTTAGGGATAGATTTCAAATAGCTCTGATATAGCAGAAACCACTAAATTATGAAATTGCTAAATTGGGAATTGTATTTCAACCCAGAACAAGAAATGTGCTTGAACGGACACTAAATAACTCGCCCAGCTACAGCACTAAGGACAGATTTAGCGGGATATAAATTTGAGGCCTAGTATTTAGGCGCTGGGTGACAGGTATGGGTTTAGTGCCAGAATTAGACTTGGAAATACACAGTAGCGGGTGTGTGTGAAGTTATTCTGAATGACCCAATGTGCACCTTGAATATTATATACCCTTTTAGGGATAGATTTCAAATAGCTCTGATATAGCAGAAACCACTAAATTATGAAATTGCTAAATTGGGAATTGTATTTCAACCCAGAACAAGAAATGTGCTTGAACGGACACTAAATAACTCGCCCAGCTACAGCACTAAGGACAGATTTAGCGGGATATAAATTTGAGGCCTAGTATTTAGGCGCTGGGTGACAGGTATGGGTTTAGTGCCAGAATTAGACTTGGAAATACACAGTAGCGGGTGTGTGTGAAGTTATTCTGAATGACCCAATGTGCACCTTGAATATTATATACCCTTTTAGGGATAGATTTCAAATAGCTCTGATATAGCAGAAACCACTAAATTATGAAATTGCTAAATTGGGAATTGTATTTCAACCCAGAACAAGAAATGTGCTTGAACGGACACTAAATAACTCGCCCAGCTACAGCACTAAGGACAGATTTAGCGGGATATAAATTTGAGGCCTAGTATTTAGGCGCTGGGTGACAGGTATGGGTTTAGTGCCAGAATTAGACTTGGAAATACACAGTAGCGGGTGTGTGTGAAGTTATTCTGAATGACCCAATGTGCACCTTGAATATTATATACCCTTTTAGGGATAGATTTCAAATAGCTCTGATATAGCAGAAACCACTAAATTATGAAATTGCTAAATTGGGAATTGTATTTCAACCCAGAACAAGAAATGTGCTTGAACGGACACTAAATAACTCGCCCAGCTACAGCACTAGGGACAGATTTAGCGGGATATAAATTTGAGGCCTAGTATTTAGGCGCTGGGTGACAGGTATGGGTTTAGTGCCAGAATTAGACTTGGAAATACACAGTAGCGGGTGTGTGTGAAGTTATTCTGAATGACCCAATGTGCACCTTGAATATTATATACCCTTTTAGGGATAGATTTCAAATAGCTCTGATATAGCAGAAACCACTAAATTATGAAATTGCTAAATTGGGAATTGTATTTCAACCCAGAACAAGAAATGTGCTTGAACGGACACTAAATAACTCGCCCAGCTACAGCACTAAGGACAGATTTAGCGGGATATAAATTTGAGGCCTAGTATTTAGGCGCTGGGTGACAGGTATGGGTTTAGTGCCAGAATTAGACTTGGAAATACACAGTAGCGGGTGTGTGTGAAGTTATTCTGAATGACCCAATGTGCACCTTGAATATTATATACCCTTTTAGGGATAGATTTCAAATAGCTCTGATATAGCAGAAACCACTAAATTATGAAATTGCTAAATTGGGAATTGTATTTCAACCCAGAACAAGAAATGTGCTTGAACGGACACTAAATAACTCGCCCAGCTACAGCACTAAGGACAGATTTAGCGGGATATAAATTTGAGGCCTAGTATTTAGGCGCTGGGTGACAGGTATGGGTTTAGTGCCAGAATTAGACTTGGAAATACACAGTAGCGGGTGTGTGTGAAGTTATTCTGAATGACCCAATGTGCACCTTGAATATTATATACCCTTTTAGGGATAGATTTCAAATAGCTCTGATATAGCAGAAACCACTAAATTATGAAATTGCTAAATTGGGAATTGTATTTCAACCCAGAACAAGAAATGTGCTTGAACGGACACTAAATTACTCACCCAGCTACAGCACTAAGGACAGATTTAGCGGGATATAAATTTGAGGCCTAGTATTTAGGCGCTGGGTGACAGGTATGGGTTTAGTGCCAGAATTAGACTTGGAAATACACAGTAGCGGGTGTGTGTGAAGTTATTCTGAATGACCCAATGTGCACCTTGAATATTATATACCCTTTTAGGGATAGATTTCAAATAGCTCTGATATAGCAGAAACCACTAAATTATGAAATTGCTAAATTGGGAATTGTATTTCAACCCAGAACAAGAAATGTGCTTGAACGGACACTAAATAACTCGCCCAGCTACAGCACTAAGGACAGATTTAGCGGGATATAAATTTGAGGCCTAGTATTTAGGCGCTGGGTGACAGGTATGGGTTTAGTGCCAGAATTAGACTTGGAAATACACAGTAGCGGGTGTGTGTGAAGTTATTCTGAATGACCCAATGTGCACCTTGAATATTATATACCCTTTTAGGGATAGATTTCAAATAGCTCTGATATAGCAGAAACCACTAAATTATGAAATTGCTAAATTGGGAATTGTATTTCAACCCAGAACAAGAAATGTGCTTGAACGGACACTAAATAACTCGCCCAGCTACAGCACTAAGGACAGATTTAGCGGGATATAAATTTGAGGCCTAGTATTTAGGCGCTGGGTGACAGGTATGGGTTTAGTGCCAGAATTAGACTTGGAAATACACAGTAGCGGGTGTGTGTGAAGTTATTCTGAATGACCCAATGTGCACCTTGAATATTATATACCCTTTTAGGGATAGATTTCAAATAGCTCTGATATAGCAGAAACCACTAAATTATGAAATTGCTAAATTGGGAATTGTATTTCAACCCAGAACAAGAAATGTGCTTGAACGGACACTAAATAACTCGCCCAGCTACAGCACTAAGGACAGATTTAGCGGGATATAAATTTGAGGCCTAGTATTTAGGCGCTGGGTGACAGGTATGGGTTTAGTGCCAGAATTAGACTTGGAAATACACAGTAGCGGGTGTGTGTGAAGTTATTCTGAATGACCCAATGTGCACCTTGAATATTATATACCCTTTAGGGATAGATTTCAAATAGCTCTGATATAGCAGAAACCACTAAATTATGAAATTGCTAAATTGGGAATTGTATTTCAACCCAGAACAAGAAATGTGCTTGAACGGACACTAAATAACTCGCCCAGCTACAGCACTAAGGACAGATTTAGCGGGATATAAATTTGAGGCCTAGTATTTAGGCGCTGGGTGACAGGTATGGGTTTAGTGCCAGAATTAGACTTGGAAATACACAGTAGCGGGTGTGTGTGAAGTTATTCTGAATGACCCAATGTGCACCTTGAATATTATATACCCTTTTAGGGATAGATTTCAAATAGCTCTGATATAGCAGAAACCACTAAATTATGAAATTGCTAAATTGGGAATTGTATTTCAACCCAGAACAAGAAATGTGCTTGAACGGACACTAAATAACTCGCCCAGCTACAGCACTAGGGACAGATTTAGCGGGATATAAATTTGAGGCCTAGTATTTAGGCGCTGGGTGACAGGTATGGGTTTAGTGCCAGAATTAGACTTGGAAATACACAGTAGCGGGTGTGTGTGAAGTTATTCTGAATGACCCAATGTGCACCTTGAATATTATATACCCTTTTAGGGATAGATTTCAAATAGCTCTGATATAGCAGAAACCACTAAATTATGAAATTGCTAAATTGGGAATTGTATTTCAACCCAGAACAAGAAATGTGCTTGAACGGACACTAAATAACTCGCCCAGCTACAGCACTAAGGACAGATTTAGCGGGATATAAATTTGAGGCCTAGTATTTAGGCGCTGGGTGACAGGTATGGGTTTAGTGCCAGAATTAGACTTGGAAATACACAGTAGCGGGTGTGTGTGAAGTTATTCTGAATGACCCAATGTGCACCTTGAATATTATATACCCTTTTAGGGATAGATTTCAAATAGCTCTGATATAGCAGAAACCACTAAATTATGAAATTGCTAAATTGGGAATTGTATTTCAACCCAGAACAAGAAATGTGCTTGAACGGACACTAAATAACTCGCCCAGCTACAGCACTAAGGACAGATTTAGCGGGATATAAATTTGAGGCCTAGTATTTAGGCGCTGGGTGACAGGTATGGGTTTAGTGCCAGAATTAGACTTGGAAATACACAGTAGCGGGTGTGTGTGAAGTTATTCTGAATGACCCAATGTGCACCTTGAATATTATATACCCTTTTAGGGATAGATTTCAAATAGCTCTGATATAGCAGAAACCACTAAATTATGAAATTGCTAAATTGGGAATTGTATTTCAACCCAGAACAAGAAATGTGCTTGAACGGACACTAAATTACTCACCCAGCTACAGCACTAAGGACAGATTTAGCGGGATATAAATTTGAGGCCTAGTATTTAGGCGCTGGGTGACAGGTATGGGTTTAGTGCCAGAATTAGACTTGGAAATACACAGTAGCGGGTGTGTGTGAAGTTATTCTGAATGACCCAATGTGCACCTTGAATATTATATACCCTTTTAGGGATAGATTTCAAATAGCTCTGATATAGCAGAAACCACTAAATTATGAAATTGCTAAATTGGGAATTGTATTTCAACCCAGAACAAGAAATGTGCTTGAACGGACACTAAATAACTCGCCCAGCTACAGCACTAGGGACAGATTTAGCGGGATATAAATTTGAGGCCTAGTATTTAGGTGCTGGGTGACAGGTATGGGTTTAGTGCCAGAATTAGACTTGGAAATACACAGTAGCGGGTGTGTGTGAAGTTATTCTGAATGACCCAATGTGCACCTTGAATATTATATACCCTTTTAGGGATAGATTTCAAATAGCTCTGATATAGCAGAAACCACTAAATTATGAAATTGCTAAATTGGGAATTGTATTTCAACCCAGAACAAGAAATGTGCTTGAACGGACACTAAATAACTCGCCCAGCTACAGCACTAAGGACAGATTTAGCGGGATATAAATTTGAGGCCTAGTATTTAGGCGCTGGGTGACAGGTATGGGTTTAGTGCCAGAATTAGACTTGGAAATACACAGTAGCGGGTGTGTGTGAAGTTATTCTGAATGACCCAATGTGCACCTTGAATATTATATACCCTTTTAGGGATAGATTTCAAATAGCTCTGATATAGCAGAAACCACTAAATTATGAAATTGCTAAATTGGGAATTGTATTTCAACCCAGAACAAGAAATGTGCTTGAACGGACACTAAATAACTCGCCCAGCTACAGCACTAAGGACAGATTTAGCGGGATATAAATTTGAGGCCTAGTATTTAGGCGCTGGGTGACAGGTATGGGTTTAGTGCCAGAATTAGACTTGGAAATACACAGTAGCGGGTGTGTGTGAAGTTATTCTGAATGACCCAATGTGCACCTTGAATATTATATACCCTTTTAGGGATAGATTTCAAATAGCTCTGATATAGCAGAAACCACTAAATTATGAAATTGCTAAATTGGGAATTGTATTTCAACCCAGAACAAGAAATGTGCTTGAACGGACACTAAATAACTCGCCCAGCTACAGCACTAGGGACAGATTTAGCGGGATATAAATTTGAGGCCTAGTATTTAGGCGCTGGGTGACAGGTATGGGTTTAGTGCCAGAATTAGACTTGGAAATACACAGTAGCGGGTGTGTGTGAAGTTATTCTGAATGACCCAATGTGCACCTTGAATATTATATACCCTTTTAGGGATAGATTTCAAATAGCTCTGATATAGCAGAAACCACTAAATTATGAAATTGCTAAATTGGGAATTGTATTTCAACCCAGAACAAGAAATGTGCTTGAACGGACACTAAATAACTCGCCCAGCTACAGCACTAAGGACAGATTTAGCGGGATATAAATTTGAGGCCTAGTATTTAGGCGCTGGGTGACAGGTATGGGTTTAGTGCCAGAATTAGACTTGGAAATACACAGTAGCGGGTGTGTGTGAAGTTATTCTGAATGACCCAATGTGCACCTTGAATATTATATACCCTTTTAGGGATAGATTTCAAATAGCTCTGATATAGCAGAAACCACTAAATTATGAAATTGCTAAATTGGGAATTGTATTTCAACCCAGAACAAGAAATGTGCTTGAACGGACACTAAATAACTCGCCCAGCTACAGCACTAAGGACAGATTTAGCGGGATATAAATTTGAGGCCTAGTATTTAGGCGCTGGGTGACAGGTATGGGTTTAGTGCCAGAATTAGACTTGGAAATACACAGTAGCGGGTGTGTGTGAAGTTATTCTGAATGACCCAATGTGCACCTTGAATATTATATACCCTTTTAGGGATAGATTTCAAATAGCTCTGATATAGCAGAAACCACTAAATTATGAAATTGCTAAATTGGGAATTGTATTTCAACCCAGAACAAGAAATGTGCTTGAACGGACACTAAATAACTCGCCCAGCTACAGCACTAGGGACAGATTTAGCTGGATATAAATTTGAGGCCTAGTATTTAGGCGCTGGGTGACAGGTATGGGTTTAGTGCCAGAATTAGACTTGGAAATACACAGTAGCGGGTGTGTGTGAAGTTATTCTGAATGACCCAATGTGCACCTTGAATATTATATACCCTTTTAGGGATAGATTTCAAATAGCTCTGATATAGCAGAAACCACTAAATTATGAAATTGCTAAATTGGGAATTGTATTTCAACCCAGAACAAGAAATGTGCTTGAACGGACACTAAATAACTCGCCCAGCTACAGCACTAAGGACAGATTTAGCGGGATATAAATTTGAGGCCTAGTATTTAGGCGCTGGGTGACAGGTATGGGTTTAGTGCCAGAATTAGACTTGGAAATACACAGTAGCGGGTGTGTGTGAAGTTATTCTGAATGACCCAATGTGCACCTTGAATATTATATACCCTTTTAGGGATAGATTTCAAATAGCTCTGATATAGCAGAAACCACTAAATTATGAAATTGCTAAATTGGGAATTGTATTTCAACCCAGAACAAGAAATGTGCTTGAACGGACACTAAATAACTCGCCCAGCTACAGCACTAAGGACAGATTTAGCGGGATATAAATTTGAGGCCTAGTATTTAGGCGCTGGGTGACAGGTATGGGTTTAGTGCCAGAATTAGACTTGGAAATACACAGTAGCGGGTGTGTGTGAAGTTATTCTGAATGACCCAATGTGCACCTTGAATATTATATACCCTTTTAGGGATAGATTTCAAATAGCTCTGATATAGCAGAAACCACTAAATTATGAAATTGCTAAATTGGGAATTGTATTTCAACCCAGAACAAGAAATGTGCTTGAACGGACACTAAATAACTCGCCCAGCTACAGCACTAAGGACAGATTTAGCGGGATATAAATTTGAGGCCTAGTATTTAGGCGCTGGGTGACAGGTATGGGTTTAGTGCCAGAATTAGACTTGGAAATACACAGTAGCGGGTGTGTGTGAAGTTATTCTGAATGACCCAATGTGCACCTTGAATATTATATACCCTTTTAGGGATAGATTTCAAATAGCTCTGATATAGCAGAAACCACTAAATTATGAAATTGCTAAATTGGGAATTGTATTTCAACCCAGAACAAGAAATGTGCTTGAACGGACACTAAATAACTCGCCCAGCTACAGCACTAAGGACAGATTTAGCGGGATATAAATTTGAGGCCTAGTATTTAGGCGCTGGGTGACAGGTATGGGTTTAGTGCCAGAATTAGACTTGGAAATACACAGTAGCGGGTGTGTGTGAAGTTATTCTGAATGACCCAATGTGCACCTTGAATATTATATACCCTTTTAGGGATAGATTTCAAATAGCTCTGATATAGCAGAAACCACTAAATTATGAAATTGCTAAATTGGGAATTGTATTTCAACCCAGAACAAGAAATGTGCTTGAACGGACACTAAATAACTCGCCCAGCTACAGCACTAGGGACAGATTTAGCGGGATATAAATTTGAGGCCTAGTATTTAGGCGCTGGGTGACAGGTATGGGTTTAGTGCCAGAATTAGACTTGGAAATACACAGTAGCGGGTGTGTGTGAAGTTATTCTGAATGACCCAATGTGCACCTTGAATATTATATACCCTTTTAGGGATAGATTTCAAATAGCTCTGATATAGCAGAAACCACTAAATTATGAAATTGCTAAATTGGGAATTGTATTTCAACCCAGAACAAGAAATGTGCTTGAACGGACACTAAATAACTCGCCCAGCTACAGCACTAAGGACAGATTTAGCGGGATATAAATTTGAGGCCTAGTATTTAGGCGCTGGGTGACAGGTATGGGTTTAGTGCCAGAATTAGACTTGGAAATACACAGTAGCGGGTGTGTGTGAAGTTATTCTGAATGACCCAATGTGCACCTTGAATATTATATACCCTTTTAGGGATAGATTTCAAATAGCTCTGATATAGCAGAAACCACTAAATTATGAAATTGCTAAATTGGGAATTGTATTTCAACCCAGAACAAGAAATGTGCTTGAACGGACACTAAATAACTCGCCCAGCTACAGCACTAAGGACAGATTTAGCGGGATATAAATTTGAGGCCTAGTATTTAGGCGCTGGGTGACAGGTATGGGTTTAGTGCCAGAATTAGACTTGGAAATACACAGTAGCGGGTGTGTGTGAAGTTATTCTGAATGACCCAATGTGCACCTTGAATATTATATACCCTTTTAGGGATAGATTTCAAATAGCTCTGATATAGCAGAAACCACTAAATTATGAAATTGCTAAATTGGGAATTGTATTTCAACCCAGAACAAGAAATGTGCTTGAACGGACACTAAATTACTCACCCAGCTACAGCACTAAGGACAGATTTAGCGGGATATAAATTTGAGGCCTAGTATTTAGGCGCTGGGTGACAGGTATGGGTTTAGTGCCAGAATTAGACTTGGAAATACACAGTAGCGGGTGTGTGTGAAGTTATTCTGAATGACCCAATGTGCACCTTGAATATTATATACCCTTTTAGGGATAGATTTCAAATAGCTCTGATATAGCAGAAACCACTAAATTATGAAATTGCTAAATTGGGAATTGTATTTCAACCCAGAACAAGAAATGTGCTTGAACGGACACTAAATAACTCGCCCAGCTACAGCACTAGGGACAGATTTAGCGGGATATAAATTTGAGGCCTAGTATTTAGGCGCTGGGTGACAGGTATGGGTTTAGTGCCAGAATTAGACTTGGAAATACACAGTAGCGGGTGTGTGTGAAGTTATTCTGAATGACCCAATGTGCACCTTGAATATTATATACCCTTTTAGGGATAGATTTCAAATAGCTCTGATATAGCAGAAACCACTAAATTATGAAATTGCTAAATTGGGAATTGTATTTCAACCCAGAACAAGAAATGTGCTTGAACGGACACTAAATAACTCGCCCAGCTACAGCACTAAGGACAGATTTAGCGGGATATAAATTTGAGGCCTAGTATTTAGGCGCTGGGTGACAGGTATGGGTTTAGTGCCAGAATTAGACTTGGAAATACACAGTAGCGGGTGTGTGTGAAGTTATTCTGAATGACCCAATGTGCACCTTGAATATTATATACCCTTTTAGGGATAGATTTCAAATAGCTCTGATATAGCAGAAACCACTAAATTATGAAATTGCTAAATTGGGAATTGTATTTCAACCCAGAACAAGAAATGTGCTTGAACGGACACTAAATAACTCGCCCAGCTACAGCACTAGGGACAGATTTAGCGGGATATAAATTTGAGGCCTAGTATTTAGGCGCTGGGTGACAGGTATGGGTTTAGTGCCAGAATTAGACTTGGAAATACACAGTAGCGGGTGTGTGTGAAGTTATTCTGAATGACCCAATGTGCACCTTGAATATTATATACCCTTTTAGGGATAGATTTCAAATAGCTCTGATATAGCAGAAACCACTAAATTATGAAATTGCTAAATTGGGAATTGTATTTCAACCCAGAACAAGAAATGTGCTTGAACGGACACTAAATAACTCGCCCAGCTACAGCACTAAGGACAGATTTAGCGGGATATAAATTTGAGGCCTAGTATTTAGGCGCTGGGTGACAGGTATGGGTTTAGTGCCAGAATTAGACTTGGAAATACACAGTAGCGGGTGTGTGTGAAGTTATTCTGAATGACCCAATGTGCACCTTGAATATTATATACCCTTTTAGGGATAGATTTCAAATAGCTCTGATATAGCAGAAACCACTAAATTATGAAATTGCTAAATTGGGAATTGTATTTCAACCCAGAACAAGAAATGTGCTTGAACGGACACTAAATAACTCGCCCAGCTACAGCACTAAGGACAGATTTAGCGGGATATAAATTTGAGGCCTAGTATTTAGGCGCTGGGTGACAGGTATGGGTTTAGTGCCAGAATTAGACTTGGAAATACACAGTAGCGGGTGTGTGTGAAGTTATTCTGAATGACCCAATGTGCACCTTGAATATTATATACCCTTTTAGGGATAGATTTCAAATAGCTCTGATATAGCAGAAACCACTAAATTATGAAATTGCTAAATTGGGAATTGTATTTCAACCCAGAACAAGAAATGTGCTTGAACGGACACTAAATAACTCGCCCAGCTACAGCACTAGGGACAGATTTAGCTGGATATAAATTTGAGGCCTAGTATTTAGGCGCTGGGTGACAGGTATGGGTTTAGTGCCAGAATTAGACTTGGAAATACACAGTAGCGGGTGTGTGTGAAGTTATTCTGAATGACCCAATGTGCACCTTGAATATTATATACCCTTTTAGGGATAGATTTCAAATAGCTCTGATATAGCAGAAACCACTAAATTATGAAATTGCTAAATTGGGAATTGTATTTCAACCCAGAACAAGAAATGTGCTTGAACGGACACTAAATAACTCGCCCAGCTACAGCACTAAGGACAGATTTAGCGGGATATAAATTTGAGGCCTAGTGTTTAGGCGCTGGGTGACCGGTATGGATTTAGTGACAGAATTAGACTGGGATATGGCCAAAAAATAAACAGACTATTGCTGGTTAAATGCACTTGGTGTGACAGCTTCACCCTGATGTAGGCTTTAGCCAAAAAACAACCACACCATTGAGGGTTAAATGCACTTGGTGACAGGCGCAGCTTGCCCCTGATTTAGTATATGGCCAAAAAATGAACAGACTATTGCTGGTTAAATGCACTTGGTGTGACAGCTTCACCCTGATGTAGGCTTTAGCCAAAAAACAACCACACCATTGAGGGTTAAATGCACTTGGTGACAGGCGCAGCTTGCCCCTGATTTTGTATATGGCCAAAAAATGAACAGACTATTGCTGGTTAAATGCACTTGGTGTGACAGCTTCACCCTGATGTAGGCTTTAGCCAAAAAACAACCACACCATTGAGGGTTAAATGCACTTGGTCGCAGCTTGTGCTGGCGCACCACAAGACACAAAATGGCCGCCGATCACCCCAGAAAAATGTGACTGACAAACGGTCTGGGCAGCCTAAAAACAGTGAGCAATTGAGGATCAGCAGCTCAATGATCCACAGCTGCAGATCGATCAGTTAATCAAGTCCTTTGGAGGAGTTAATCTGCCTAATCTCGCCCTACTGTCGCAGCCGCAACCTCTCCCTACGCTAATCAGAGCAGAGTGACGGGCGGCGCTATGTGACTCCAGCTTAAATAGAGGCTGGGTCACATGGTGCTCTGGCCAATCACAGCCATGCCAATAGTAGGCATGGCTGTGATGGCCTCTTGGGGCAAGTAGTATGACGCTTGTTGATTGGCTGCTTTGCAGCCTTTCAAAAAGCGCCAAGAAAGCGTCACAAAAGCGCGAAGAAAGCGACGAACACCGAACCCGAACCCGGACTTTTACGAAAATGTCCGGGTTCGGGTCCGTGTCACGGACACCCCAAAATTCGGTACGAACCCGAACTATACAGTTCGAGTTCGCTCATCCCTAATTATAAGCTAATTTATTGCATATTGAAAAGTTACTATTTTCTAATTTTGAAAGGGACTGTCTGAGATTTTCCTATTGATTGACTATCCTTAAGATAGTCCACAAACAGCTCTTCGACCAGTGAGTCGGGAGTTGAACATCTTCTAGTCTGATATTTATGACCTCTCCTAAGGATAGGTCATCAATAGTAAACACTGGGACAACCCCTTTTCGTTCTTTGTAGTCATTGAATAGGAACTTCCACTTTTTATCTTCAAAGGCTGAAAATCTGACCTTGCAAGACAATTTACCATTAAGATCATCATATAACCATGACAAGTGTATAGCCCCTGAATGTTAAAGATGACTGTTCTTACACAAACACAGAAATTAGAGATGTTGAAACTAGTGAAGAATGTATACACAAGTATAGAAAATGGCTTAAACAGATTGTGCTGAAAAACCAACTAATCGCCACAGGAGCATCTGATTGGTGGGATTGAACTGCTTGGACACTGATTTCATAGTTCAACCCCAGTAATCTTCCATTATGCAATGAATGTTTTATTTTCTGAAAAAAGAATACCCTACACAGTACATACTTAATCCCCTATTAAACTGTACAATAATCGGGGGAATTATCAGGAACAAGAGTTCATAGGAATGCTCATATCTGATAATTGGCTTGAATAATCAAACAGCCAATAGACTGATGAAGGAGCAAGCAATTATTTGTCAACTGATTGGAATCTTTATTCAAGATGAAAGATGCACAATCGGCAGCATATCCCCCTGTGTAATCAGGGATGTGCTGCTGATTAAAAAACAAAACAGAATAATGAGGAATTACTGCAGTAGCAATCATTACTTCCACATTCAGTTTGCATCGGCTAGTTTAATCAGGCTGGTGCAAATGTCATTCTGTGTTATCAGCCATTGGCATTTGCATATTGGTCAGTGTAATTACCACCCTAAGGCTATAACTATACCTAGATTTTTTTTTTGGGGTGTAAGACTATTTTATACTGTCAATTGATCAAAACCTTAACTGTGATTTGAAATAGATTTTCAAGTAGCTATTAATATTTTAAATCGCTCAGAAATCCCAGCATGTGACTTGGGACTTGATTGAACCTATTTTGAAGAGATTTTTAAGTTACATTAGGCAATAATTTTAGATTATTTTTAGTAGTGAGAACTAAAAAGGATAATTGCAGCCCTAGCCTAACACATATAATAAGCCACATAGATCTTATAATTCAAAGGTAACTCTTACAATTCAGTATGCTTCAAATGTAAGATTTTGAATGAATTCCAGAAAGAAAGTGAGTTAAACAACATGCATTGAAACCCCACAGGCATTTTTCAAGTATATACAGTACATAAAAGTTTTGTCTATATCTATAAGGTCATAATTATTATGAATAATACTGCCTTCCCTTTCTTCTTGGCTCTCATCTAGAGCTGGCCATGCTCATATGTATGTTGTCTGAATCTGCCAATTTTGGTGGTTTAGGATGACCATCTAATGTGTACTGGGTTTTCTTACTCTGATGTCGGTGGAGACAAGGATCGGGCATGTTGTATTTCAACTGCCCAATCCTTTTGTTCTCAGGACATGAGCATTTGCCAGACACCTTTCTGTGCTCTCCTTTTTCATTAGTCAGCACCAGAGCTACACTGCCCCATAAATACTGTAGTGGCGAGAGCTCACTACTGCAGTGCTGCTCCCATTAACTTCGATGGGAGTAGTGTTGTAGTAGGAAGCTCCCGCCACTACAGTGTTGATGGGGCAGTATAGCTTTGGTGTTGAAATCCATCGATGGAGCTACACAAACAGCTGATTGGCTGATTGGAGGGGTTGTGGGGTACCCTACCACTCTGATCAGCTAGTAATGGCCTATCCTGAAGATAGGCTATCACTAGAGATGAGCAAAGTCAAGAAGCACATTTTTTTTTGTAACTAGCTGGTGCAATGACAGGGATTGCGTTGCCCCCTGTCATTGAACCCCTCAGATGCCACATTCATCTAATTTTTCCAGAAATTCGGATCAAAGGTCACTTTGTTAACTTCGATTTCTTCCTTTTTAAGCCCTTAGATATCCCAGTATTTGTTATTTTCTTTAATCTATATTCTGTGTGTAAAAGTATTCAATATCATGTAGTTAATCTGGTATATGGTAAATAATTAAATCAATGTGCATAGTCACCAATTCTTCATTTATTTATTTTTATTTTTTAAATTGTCTTTATTGAGAATTATCAGAATACATTGTAATGTATAATGGTAATAACAAAAGAAGAAGGAAGACAAGTAAAAAAAAATCAAAAAAAAAAAAACACTAGGTACAATGTAATGGCGCTAGGGGAAGGTAATTGTCCAGCAGTAGTGAGCAAAATTAATTCTTTGGGATTGTTTAAACTCTCTACTAATTACTTTACTTCACTTATGGGTAGAGTTTCGAGGGTAAGACCTAATAATAAAAGGAACAGTCAGAAATTCCTGAAAGACCCCCATAGCTTCCAACATTCTTTATGTTTGGCTATTGTATGGTTTTCTCATGCTGATAGTTCTTCGAATCTATAGATTTAATCTACTTTGTTTATCCATTGAGACAGGGAAGGCAGGTCTGAAGAGAACTCAAATTTTGGGATCAAGAGTCTAGCTGCACAAAGGAGGGAATTAAATAATTTTGAAGAGAGTTGGGGGGTGTGATATTTCAATAGTCTGCAACTATAAATTCCTGTTTCTGGTTATATCATTTAAAATATAACTTTTATTCTTTCTTTATTAAACAATACATTGCCACGAAAACATAAAGTGAAAATGTTAAAAATACATATGGAGGGCTACTATATTTGGAGCTGAGGGTGCAATGTCTCTATTTTGTTGGTGAATCAGCGGGATATTACTCCATATCTTGCTGAAGCTGCGTGCAGGCTAGTTAATGATGTAACCTATATCACTGTAATTTTATGTCTGCAATGTCGGCCGACACCAGGCATTCTGTCACCTAGACTGCACTCTGTTGGCTGATCACCCTATAGAGGATGCTTCTTGGATTAATATAATGCCTCTTTCTATGAGTCTCTCGGTAACTGTGCTAATTGCACTTTTCTATCTACACTGCCCCTATCATATATTCAGGTGTATTCGGCGTCTGCATATCGCCCTATTCCTATTCCGTTTTTTGCCCTGCCATAATTTTTTAAAGAAGTGTTAAAGATGCAGCAGTGTTAAAGGGGAGCTGCATCTTTAACACTTTTTTTTTAAATTATGGCAGGGCAAAAAACGGAATAGGAATAAGGCGATTTGCAAACGCCGAATACACCAGAATATATGATAGGGGCAGTGTAAATAAAAAAAAGTGCAATTAGCACAGTTAGCACAGCTGCACGCAGCTTCAGCGAGATATGGAGTAATATCCCTCTGATTCACCAACAAAATAGAGAAATTGCACCCTCAGCCCCAAATATAGTAGCCCTCCATATGTATTTTTAACATTTTCACTTTATGTTTTTGTGGCAATGTATTGTTTAATAAAGAAAGAATAAAAGTTATATTTTAAATGATAAGACCAGAAATAGGAATTTATAGTCACAGACTATTGAAATATCAAACTTGACCTCCTGGGTACAGACGATCATTTGAAACATTAGAGTTGGGCGGTGAGATCCCAAGTAATGCAAGTTGTGGTGAGATGGGGAAGTTTGTATTGCACACTTTGTTGCAATTGGCCAAGATCTCAGACCACCAAGTCTGAATCCAGGGGGACGTCCACCAGATGTGGAAGAAGGAGCCTTTATGCTCTAGACACCTCCAACAGAAATCCGATCTATCTGTATTGAAAAGACACGTGACGTCAGAAGTTTTATACCACCTAGTTAGAATTTTATACCCATTCTCCTGTGTTCGCACGCATCTGGAGTTTCCGTGGGGTGTCATAAAAAGTGCTGATAGTTCAGGAGGGGACCAGGAAATCTTTAGATCCTTCTCCCAAGAGACCAATGAAGGCGGGTTTGGGCATCACTATTGGGGTACAGATTTTTTTGTATATCTTTGAAATAGATATAAATTTGGGGGGGGTCTTGTTTTGTAATAAGGCTTTCAAACCATGTTATTTGGCGTAACAGAGCGCTCTTAGATATGTGTTTTGTAATGAAAGATTCTAAAAATGAAATTAGGGGCGAGGAGAAGTTTAATTCTGGGAAAAGGGTGAGAACTAGAACCTCATCTCCCTCACCAAGCAGGAAGATGGCTCTGATTGTAGAGTTGCACACAGTTTTGGGTAAGCTATCTCTGAGTGCTTGTGGTGCATTAGCCAGTATATCCTTTATTAGGATTAGGGGTGAAGGTAAGGGTATGGCATTTTGTGAAGACTGGAGCCATTTCCATGCTGCTAATGTTGAGTTAATCAGTGGGTTGGAAGGTCTATCAGTGGAAGGGGGGACATCAACACCCACTAGGAGGCCAGTGAATGGCTGTTTAATGCTAGTTTGTTCTATGGGTACCCAAGATCTAGGTTGGGGACAAAGGAACCAATTGACCACTTTGGATAAAGAAACCGTGGTAACGGTAGTGTGGCAGAACCTGGTAAATAAAAAGAAAAATAGGGCAAAAACATTGAGAAAGAACCAAACATGAAGGCCTCCAAGAAAGAGGTCAGACAGTAATGTGCTAGACCAGGCATCTCAAACTGTGGCCCTCCAGCTGTTGCAAAACGACAACTCCCACAATGCCCTGCTGTAGGCTGATACCTGTAGGCTGTCCAGGCATGCTGGGAGTTGTAGTTTTGCAACAGCTGGAGGGCCGCAGTGTGAGATCCCTGTGCTAGACCATCTAAGCTCTAGAAAATCACAAGGGGAAATTGAAAGAGACATGCAGCACCCTCAGGGTGATATAAGGTGAATGATATCTATTCTACCCTGGTCAACCTCCACTCCCCCCCAAAAAAGGGAGGGGAATACCCAAATAACCTTTTGGTTATAATGTTCAGGATGTCAGCCTGGAAACAGAGTTATGGGAGGTAATAATTGAGAATAAAAGTAATACTTATGTGAAACAGTATAATTTCTTATTAGAGATGGGGACTAGATGATGGTATCACTAGTCCTTGTCTTCCAGAGATATTCTTCTTAGTGTAGAAGTGGTGTTTCTTTTTTCTCTTTGAGTTTTCTGGATCCGAGGTGTCTCCCAGGGCGTTATTGTGGAAAGTTCTGGTAGGATTGCTAAGTCCAGGACTGGTTCCCAGTTCTCCATCGGTAGTAAAGAGATCTTGAGTCTGTTGTATGCCTTCTCAAGGCCACTGAAAGAAGAAATATTGATGCGCCGGCCTTCATGGAGAAAAGAAAGACCAAACGGAAAGTTCCATCTATAGAGGATCTTGTGAGCACGAAGCCAGTTAGTGAATGGTTTTAAATCCCTCCTTTTTTTCAAAGTCTACTGTGCTAGATCTTGGAAGACTGTTATGTGATGGTCCTCCCACATTATTGTTGGCGTATTTCTGGTGCTGTTTAGTATGGCTTCTTTAGCAGGGTAGTGCAGAAACTTGCAGATCACATCTCTGGGTGGTTCTCCTTATTGAGGTTATGCTCTGAGAGCTCTGTTGGCCCTTTCTAGAAGTACTTCATGCGCAGAGTCTGGGCAAAGAAGTGTAAGGCATATCTGGACGACTGTCCCTGGGATGTCATCAGGGACAACAGTTTCTGGGATTCCCCTGAAACGCAAGTTATTGCATCTGCCCCAGTTTTCTTGGTCTTCAATTCCTGAATAGATAGCGTTTAGATGGGTTTGGCACTTATTCAAGCTTGTGGATACTGCGTTCTGATGCAGGATGGCTGCAGCTTGGGCTTCTTCTAGGGCCTCCACTCTCCTCCCCACATGGTGTACATCCTCTTTAATAGAGGCTAAGTCCTGGCTGAGGGGGTAAAAAGCTTCTGCTAGGGCTTCTTTCAAGAAGACCCTTAATATAGGAAGTCCCTCGGACTCTGGGGATTCCTCCCTACCTTTGCCCACTTCTTCAGAGGCACGTGATTTGTGACCGGATGCTCTCGGCGTTCCGAGCGCCATCTTGGATTCTCTAGCTATGTAAGTAGTCACTGACTTTTTAATGAATTTCTCCATCTTCCCGGCCTGAATGTTATTTCTGGTTGGACTGGACAGGTCAGAAGCTTTAGATCAACCGATCTTGACAATTTTTGATCCTTCATTCTTGCGAAGGCTATTGTATGAGGGTTTAGCTAGAAGCGGAGCTGTGCTTCACACTACAATCCGCGTCTGGCGCAGGCTTCGCCCCCATCAATTCTTAATTTATAATAAGTATTTGGACCTAAAACTAGGCAGGTTGCATTAGTGTAATTCAGCAAATTACTATTTACTAAAGCATTCCTCAAAGTCTTTCTCTAAGTCTTCTTAATGTTTATGTGGCTATTAATTTTACCTGGAATCTAAAGTCCTGGTCATTGGCGTAGCGACCGGAACCCTAAACCATGAGGGCAATTTTCGCTTTATAAGATGTAATGTGTTTTATAAATTGAATGCAAGTGAGTGCTCACTAGTCTGCAGGAGGTGGAGGGACTGACACACTGTTGTGTCCTGACTCAGGGGTGTCGCTATAGGGGGTGCATATTTGGGCCCAGGAGCCTGAGGGGGCCCAAAGATCCTTGTGCCGCATAAGAAGTCACCAGTATTATAGAAAGTGCATGCTGGTCAAGCTGCCCTTCTGGCTGGAGGGAAGGGGTTAGGGCAAGAATTTAGAATGGGAGGCACCGGGTTTTTTTTGCCGCAGGCAGCACGAAGGCAATGTGCTTCCCTGCCCCTGGCTACAAAGTTCTGAGGGAAGGGGGGCGCAAGCTTAACTCCTGCATGAGGGCCCATGAGCCTTTAGCTACGCCCCTGTCCTGACTGGTACAGCATGAGGACATAGTGCGCGCATTATTATCTGACGCTGCAGGCAGTCAGGTGATAGTGCAGCCTGGGCCTAAAGAAGATCGGTAGCTGAGAGTCAGGGAGACTGCCAGACCTGGAAAGGAGTGGCTGAGCAGGAGAGGTAACTTAACTTACTTATTTTAAAGTCTGATCCGAGGTTTGATAATTGGGGGGTTTGATTTGAGGTCTGATACTTGTGGGGGACTGATTTGAGGGTTTGATACTTGGGGGGAGTCTGATTTGAGGTCTGATATTTGTGGGTCTTATTTGAGGTCTGATACTCAGGGGGTCTGATATGCAGGTCTAAACAGGGTCTAATCTGAAGATGAATAGTGGTCTGATATTCGGGGAGTCTGACATGGAAGTCTAATTGGGGTCTGATATGGGCATCTGACTAGAATGTCTGATAGGGGTCTCATCTGAGGATCTGATATGGGGGTCTGAGGATCTGATATTGCAGTCTGATTTGGGGATCTGATATGGGGGTCTGATCTGAGGTGTGATATATGGGTCTGATCAGAAAGGTGATGGGGTATTTTGGTGTTGTCTGGTCTGAATGGAGAAGATGAGGAATGATAATATCTTCATCAGAGGAGAGATCACTGATATAGAAGGTATGTGAAGCTGTATTACCCTGTATGTTTTGTACCGCTGTATGCAATGTTTTCCAAGTATGCCATTAATGGTAGGAGGTAAGGGGTTACGTTGAGAATTTGACATGGGGGGAGGCATTTAAATTTTTTACTCGTCCAGCAGAAAAGCTAGGTACACCACTGCACTTTGCTACAAAGCACTGAAACAAGGGAGCCCAAGCTGAACTCTTGCACCAGGTCCCATGAGCCTTTAGCTACACCCCTGGTTCTGTTTCTTTTTAAAGAAAGCATGTTTCTACACAAGTTTATACCTGTATATGAAAATAAGAAGTGCTATGATAAAAATATGGGAATTTACATTTCACCAAATCAGAATAGTCATCCAACTTGTTAAAGTCAAATCTATGATGTATTTTCAGAGAAGTGTGATTTTTCATAACATTTCACCTTTCTTTGTGCCAACTCTTAGCATTTTAATATTTATAAAGCGGCAATGAAAACTTGTCACTTACTCATCTGACTTGCCACATTTCTCTGTCACATCTGTTAGCTTAAGATGCCTACGCACAGCTTTACATCACGCACCCAGTTTGTAATGCTATCATAACAGCGAACACATGACTATGAATACGCACTAGACATCTTCCATTACATCAGTAAACTAAGTATTACTGCTTAAAAATAATAGAAAAGCTAATAGTTAGGGATGAGCGAACTCGAACTGTATAGTTCGGGTTCGTACCGAATTTTGGGGTGTCCGTGACACGGACCCGAACCCGGACATTTTCGTAAAAGTCCGGGTTCGGGTTCGGTGTTCGTCGCTTTCTTCGCGCTTTTGTGACGCTTTCTTGGCGCTTTTTGAAAGGCTGCAAAGCAGCCAATCAACAAGCGTCATACTACTTGCCCCAAGAGGCCATCACAGCCATGCCTACTATTGGCATGGCTGTGATTGGCCAGAGCACCATGTGACCCAGCCTCTATTTAAGCTGGAGTCACATAGCGCCGCCCGTCACTCTGCTCTGATTAGCGTAGGGAGAGGTTGCGGCTGCGACAGTAGGGCGAGATTAGGCAGATTAACTCCTCCAAAGGACTTGATTAACTGATCGATCTGCAGCTGTGGATCATTGAGCTGCTGATCCTCAATTGCTCACTGTTTTTAGGCTGCCCAGACCGTTTGTCAGTCACATTTTTCTGGGGTGATCGGCGGCCATTTTGTGTCTTGTGGTGCGCCAGCACAAGCTGCGACCAAGTGCATTTAACCCTCAATGGTGTGGTTGTTTTTTGGCTAAAGCCTACATCAGGGTGAAGCTGTCACACCAAGTGCATTTAACCAGCAATAGTCTGTTTATTTTTTGGCCATATACTACATCAGGGGCAAGCTGCGCCTGTCACCAAGTGCATTTAACCCTCAATGGTGCGTTTGTTTTTTGGCTAAAGCCTACATCAGGGTGAAGCTGTCACACCAAGTGCATTTAACCAGCAATAGTCTGTTTATTTTTTGGCCATATACTACATCAGGGGCAAGCTGCGCCCGTCACCAAGTGCATTTAACCCTCAGTAGTGTGGTTGGTCAAGCTATCACACCAAGTGCATTTAACCAGCAATAGTCTGTTCATTTTTTGGCCATATACTAAATCAGGGGCAAGCTGCGCCCGTCACCAAGTGCATTTAACCAGCAATAGTCTGTTCATTTTTTGGCCATATACTACATCAGGGGCAAGCTGCGCCCGTCACCAAGTGCATTTAACCCTCAGTAGTGTGGTTGGTCAAGCTGTGACACCAAGTGCATTTAACCAGCAATAGTCTGTTCATTTTTTGGCCATATACTACATCAGGGGCAAGCTGCGCCCATCACCAAGTGCATTTAACCAGCAATAGTGTGGTTATTTTTTGGCCATATCCCAGTCTAATTCTGTCACTAAATCCATACCGGTCACCCAGCGCCTAAATACTAGGCCTCAAATTTATATCCCGCTAAATCTCTCGTTACCGCTGTCCTGTTGTGGCTGGGAAAGTTATTTAGTGTCCGTCAAAGCACATTTTTTGTTCTGGGTTGAAATACAATTCCCAATTTAGCAATTTAAAAATTTAGTGGTTTCTGCTGTATCAGAGCTATTTGAAATCTATCCCTAAAAGGGTATATAATATTCAAGGTGCACATAGGGTCATTCAGAATAACTTCACACACCCGCTACTGTGCATTTCCAAGTCTAATTCTGTCACTAAACCCATACCTGTCACCCAGCGCCTAAATACTAGGCCTCAAATTCATATCCAGCTAAATCTGTCGTTAGTGCTGTAGCTGGGCGAGTTATTTAGTGTCCGTTCAAGCACATTTCTTGTTCTGGGTTGAAATACAATTCCCAATTTAGCAATTTCATAATTTAGTGGTTTCTGCTATATCAGAGCTATTTGAAATCTATCCCTAAAAGGGTAGATCATATTGAAGGTGCACATAGGGACATTCAGAATAACTTCACACACCCGCTACTGTGCATTTCCAAGTCTAATTCTGTCACTAAACCCATACCTGTCACCCAGCGCCTAAATACTAGGCCTCAAATTTATATCCAGCTAAATCTGTCCTTAGTGCTGTAGCTGGGCGAGTTATTTAGTGTCCGTTCAAGCACATTTCTTGTTCTGGGTTGAAATACAATTCCCAATTTAGCAATTTCATAATTTAGTGGTTTCTGCTATATCAGAGCTATTTGAAATCTATCCCTAAAAGGGTAGATCATATTGAAGGTGCACATAGGGACATTCAGAATAACTTCACACACCCGCTACTGTGCATTTCCAAGTCTAATTCTGTCACTAAACCCATACCTGTCACCCAGCGCCTAAATACTAGGCCTCAAATTTATATCCAGCTAAATCTGTCCTTAGTGCTGTAGCTGGGCGAGTTATTTAGTGTCCGTTCAAGCACATTTCTTGTTCTGGGTTGAAATACAATTCCCAATTTAGCAATTTCATAATTTAGTGGTTTCTGCTATATCAGAGCTATTTGAAATCTATCCCTAAAAGGGTATATAATATTCAAGGTGCACATTGGGTCATTCAGAATAACTTCACACACACCCGCTACTGTGTATTTCCAAGTCTAATTCTGTCACTAAACCCATACCTGTCACCCAGCGCCTAAATACTAGGCCTCAAATTCATATCCAGCTAAATCTGTCGTTAGTGCTGTAGCTGGGCGAGTTATTTAGTGTCCGTTCAAGCACATTTCTTGTTCTGGGTTGAAATACAATTCCCAATTTAGCAATTTCATAATTTAGTGGTTTCTGCTATATCAGAGCTATTTGAAATCTATCCCTAAAAGGGTAGATCATATTGAAGGTGCACATAGGGACATTCAGAATAACTTCACACACCCGCTACTGTGCATTTCCAAGTCTAATTCTGTCACTAAACCCATACCTGTCACCCAGCGCCTAAATACTAGGCCTCAAATTTATATCCAGCTAAATCTGTCCTTAGTGCTGTAGCTGGGCGAGTTATTTAGTGTCCGTTCAAGCACATTTCTTGTTCTGGGTTGAAATACAATTCCCAATTTAGCAATTTCATAATTTAGTGGTTTCTGCTATATCAGAGCTATTTGAAATCTATCCCTAAAAGGGTATATAATATTCAAGGTGCACATTGGGTCATTCAGAATAACTTCACACACACCCGCTACTGTGTATTTCTAAGTCTAATTCTGTCACTAAACCCATACCTGTCACCCAGCGCCTAAATACTAGGCCTCAAATTTATATCCTGCTAAATCTCTCGTTAACGCTGTCCTGTTGTGGCTGGGAAAGTTATTTAGTGTCCGTCAAAGCACATTTTTTGTTCTGGGTTGAAATACAATTCCCAATTTAGCAATTTCATAATTTAGTGGTTTCTGCTATATCAGAGCTATTTGAAATCTATCCCTAAAAGGGTATATAATATTCAAGGTGCACATTGGGTCATTCAGAATAACTTCACACACACCCGCTACTGTGTATTTCTAAGTCTAATTCTGTCACTAAACCCATACCTGTCACCCAGCGCCTAAATACTAGGCCTCAAATTTATATCCTGCTAAATCTCTCGTTAACGCTGTCCTGTTGTGGCTGGGAAAGTTATTTAGTGTCCGTCAAAGCACATTTTTTGTTCTGGGTTGAAATACAATTCCCAATTTAGCAATTTCATAATTTAGTGGTTTCTGCTATATCAGAGCTATTTGAAATCTATCCCTAAAAGGGTATATAATATTCAAGGTGCACATTGGGTCATTCAGAATAACTTCACACACACCCGCTACTGTGTATTTCTAAGTCTAATTCTGTCAC
The DNA here is from genome assembly GCF_014858855.1 of Bufo gargarizans. Taxonomy (NCBI): domain Eukaryota; kingdom Metazoa; phylum Chordata; class Amphibia; order Anura; family Bufonidae; genus Bufo; species Bufo gargarizans. The sequence goes on from NC_058080.1 coordinate 447,823,044, forward strand.
TAAACCCATACCTGTCACCCAGCGCCTAAATACTAGGCCTCAAATTTATATCCTGCTAAATCTCTCGTTAACGCTGTCCTGTTGTGGCTGGGAAAGTTATTTAGTGTCCGTCAAAGCACATTTTTTGTTCTGGGTTGAAATACAATTCCCAATTTAGCAATTTCATAATTTAGTGGTTTCTGCTATATCAGAGCTATTTGAAATCTATCCCTAAAAGGGTATATAATATTCAAGGTGCACATTGGATCATTCAGAATAACTTCACACACACCCGCTACTGTGTATTTCTAAGTCTAATTCTGTCACTAAACCCATACCTGTCACCCAGCGCCTAAATACTAGGCCTCAAATTTATATCCTGCTAAATCTCTCGTTAACGCTGTCCTGTTGTGGCTGGGAAAGTTATTTAGTGTCCGTCAAAGCACATTTTTTGTTCTGGGTTGAAATACAATTCCCAATTTAGCAATTTCATAATTTAGTGGTTTCTGCTATATCAGAGCTATTTGAAATCTATCCCTAAAAGGGTATATAATATTCAAGGTGCACATTGGGTCATTCAGAATAACTTCACACACACCCGCTACTGTGTATTTCTAAGTCTAATTCTGTCACTAAACCCATACCTGTCACCCAGCGCCTAAATACTAGGCCTCAAATTTATATCCTGCTAAATCTCTCGTTAACGCTGTCCTGTTGTGGCTGGGAAAGTTATTTAGTGTCCGTCAAAGCACATTTTTTGTTCTGGGTTGAAATACAATTCCCAATTTAGCAATTTCATAATTTAGTGGTTTCTGCTATATCAGAGCTATTTGAAATCTATCCCTAAAAGGGTATATAATATTCAAGGTGCACATTGGGTCATTCAGAATAACTTCACACACACCCGCTACTGTGTATTTCTAAGTCTAATTCTGTCACTAAACCCATACCTGTCACCCAGCGCCTAAATACTAGGCCTCAAATTTATATCCTGCTAAATCTCTCGTTAACGCTGTCCTGTTGTGGCTGGGAAAGTTATTTAGTGTCCGTCAAAGCACATTTTTTGTTCTGGGTTGAAATACAATTCCCAATTTAGCAATTTCATAATTTAGTGGTTTCTGCTATATCAGAGCTATTTGAAATCTATCCCTAAAAGGGTATATAATATTCAAGGTGCACATTGGGTCATTCAGAATAACTTCACACACACACGCTTCTGTGCATTTCCAAGTCTAATTCTGTCACTAAATCCATACCGGTCACCCAGCGCCTAAATACTAGGCCTCAAATTTATATCCCGCTGAATTTGAATACAATACATTGGGCCAAATAATATATTTGTTGTTGTGGTGAACCATAACAATGAGAAAAACATCTAGTAAGGGACGCGGACGTGGACATGGTCGTGGTGGTGTTAGTGGACCCTCTGGTGCTGGGAGAGGACGTGGCCGTTCTGCCACATCCACACGTCCTAGTGTACCAACTACCTCAGGTCCCAGTAGCCGCCAGAATTTACAGCGATATATGGTGGGGCCCAATGCCGTTCTAAGGATGGTAAGGCCTGAGCAGGTACAGGCATTAGTCAATTGGGTGGCCGACAGTGGATCCAGCACGTTCACATTATCTCCCACCCAGTCTTCTGCAGAAAGCGCACAGATGGCGCCTGAAAACCAACCCCATCAGTCTGTCACATCACCCCCATGCATACCAGGGAAACTGTCTCAGCCTCAAGTTATGCAGCAGTCTCTTATGCTGTTTGAAGACTCCGCTGGCAGGGTTTCCCAAGGGCATCCACCTAGCCCTTCCCCAGCGGTGAAAGACATAGAATGCACTGACGCACAACCACTTATGTTTCCTGATGATGAGGACATGGGAATACCACCTCAGCATGTCTCTGATGATGACGAAACACAGGTGCCAACTGCTGCGTCTTTCTGCAGTGTGCAGACTGAACAGGAGGTCAGGGATCAAGACTGGGTGGAAGACGATGCAGGGGACGATGAGGTCCTAGACCCCACATGGAATGAAGGTCGTGCCACTGACTTTCACAGTTCGGAGGAAGAGGCAGTGGTGAGACCGAGCCAACAGCGTAGCAAAAGAGGGAGCAGTGGGCAAAAGCAGAACACCCGCCGCCAAGAGACTCCGCCTGCTACTGACCGCCGCCATCTGGGACCGAGCACCCCAAAGGCAGCTTCAAGGAGTTCCCTGGCATGGCACTTCTTCAAACAATGTGCTGACGACAAGACCCGAGTGGTTTGCACGCTGTGCCATCAGAGCCTGAAGCGAGGCATTAACGTTCTGAACCTGAGCACAACCTGCATGACCAGGCACCTGCATGCAAAGCATGAACTGCAGTGGAGTAAACACCTTAAAACCAAGGAAGTCACTCAGGCTCCCCCTGCTACCTCTTCTGCTGCTGCCGCCTCGGCCTATTCTGCTGCTGCCGCCTCGGCCTCTTCCTCCGCCTCTGGAGGAACGTTGGCACCTGCCGCCCAGCAAACAGGGGATGTACCACCAACACCACCACCACCACCTCCGTCACCAAGCGTCTCAACCATGTCACACGCCAGCGTTCAGCTCTCCATCTCACAAACATTTGATAGAAAGCGTAAATTCCCACCTAGCCACCCTCGATCCCTGGCCCTGAATGCCAGCATTTCTAAACTACTGGCCTATGAAATGCTGTCATTTAGGCTGGTGGACACAGACAGCTTCAAACAGCTCATGTCGCTTGCTGTCCCACAGTATGTTGTTCCCAGCCGGCACTACTTCTCCAAGAGAGCCGTGCCTTCCCTGCACAACCAAGTATCCGATAAAATCAAGTGTGCACTGCGCAACGCCATCTGTAGCAAGGTCCACCTAACCACAGATACGTGGACCAGTAAGCACGGCCAGGGACGCTATATCTCCCTAACTGCACACTGGGTAAATGTAGTGGCAGCTGGGCCCCAGGCGGAGAGCTGTTTGGCGCACGTCCTTCCGCCGCCAAGGATCGCAGGGCAACATTCTTTGCCTCCTGTTGCCACCTCCTCCTTCTCGGCTTCCTCCTCCTCTTCTTCCACCTGCTCATCCAGTCAGCCACACACCTTCACCACCAACTTCAGCACAGCCCGGGGTAAACGTCAGCAGGCCATTCTGAAACTCATATGTTTGGGGGACAGGCCCCACACCGCACAGGAGTTGTGGCGGGGTATTGAACAACAGACCGACGAGTGGTTGCTGCCGGTGAGCCTCAAGCCCGGCCTGGTGGTGTGTGATAATGGGCGAAATCTCGTTGCAGCTCTGGGACTAGCCAATTTGACGCACATCCCTTGCTTGGCGCATGTGCTGAATTTGGTGGTGCAGAAGTTCATTCACAACTACCCCGACATGTCAGAGCCGCTGCATAAAGTGCGGGCCGTCTGTTCGCGCTTCCGGCGTTCATATCCTGCTGCTGCTCGCCTGTCTGCGCTACAGCGTAACTTCGGCCTTCCCGCTCACCGCCTCATATGCGACGTGCCCACCAGGTGGAACTCCACCTTGCACATGCTGGACAGACTGTGCGAGCAGCAGCAGGCCATAGTGGAGTTTCAGCTGCAGCACGCACGGGTCAGTCGCACTACAGAACAGCACCACTTCACCACCAATGACTGGGCCTCCATGCGAGACCTGTGTGCCCTGTTGCGCTGTTTCGAGTACTCCACCAACATGGCCAGTGGCGATGACACCGTTATCAGCGTTACAATACCACTTCTATGTCTCCTTGAGAAAACACTTAGGGCGATGATGGAAGAGGAGGTGGCCCAGGAGGAGGAGGAGGAGGAGGAGGAAGAGGGGTCATTTTTAGCACTTTCAGGCCAGTCTCTTCGAAGTGACTCAGAGGGAGGTTTTTGGCAACAGCAGAGGCCAGGTACAAATGTGGCCAGCCAGGGCCCACTACTGGAGGACGAGGAGGACGAGGATGAGGAGGAGGTGGAGGAGGATGAGGATGAAGCATGGTCACAGCGGGGTGGCACCCAACGCAGCTCGGGTCCATCACTGGTGCGTGGCTGGGGGGAAAGGCAGGACGATGACGATACGCCTCCCACAGAGGACAGCTTGTCCTTACCCCTGGGCAGCCTGGCACACATGAGCGACTACATGCTGCAGTGCCTGCGCAACGACAGCAGAGTTGCCCACATTTTAACCTGTGCGGACTACTGGGTTGCCACCCTGCTGGATCCACGCTACAAAGACAATGTGCCCACCTTACTTCCTGCACTGGAGCGTGATAGGAAGATGCGCGAGTACAAGCGCACGTTGGTAGACGCGCTACTGAGAGCATTCCCAAATGTCACAGGGGAACAAGTGGAAGCCCAAGGCCAAGGCAGAGAAGGAGCAAGAGGTCGCCAAGGCAGCTGTGTCACGGCCAGCTCCTCTGAGGGCAGGGTTAGCATGGCAGAGATGTGGAAAACTTTTGTCAACACGCCACAGCTAACTGCACCACCACCTGATACGCAACGTGTTAGCAGGAGGCAACATTTCACTAACATGGTGGAACAGTACGTGTGCACACCCCTCCACGTACTGACTGATGGTTCGGCCCCATTCAACTTCTGGGTCTCTAAATTGTCCACGTGGCCAGAGCTAGCCTTTTATGCCTTGGAGGTGCTGGCCTGCCCGGCAGCCAGCGTTTTGTCTGAACGTGTATTCAGCACGGCAGGGGGCGTCATTACAGACAAACGCAGCCGCCTGTCTACAGCCAATGTGGACAAGCTGACGTTCATAAAAATGAACCAGGCATGGATCCCACAGGACCTGTCCGTCCCTTGTCCAGATTAGACATTAACTACCTCCCCATAACCATATATTATTGGACTCCAGGGCACTTCCTCATTCAATCCTATTTTTATTTTCATTTTACCATTATATTGCGAGGCTACCCAAAGTTGAATGAACCTCTCCTCTGCCTGTGTGCTAGGCCTAAATATATGCCAATGGACTGTTGCAGTGGTGGCTGACATGAAGCCTGATTCTCTGCTATGACATGCAGACTAATTCTCTGCTGACATGAAGCCAGATTGTCTGTTACGGGACCTCTCTCCTCTGCCTGGGTGCTGGGCCTAAATTTATGACAATGGACTGTTGCAGTGGTGGCTGACGTGAAGCCTGATTCTCTGCTATGACATGCAGACTGATTCTCTGCTGACATGAAGCCAGATTGTCTGTTACGGGACCTCTCTGCTCTGCCTGTGTGCTAGGCCTAAATATATGCCAATGGACTGTTGCAGTGGTGGGTGACGTGAAGCCTCATTCTCTGCTATGACATGCAGACTGATTCTCTGCTGACATGAAGCCAGATCGTCTGTTACGGGACCTCTCTGCTCTGCCTGTGTGCTAGGCCTAAATATATGCCAATGGACTGTTGCAGTGGTGGGTGACGTGAAGCCTCATTCTCTGCTATGACATGCAGACTGATTCTCTGCTGTCATGAAGCCAGATTGTCTGTTACGGGACCTCTCTGCTCTGCCTGTGTGCTAGGCCTAAATATATGCCAATGGACTGTTGCAGTGGTGGGTGACGTGAAGCCTCATTCTCTGCTATGACATGCAGACTGATTCTCTGCTGACATGAAGCCAGATTGTCTGTTACGGGACCTCTCTCCTCTGCCTGTGTGCTAGGCCTAAATATATGCCAATGGACTGTTGCAGTGGTGGCTGACGTGAAGCCTCATTCTCTGCTATGACATGCAGACTGATTCTCTGCTGACATGAAGCCAGATTCTCTGTTACGGGACCTCTCTCCTCTGCCTGTGTGTGTGCTGGGCCTAAATATATGCCAATGGACTGTTGCAGTGGTGGCTGACGTGAAGCCTCATTCTCTGCTATGACATGCAGACTGATTCTCTGCTGACATGAAGCCAGATTCTCTGTTACGGGACCTCTCTCCTCTGCCTGTGTGTGTGCTGGGCCTAAATATATGCCAATGGACTGTTGCAGTGGTGGCTGACGTGAAGCCTCATTCTCTGCTATGACATGCAGACTAATTCTCTGCTGACATGAAGACAGATTCTCTGTTACGGGACCTCTCTCCTCTGCCTGTGTGTGTGCTGGGCCTAAATATATGCCAATGGACTGTTGCAGTGGTGGCTGACGTGAAGCCTCATTCTCTGCTATGACATGCAGACTGATTCTCTGCTGACATGAAGCCAGATTCTCTGTTACGGGACCTCTCTCCTCTGCCTGTGTGTGTGCTGGGCCTAAATATATGCCAATGGACTGTTGCAGTGGTGGCTGACGTGAAGCCTCATTCTCTGCTATGACATGCAGACTGATTCTCTGCTGACATGAAGCCAGATTCTCTGTTACGGGACCTCTCTCCTCTGCCTGTGTGTGTGCTGGGCCTAAATATATGCCAATGGACTGTTGCAGTGGTGGCTGACGTGAAGCCTCATTCTCTGCTATGACATGCAGACTAATTCTCTGCTGACATGAAGACAGATTCTCTGTTACGGGACCTCCCTCCTCTGCCTGGGTGCTGGGCCTAAATATATGCCAATGGACTGTTGCAGTGGTGGCTGACGTGAAGCCTCATTCTCTGCTATGACATGCAGACTAATTCTCTGCTGACATGAAGACAGATTCTCTGTTACGGGACCTCTCTCCTCTGCCTGGGTGCCAGGGCCTAAATATCTGAGAATGGACTGTTCCAGTGGTGGGTGACGGGAAGCCAGATTCTCTGCTATGGAACCTCTCTCCAATTGATTTTGGTTAATTTTTATTTATTTAATTTTTATTTTAATTCATTTCCCTATCCACATTTGTTTGCAGGGGATTTACCTACATGTTGCTGCCTTTTGCAGCCCTCTAGCTCTTTCCTGGGCTGTTTTACAGCCTTTTTAGTGCCGAAAAGTTCGGGTCCCCATTGACTTCAATGGGGTTCGGGTTCGGGACGAAGTTCGGATCGGGTTCGGATCCCGAACCCGAACATTTCCGGGATGTTCGGCCGAACTTCTCGAACCCGAACATCCAGGTGTTCGCTCAACTCTACTAATAGTCCTATATTCTTTAGCAGTGTATATATTAAATTTATACATTTTGACTGGATAAGTGATATTTAAAAATAAAGGTGGGGATTTATAATTTGTGATGGTGTTGGTGTCTGTCTGCCTTGTAAATTTGTGACAAATATAGGAAATGTCGCACAGTAACAACATATAGCATAAGTATAATATAGCGTAAGTGCAATTTAGTGTACTCCTATGGCTGTAAAAGTTCACCAGTGGGGTGCCTGGCGTGATTATATGGCTTTTTAAAATGTCACACATCATAAATGAGACTTAAAAGTGTTTTAATCTGTAATCCTCACCAGCTTTTCACCTCATTTCTAAGTGGCGTGCCTCACCAAATTTTGCAACATTTGAACAAATGTTCAAAAATATGCACCAGTTATCTCACATGGGCATCGCCTGCAGCATTTTTAGACCACAAACCTGGTTTAGCAAACTTCAACATTTATACCTGATGGTTAAAAAGATAAACAAGTTGTCAAAAACGCTCTTTAATCAGGCATCACCTTTCATGACAGTTAATGAATTGTCGGAAGACCAAGGTATATAGAAAGAAAAGTCTTAAAAGAGTCATTCTTTCACAGAAATTCCTTCGCTAATCCTAAGGGTGTTTTAGACAGAAGAAATTGACATTGTTAAGTTTGACCCTGAATATGGTTCATCAAGAGATTCTCTATATTAAACCATCTTGATCTGAATTAAAAACAAACAAATAAAACAAAAAAAAGAAACTAAAGTAAAAAATGTATTTTTTTGAAGTAATACATATACATTATATTAATAGATTGCAATATATTGTAATATGATTTAACATGGCAAACTTCCAAGATTTTCATTGACCAGTAAAATATTAAAGGCTATGGACACATAGAAGGAAGGGTTAATACTGATTCCACTCATTTTCGGCTAATGTATTTATTTATTGTCAATTGGTCTTTATTAAAAATCATATTTTCCTGTTTAGATTTCAGTTTAAGTTTATTTGCAGACTAGCAGGCTTTTCTGTTCACACAAAATCCTGTCAGAGAACAGGTCTGATGGCTGGATCTGTAGCCCTTATCTCTGAAGTCCTGACAGCTCATAAATGCTCATTATAGCATAATATTTCATATAGGGATCTGAGAATAAAGCAAGGAGGCTCCAGCCAGTATATAAGGGCTGAATTGGTGGTCTTGAAGGGGTTGTCTAAGTTATGTAAAAAGAAAAAAAATACAACACCGTAAATCTAAAGGTCAGCAATATATACATAAGCTAAAAAGTTTTAGACAAAATAATATTATATTTACTCATTTCCTTATTTCTATTCTAGCCCTTTGTTTACCTGCAATAACAACAAAAAATTGCTGCCCTGTCTATAGGCTGGCTGCTGGGATACTCATGTTGTATATGTAGTACTAGAAGTCCCAGTTATACAGTACAATGACATTTCTCATACATACAGGATTTCCCCCCTACCTGTTCTTGTGCAATGCTCTGCAGAACTCCTCCAGTCTGTCATCTCTGTTTTCACGGTAAGGAGGGAAGATCCAGTGCCCATCATTTGTCTCTACACTGCCTGGAGAAACCCTGCAGCTGCTCAGCAAAGCCTCCAGTCCTGAGTCTGTGCTTCTGATGGTAGAAGGGGTTAAACATTGCTAAAGAATCCAGTGGGAGGAGAGACACAAAGCAGACAGCTCAGCCAGCAGATCCCGCAGTCCAGGGACATGTAGGCAGCACAGTGCCATCTTGTGCACAGACATAGACCTGCTCCTAAGGCTTGTGCACAAAACATCAACAGGGCAGGCAGAGAAGCTGACATCATAGGTCATGTGCCATTCAGTAAATTTTAGAAAGGGGCCACTGCACAAGAAGTAAGTGAATTGTAATCCCCTTACATTTGTTTAGTTAGAGACATCCAAAGAACAAACAAATAACTTGGACAACCCCTTTAAACAAGGGGATAGCATATAATGTAAAGCAGCAAATGCATGGTCATCTGCAATACTGATTTTGTTACACCAAGTTTATTCCGGAATTAAGCTCTGTTTACACTTGCATTTAATAGTTATTGTATGTGGTTCAAGTATTTTTGATGGCAAGAGAGAATAATATTGCAGTCTAATGTGTAATTTTTGCCATAGATATTCTGAAACCTCAATGAAATCCTAACAGACTCCAATTGAAGCCAATTTGAAAATGTCAAGGCTGTTATAAACCAAAGCAAAACCATTCTAATCTAGACAGAGGCTTACATTTTCAAATAAGGATGACAGATGACATTTTTTTATTGTCTTTTGGGTAGATAAATAAGGGGTCCATAGTGATTTTATAAACCCAGTAAACATCGAGAACAAAATGAGTAGACTGTAAGTACACCCTGAACTGCAGCCAACTTTGACATATCTTTACAGATAACCAGAAACCAGCTATTCACAGCAATAAGCACAGGCATTTGACATCTGCTCACACTTAAGCAAAGTAAAAAAAAAATAATAACCTTGCGAAGTGTTAAAACTAAAGTTCACCCGAAGGCCATATAAATGAGATATACAACAATCATGACAAGCACTTGGACTAAAACTGTGGGAAATTAAAAGTGCCTTATGAATAAATTCAATAAACATTTCACAGAATAATGTTATTACTAGTAATAGTTACAGTAATTACACAGAGTACTTGGAGAATTTTAGCCAAGCAAATCACACATTCATTCTATGCCAGGAACAGGATGGCTGCCAATTGTTTAACCAGCCAAAATACTTCTATTCCGAGCATCAGGTCAATAGAAATTAATTGTATTAAGTAATGTCCCAGGAAGCCGCAAAGTATAATCAGCTATAACAATGTTTATCATATGAAATAATACATTAAATTAGGTATTGGAGATTTTCAGTTAGTAGTAAAAAAAAAGGTGCAATTCATGACATCAATGCTACTGTATATATTACGTGGTGGCAAATTAGTGCACTTTTATTTTGTATGGTCTATCTGAAATAGGAAATGCTAGGAAATACTATAAATGTCAGGTAGGGGCAGGTCCTACATCTGCCACCCTCTCACTTCTCCAGAAGAGTGGCCACAAAGTGAACAGAGAGCAGCCACGCCTATGTGCCCCCCTCTGTTCACCACTATGGGAATTATGAGCGCTAAGCATTGGCTCAGCTATTTCCTGCAGTCCTAAAATGGTGACTGAAATGGTGGCAACACTTACATGGTGCACCCTCCATTCACCTCTATGGAACTTCCAAATATAGCTGAGCACACTTACTTCGCTATTTTTGGAACCCCTATAGCAATGTATGGAGAGCACACTGTAAATGCATGGTGTGCTATGCTTCACTTTAGGGGTCCTCCCATAGGTGGACCCCACCCCTGTCTGACATTGATGGCATATCCTAGCTATATGCCATCCATATCTCAAATGGGTTAACGGCTTTAATAGCCTCTGGTAGCATTTTACACATAGCTTAGGCTACAATAACAGAAGCATTTGGCACCCGTGCCTCATCAATTTCTCTTGCCAACTTTACAGAATAGAATGTCAAACAAATCTTTGTTACTTAAGAACACTGTGCTATTTCGGTTTCTTTCATTCCTCCTGCAGCAAGACACCACTGAAACAGTAATTATTCTAGAGAAGTCTGAAAAAAATGTAGTTATTGTATATTTTATGCATTAGAATGAAACATTTATTTGATTTGGCGTCACATTTAAGAGTAAAATTGTATTAATAAAAACCCTAGCAAGAATGATTTCTAATATATGCAGGCACAGGAATGAGTCGGTTCTCACATAATGTTCACATTGTTAATATATAAGGTTTTTAGTACTTCTATCCTTTTTAGAAATATATAGGTTGATAAATAGTGTTGAGCGAACCCGAACTGTAAAGTTTGGGTCTGTACCGAACTTGGCAAATTCGGGTACCCGGACCCGAACCCGAACTTTGCCAGAAAAGCTTAGGTTCGAGTTTGGTGTTCGGGCATTTAATAAAGCTTTCTTAAGGCTGCAGGGCACTTAGAAGCCATCATAGCCATGTCTAGTAATGGCATGGCTGTGATTGGCCAGTGCATCATGTGACCCAGCCTCTATACAAGCTGAATCACATGTAGCACAGCCCATCAGCTCTGAGTATTTTTTTCTGGGTGTAATGCACTATTTTTGTACCTACACGTGACAGGGAAATTAATATAGTTAATATGACTGTTAGTTCGGCCGTTGATATATACCCATTTTTGGTGTGAGATACACGTGCACTGCATATGTGAAAGGGAAATTAATATAGTTAATCTGTCTGTTAGTTCGGTGGTTGACCTATACCCATTTTGGGTGTGAGATATACGTGCACTTTATTTGTGACAGGAAAATTAATATAGTTAATCTGACTGTTAGTTCGGTCGGTGACATATATCCATTTTTGGTGTGAGGTACACCTGCACTGCATCCATGACAGGGAAATTAATATAGTTAATCCGTCTGTTAGTTCGGTGGGTGATATATTCCCATTTTTGGTGTGAGGTACACCTGCACTGCATACGTGACATGGAAATTAATATAGTTAAACTGTCTGTTAGTTCGGTGGGTGACCTCAAAGAATGAGGAGAGCATCAAATAAGGGACATGGCCAAGGTCATGGTGCTGCTGGTGCAGGTGGAGCTCCTGTTGTAGGGAGAGGACGTGGTTGATCTGTGCTAGCTACATGTTCAAATGAAACACCTTCCTCAGGTGCACGTAGGTGACAGGACGTTCAGCGTCATTTTGTAGGCCCGAAAAATGGTGAGGCCACAACAAGTATAGGCCGTAGTAGATGGATAGCTGACTGTGCCTCCAGTTCCTTCACATTGTCTCCCACCCAGTCCCCTGCTGAAACCGCAGAGTTGGCACCTGCAGCCAATGGGCATCTGTCTTTCAACTCACCCCCTTGCAAATCAGCTAAGCAGTCTGATCCTCAAGTCATGCAGCAGTCTCTTATGCTTTTTGATGACTCTGCTGGTGAGGTTTCAATGGACCATCCACTTAGCCATGCCCCAGAAGTGAAAGATATTGAGTACACTGATGCCCAACCAGTTATGTTTCAGGATGTGGACATGGGAGGACCACCGCAGCATGTCTCTGATGATGATGACGAAACACAGGTGTCAGCTGCTGCGGCCATCTGCCATGTAAAGACCGGCAAGGAGGGCAGGGGTGAAGAGTGGGTGGAAGATGATGTGGAGGATGATGAGGTCCTAGACCCCACATGGAATCAAGGTCATGCGAGTGATGTGTGCAGTTCAGAGAAGAGGCGGTGGTCACAAAGTGCCAGCCGCACAGCAAAAGAGAGAGCAGGGTGCAAAAGCAGAGTGGCCGTCCACTAGCCAGTACGCCTGCTACTGCCCACCACACCCAGGGACTGAGCACACCAAAGCCAGCTCCAAGATGTTCCCTGGCATGGCAGTTCTTCAGACAATGTGCTGACGACAAGAATTGAGTGGTTTGCACGCTGTTCAATCAGAGCCTGAAGCGAGGCATAAACGTTATCAACCTGAGCACAACCTGCATGACCAGGCATTTAAGTGCATAGCACGAGCTTCAGTGGAGTAGACACCTCAAAAAATCCAAGAAAGGTCTCTGGCTCCTCCTGATTCCTCTTCTGCTGCAGTCGCGGTCTCTTCATCCACCTCTGGAGTGACAGTGCCACCTGCTACCCCGCAAACAGAGGATCTGCCAGCAACACCAACACCTGGGTCACCATGCATCTCCACAATGTCCCATAAATGTTGTAAACCTGAGCACCACCTGCATGAACAGCATCTAAATGCAAAGCACGAGCTGCAGGGAAGTACACACCTGGAAGACCACAAAAGATCTCAGGCTCCTCTTGCTCCCTCTTCTGCTGTGGTCTCGGCCTCTTCCTCCCTCTCTGGAGTGAGAGTGCCACCTGACACCCCCCAAACAGAGGATGTGGCAGCAACACCACCACCTCGACCACCGTCTCCCAGCATGTCCACACTGTTCCATGGAAGCATTCAGCTGTCCATCCCCCAAATGCTGGAAAGAAAGAGGAAGTACCCCCTTAACCATCTGGGATCCCTGGCTCTGAATGCCAGCATTTAAAAATTACTGGCCTTCGAAATGCTGTCATTCCATCTGGTGGAGACAGAGACTTTTACAAACCTTATAGCGTTGGCTGTCCGACAGTACGCGGTTCCAAGCCGCCACTACTTTTCCAGACGAGCCATCCCTGCCCTGCACAAACGAGTAGCGGACAAAATCAGGTGAGCCTCAAAATTGGCCTGGTGGTATGCAATAATGTGCAAAATCTCGCAGCAGCTCTGGGGCTAGCTGGTTTGATGCACATCCCTTGCCTGTTGCATGTGCTGAATTTGGTGGTGCAGAGGTTACTGAAAAATTACCCCGATATGTCAGAGCTGCTGCCGATAGTGCAGGCCCTCTGTGCGCGCTTTCACTGTTCTCACCCTGCTGCTTGCCTGTCTGCACTGCAGCGTAACTTCGGCCTTCCCGCTCACCGCCTCATATGCAGTGGTGTATCTATCACGAGGCAAAGAAGGCATTTGCCTAGGGCGGCACTTGCCAATGGGGCGGCAAAATGCCTTGTTTGCCCCTTGTCCTATCTGTCTTAAACGCAGTATACTCAGAAGATCCAATGTTATATTCTAACCCCCAGGCGTTCCCATGGTGACAGGGACGCTTGCCTGGGGGTTAGATTATACAGGTCCACGCCGCTCACAGGAGTACATTTATAAACTGTAATCAGTAACTTTAACTTTAATCATTGCTGATCTCTTTACTGGATACCTTACTCTGTCTTAGCTCCAGTAACAGCAGGCAGTACGGGTGGCGCTCACTCATGACGTCACGCGCCTGCTCCCGCAGTGCGGGCGGTGAGTGAGCACCACCCGTACTGCCTGTTGTTACCGGAGCTAAGAGTAAGGTATCCAAGTAAAGAGATCAGCAATGATTAAAGTTACAGTTACTGATTACAGTTTATAAATGTACTCATGTGAGCGTCGGGGAGGGGGATCTGTGGATGGCACTGTTTAGGGGAGGGGGATCTGTGGATGGCACTGTTTAGGGGGATCTGTGGATGGCACTGTTTAGGGGAGGGAGATCTGTGGATGGCACTGTTTAGGGGAGGGGGATCTGTGGATGGCACTGTTTAGGGGAGGGGGAATTTGTGGATGGCACTGTTTAGGGGAGGGGATCTGTGGATGGCACTGTTTAGGGGGGATCTGTGGATCGCACTGTTTGGGGGGATCTGAGGATGGCACATAGGAAGGGGTGGGGTTTAGAGAGGAAGGGGCTTGGCCTTGACAGGAAGGGGTGGGTCAATTTTATATTAGGGAGGTGCCCGAGTTTAGTTTCGCCTAGGGCAGCACAAAACCAAGATACACCACTGCATGAGCGACGTACCCACAAGATGGAACTCTACCTTGCACATGCTGGAGAGACTGTGCGAGCAGCAGCAGGCGATAGTCGAGTTTCGGGACATGTGGGACATGTGTGCCATGTTTCTTTGTTGCAAGTACTTCACCAACATAGCCAGTGCCGATGTCGCAGTCCTCACAGTTACTATCCCACTTCTATGTCTCCTTGAAAAAACACTTTGGGCGATGATGGAAGAGGATGTGGCACAGGAGGAAGAGGGGGAGGAAGAGGGATCATTTCCACGGTTATCATTCACAAGTGGCTTGGAGGGTGGATTCCTGCACCAACAGAGACCAGGTATGCAACTATCTAGCCAGGGCACAGTTCTGCAGGATGAGGAGGAGGAGGATGATGATGAGGAGGAACTGTGTTCACAACAGGGTGGCACCCAGCTTATGGGCATCAATTAAGCATGGCTGGGGGGACACAGAGGACATAGATGATACACCTCTAACAGAGGACAGCCTACGCAACGACCGCCGAGTTGCCCACATTCTAACCAGTGCTGATTACTGGGTAGCCACCCTGCTGGATTCCCGCTACAAGGACAACGTGCTGTCCTTAATTCCGTCACTGGAGCATGATCAAAAGATGCGCAAGTACATGCGCACGCTGGTAGACGCACTGCTATTGGCATTCACACCTGACAGCGGGGGCTCAGTAGAAGCACAAGGCGAAGGCAAAGGAGGAGAAAGAAGGGCACCACCAGCACCTCAGAAGGGAGGATTAGCATGGTCAAAATGTGGAAAATATTTGTCAGTACGCTACAACAACCAGCACCACCAGCTGATACGGAACGTCTTAGCAGGAGGCAGCATTTCAGCAACATGTGGAAAAGTACGTGTGCACATGCTTACACATACTGACTAATGGGTCTTCCACATTTAACTTCTGGGTCTCCAAATTGGGCACATTCCCTAAGCTTGCCCTTTACACTTTGGAGGTGCTGGCCTGCCCTACTGCAAATGTATTGTCCAAACGTGTGTTTAGCATGGCAGGGAGGGTAATCACAGACAAGCGCAGACGCCTGTTCACAGCCAACGTGGACAAGCTCTTGTTCATTAAAATGAACCAGGCATGGTTGTGCCGAGTAGACAAGTATACCGGCCACACCCAGCCATTGTTATACTCTAGCGCATTTTCTCTTTGCATTCTACAACACTTTGACCTCCGCTTCCTAGTTCAAGATTATTATTATTATTTTTCTATTCTATGTTATTTTAAGTCACTTCCCTAACTATATTTGTTTGCAGGGCAACTGTCTTGCTATTACCCCCATTTTGCTTCCTTTTACAGCCTTCTAGCCCTTACTAGGACTATTTTACAGCATTTTTATTGCACCAAAGTTAAGTTCCTTATTGACTTCAATGGGGTTTGGGTTCAAGTTCAGGTCAAGCTTGGGTCCCGAACCCTAACTTTGACCTGAAGTTCGGCCGAACCTGGTGAACCCAAACATCCACGGGTCCGCTCATCCTTATTGATAAATAAAAGTTTCTTTGGAAGTTTTTGTTTCTGCCGGCATGTGACACCATAGCATTAAAGGGAACATGTCACCACAAAATACAATCTGCAGCATGTTGTAGAGCAGGAAATGCTGAGCAGATTAATATATAGTTTTATGGGAAAAGATTCAATAAAACCGGTAATTTAATAATTTAATTGAGTAACCTTTGTTCTTTTATGCATTGGAGTTAAGGGGGCGGTCCTACTCAGTGATTGACAGTCTTCCTTGTTTGTTTAGTCATGCAAATTGAGCTGTAAACTATTGACTATCACTGCCCCCCATGACTACATGCTACTATACTACCTACAGATTACATGGTAATGTTGGCGGGTTCTCTTTAACTGGCCTTTGGTAATCACGAGAAGTGTTAATTTGTTTATTGACAGGCATTAATTTCCTAGATATCCGCTAATGTTCAGTTGAAGGATAAATTTATATTATTAGCCATCCTGGTGTATAGAAATAAAGTTTTAACAGTGATGTCTATAATTCTCTGCAAAAATGATTAACCTTTCCAGTTTACACATAATTATATTTAATGGTAGGGACATAATTATAGATAGGCTATGATTGAATTTCATTGTGATTAACGCTGATCTAATTCTAAGATAGACAAGCTAGATAGTAAGAGTAAATTTGCCTTTCATATTGAATCTTTCTTAAAGGGGGTCTGTCACAAGAAATGTACTGTTAATCCTGGCACAAAGCTGAATGTGATTATAACTTTCCCTCCACAACTCATGCCGTGGTCTGTAGGCAGGCCACCTCATACACCTCAGGGTGCAGCGCTATATTGGCAGCATCACTACTTAAGCTTGATGGTGAGACACCATATCTACTGCCACTCGCTGTGTTGTTTCTGGGACCAAGAGGTATATACTGTTTCTTTGTTTAGCCTGCACCATTTATAATCCGATGTGGGACAATATCCCTAATAGAACCACTTGCATATTTGGCTTAATTTATAGGTTCCCTCATGAGAATGAACAACATAGTTCAGTGGAAACGTTTCAGGACATAGCCCACATTTCAATTGTAGGACTTTTTCCAGGGCTCTGCTGTAGGCATGGAGTAGGGAAACTCCAGGGGGATCCCTCCCGACAAGGTAGTCACTTGACCTACCTTGATAACCAGATAAGATAAAGGGCATTTAGGGATTGCTAGGGGCAGCCAGGTCTTCTCTTCTGATCCTGCCTTGAGTATTCATTTTGAACGGCAGCCAGATTCTGCTCTTTCGTATATATTTTTTTTTTATTTCAGAAAAGTGTTTTGTTTTGGGCCTTGTATTTTATCTACAGTAATCAAAAGCTACGCTTTAAATATTGTATTTCCCAGTAGAGGCATGCTCCTGGTTATATATTCAATGCTAAGCCACTTGTGGACACATGTACCTCCTGCTTCCTCTGCCAGCTCCTCCTCTCCTTCTTAATTGACCGAGCAAAATTTCTGCATAGTAATCTGGCCTGACCCTGGCAATCAAGAAACGGGTGGGAGGGACTGGCGTAGGAAGCAGGAGGAGCTAGGGTGCACAAAATGACTTGGGTAAGCCTCTTGGGACAGCTCATTTGTCCATGAATTAAAAGTACTTTTTTCTCCACAATAAGGCCACATGCAAAACAACGTTGTGTGTTTTGCGGTCCGCAAATTGCGGATCCGCAAAACACGGATGGCATTCGTGTGCATTCCGCAATTTGCGGAACGGCGCGGACAGCCATTAATATAACAGCCTGTTCTTGTCTGCAAAACGGACAAGAATAGGACAGGTTATATTTTTTTTGCGGACCACGGAATGGAGCAACGGATGCAGAAAGCACACGGAGTGCTGTCCGCATCTTTTGCGGCCCAATTGAAGTGAATGGGTCCGCATCCAAGCCGCAAATATTGCGGCTCGGATGAGGACCAAAACAACGGTTGTGTGCATGAAGCCTAAAACTAATTTAAATTGCTGAAAACAGATATAAATACAATAAATTCTGCTGTTGCTCAAAGAAATAAAAGGTAATAATAAAGAACCAGCCATTTTGACCTATATTTATTTATTATATTATATTGCTATATATTTTGCTTTGCTTATGCTGAACAATCTGTATCATAAAAAAGGTAACACATTTTCAAGAACCATATTCAGAAGATGGTTAATATTGACTGCTCAGAAAACATTGTTTTGCTGCTGGGATTTTTGTCCTCATAAAAGTGTTACATTCTCCATTGTATCAGTTCAGTTCCGTAATGTACACATTATGAAGCCCTATGTGGAACAACATACCAATCACCTGCTCTTCGTAGGTACCTGTTGTTGAAATCACAATGCCAGGCATTTTGGCATATGAATTCCCAAGTCTCTTGTATTTGTGATAATGATGTAGTGTTCTACGGTGATCTTTAGTAGCCAGCCTATCATGGTTGACACACAATTAAATTAATAGACCACATTGGGGAAAGAAAAGATCTATATATAGCCATGAGGAACCAAAGAAACTGTGATAAATGGAACATAGGTGACAGGTGACACTATCAGTGTGGAACAAAATCTGTCCAAAGATTTAAAGAAAATGCTGCATATAGCCCTTATAATATCAAATCTGTTGTTCTTAAGTGTAGTTTAAAAAAAATAGTACTGATTCTTAGATAAAATTAAATAAAATGGCAAGAGACCTTTTTTTTTTTTAATAGGATAATAGGACTGCTATGCTATGCACCTGAATTTGCTCTGCCTGCAAATCTTTATGGGTAGTATTAAAAAGAATGCACATGGCTGACAGATGGATTAGAACTAATTGAATTTTAAATGCTAATTCTTATGCAGGTTTCATTGGATTCTTGAAACCTGCCATTGTCAAAATTAAACAACACTGCCAGTTTATCTTATGGCTCACAAAGCAGTTTCTATTAAATCAGAGAGACAGTGGACTAGTTCTGACATTCTCAGCTGCAAATACACATGTTCCTCCATTTTTAATAGATTTTATAGGTCTTTTGTTCAACACACAACACCAGTACAGGACAGTACACACAATACAGGATTATGTAATTGATTTTAAGACTAACCGCTGGCCCTGAAAGGATGTGGTTATTTGCACAACCATTTTTTTTTTTTTACGTGCTAATGGATAGTCCAATAACTTATACAAGTCAGTGTGCCTGATCCAAGAAAATCGCTTTGAGCCATATTCCGGTCTATTTTTGGGGATCAAGCTCTCCCATTCAATAATTTTAAAAAAACTGCACCTTTTCTTGGATGCTTTTTTTATGGATATAGAAAAAATAGACACTGTCATATAAATGAGCTCTAACATTTAGTTTAATGGACTTCATCGTATAATATGTGGCTGCGTGATTACTCCCTTGCCTCTGTGGTCTTCCCTATTACCTCTCATACATTTTTAAATACCATCAATTTATTATAGCTCCAAGATCCCATAGAGTTCAGAAAACTGGCATAAAAGAAGATACATGTGCTGGGTTCACTGTCCCCGCTCCCTTTCCACCTCTACCACACCCCATCTTAGAAATTGGTAAGGTCAGTGTAGAAGTGCCACTGGCACCTAGATTTAGGTGTACTAACTCTTAAACACTTACAAATACAAAGTTTGCAACTTCTGTACACCAGAAAACTGGTGTGTATGGGAATAAAGTAAATGCTGAATACATAGGCAGTTTTTGATGACATCATCTATGCAATACCTAGACAAATTCAAAAGTGTGTTATATGCTTGTTATATTCTACAAGAGACTGCTAAAATAATACATTTTGATCAGGGCCACTGACTTGCAGTGTATTTTTTGTAGATACTTATGGCATGCAGAGAATATGCATTTTTTAATACTAATGTTGCAGATACCCCAGTGCCCCCACTGATTCCAGCTTCACAGGCTCTACTTACCAATAAGCCTCTATAAGAAAATGGTGGAGACATGGAGACTGACACACTGAACCACTAACCCATGAAGATAAAATGTTCCCACTTATATGCAGAAATTAGCAGTGAGCAGCTTGTTAACCTGACAGCCTCATTTATACCTTGCTGAGGTAGATTGCACTTAGTGGACCCCAAGGGTCACAACATATTTTTAGATATTTTAAAGGATTGGCAACTTTCTGATAAAATTTCATTAATGTGTGTACTGGCATAAGAATGACTAAAATGCCTAATAGTAGCTCAGGCTGAAGCCCCCTGTTGCCCATAGGCACCCATACAGGGTGTATAACCACTTGATGCAGCAGATGTAACCTCCATATCTGTTAAGATGTTGGTGATCAGGTGATTTATACAAGTGACTTGTTTAAACCCTGTTCAGGTTGAGAAAGCATTTAGCGCAAGAGTAGACACAGAACATTCTGCTGAATGTATGTGCTCAAGTGCCCCATCCAGTGTTTACACTCTGTACCATAGGCTTCAAAGTGAGAGCTACACAACCGCTTATGACATTTCAGACTGTGTCCAACTTTTTAATTAAACAAATTTGCTTCTTGCAGAATTAATATAACATGCTATAATCAGTTTCAAGATGTCTTCCACCGCATTCTTAATGACATTTCCAGATCATAATACTTATAAAGCATTACCAGCATATGAAGTGGAAATACGTTCATTACCAGCAATGGCTATCAGCATCACAATTTGGTTAGGATTGTAATTTTAAAAATTACAATTTAGAATGTAATAAAAAAAAGCCATGGTGCTGGTTATGCAGGACGTGTTTCCATTAAGTTTGTGCCTTAATTGAGGTTTTTTAGTGCCTTTTACTTCTTTAGACCATATGTTTGCCATCTAGTGACACAAATAATAAATTTAGTTTTACTTTACTTCCTCAAATCAGCACTCTTTAAGGAATTTTATGCATTTTGAAAAGCTGCCCAAGCTTCTATTCTCCACTGCTGATAATTGAAACTGGAGATTTTAAGTTTCACTTTATTTTTAATTTTTTTGCTAATAGCTTTGAAAATGATTTTCTCTCTAAAGGTGCCAAGGATTTAAAGAGTGTTGTAAATTATAATAAACAAGCGAACTAAGAAAAAATCCTTTAATTCGTATAATACAGATATACTGCACAAATGAAGGATCACTGGGATTATAATTTCAGAGAAAGTGTATGGGAGTCATTAGAGAATGTGCACACAAAAAGGACATGTTCTTTAATTTTTTTGTTTTGGAAAAAAATGTTTGCCGTCAACAGCTTGTTAACCACTTTCTGACCACCCATTGACTATAAACATCCTTGGGCGGTCGCTTTATCTCTGAATGGACATTCTGAAATGTCCATTCAGAGATCCCAGCTGCACTCTAATCATTCAGCTGCAAGGCGGGGGGCCCACAGTCAGTGACAGCAAGGCAACCCAGAGAGAAGGCAGGGACCATTCCTGGGTGTCCCTGCCTTCTAGATCACTGCATGCACAGTGCTCAAGAAGGCGCTGTCTATACAGATAAGTAAGCGCTATGCTGCTTCCTGTCCCGGCCTAGTAGTCATGTATTGCTGTGGCCGGGTGAGTGTAGGAGCTGTTGGGTCTTCCAAAGACCTCGATCAGCCCTTCACTGAGGCTGTAAAGCGCTGTACTATGATACTATGATGTACAGCCTATCGGGGGGGGGGGTTATTTACCCTATAACTGGGGCTACTATGTCAGCCCCAGTTACAGGTGAAATCGATAGTAAAAAAAAAAAATGAAGTTAAATGTCCCCCAGAGGTCATGTATGACCTTATGGGGGACACAAAGTGTAAAATAAATAATAAAATAAAAATAAAGTGTTTTTAAAAACACATTTAAAAAGGTATCATATATAAAAAAATCCCCTCAAATCTCTTTTTTTTAAAATAGAAGAAAAAAACAAAATAGACACTAAAACTCTATGAATATTGCAACACAAAAACATTATTTTTTTCTAAAAATAATCTTATTGTGTAAAATGTAAGAATATAAATAAAAAAATTATATATTTGATATCGCTGCATCTGTAACAATTGGCTCTACAAAAATATCACATGATCTACCCCATCAAGTGAACGGTGTAAAAAAAAAAAACAAATAAAAATTATGTCAAAACAGTTTTTGTTAGAAGAAAAAAAGCAAAATAGACATATTTAGTATTACCGCTTCCGCAATGACCGGCTCTATAATTATATCATATGATCTAGCCCAGGTGTCGGCAACCCGCGGCTCCGGAGCCGCATGCGGCTCTTTTGAACCTTTGCCGCGGGTCCGGCATGGACGTAGGAAGCGCGGGGGGGGGGGACGGATCCCCCCAGGAAATAATGCGGGGGGGACAGGTTTGATCAAATCATCCCCAGGCCTGCGGCAGTGTGTGTGCGGCTGCGGCGGGGTAGGCACTGTGCGACGACGGCTGGGCAGGCACTGAGATGAGCGCTTCTATTGTGGAAGCGTTTAGAAAACAGTGAATTTTTTACATTTTTGTTAACTTTTGGATCTTTTTAATAAATAAAGGTAAAACATATTAAATCAAATTTACAATTAACATGAAGTGCAATGTGTTACGAAGAAACAATCTGGCTTGGATAAGTAAAAGCGTTCCAAAGTTATTACCACATAAAGTGACACATGTCAGATTTTTTCAATTAGGCCTGGTCAGGAAGAGGGTAAAGGGCCAGTCTGGAAGTGGTTAATTAAATGACTGAGCTTATTTATTAAATTTGTAAAGATCATTTCACCACATTAAAAAAGAACACCAGTTAATTATATTGCAAATTTACTGTTTATTAAACTGGACAGACATGAGATAACTGTGGTCCCAGCGTTAACTTTCCCAAGTCAGCCATAAACATGTGCACTTGGCCAAACGTGCATGTTTATTTCCTTAGAGAATGCTGCCATACACTTTTTGTCTCCCACAAGACCAGAGGACAGGGCACTGTCTGCTAAAATGCAGAATATGCAATATTTATTTCTCTCAACTTAGGGGGCCACTGGTTCTCCTTAACCCCTTCCCAACCACCTAACGTAAATTTATGTCAGCGCATGGGTATTTATAATTGATGCCTGCTCGTGAGCACAGTGGGCACCATAGCCGCTGCGTACCTGTTGTTTTAAACAGTAGGCACCCAGGACTAATGTATGCGTGGTCTTATTCTGTGAGTCAGTATGATTGAGACGAGATGAAATGTATATACTTTTATTATGTTTTACTACTTTAAATGGAAACCTTTAAAAAATATTCTGTTAACCATACCTTTTTTTTCCATTGACAATTCAGTGTGGGGGCTTATTTTTTGCAGGACAAGCTGTATTTTGTGGTTGGCACAATTTTCAGTATGACTTTTTGATCACTTTTTTTGGGGGGCCAGTGTGACCAAAAATAGCAAATTGTCCCTTTTTCAGTTATGGAATTTACTGCACACAATAAATATTGTTACATTTTAATAGTTGTGGCATTTTTAGATGGGTCAATACCAATTTTGTTTATTTATATAATTTTTGACTAAAAGTGAGAAAAGTGGGTAGATTTAATTTTGAATACTTTTGTGGTTTTTTTTAAATATTTTTTAAAACTTTTTTCTTTGTACCTTTTAGACCCCTTAGGGAACTTGTACATGCAATGTTCTGACCGGTTGTCCCATAGACTGCAAAATAGTATTATTGCAGTCTATGGAATTTTCACTGCCTACCTATGAAGCTATGCCTAAGGTTTGTTTTTGAAGACAGCTTACAATAACAAGTCTGGGAGGATTCACAAGAAGCTGATCAAAGCCTGACAATTTTACTATGGGGGCTCAGATTAGAGCACAGAGGGAGCTCCCTAACGGTTTGTATTGACAGAGGCACCTGAGGGGTTAAATGTGAGCATATATCCCCTGAATGCTTATGATGTACAGGAATGTCATATTGCATTAAGTGGTTAACTTGTCAGAAAAGGTCACCTAAAATATTTCCATTTACCAGTGATTTAAAAGTGAATCATGTTTAGTTTCGAAAATTAGCTATAGGTTGTGTCCATTTTTTTGCTTGCTGGATTAAATACAGTCTCAGAAATGAAGAAATGGCACTGCAGCACACATACACATATAAGAACATAAAAGAACATAAAACTCTATTATTTTTTCATATATGTATTTTTTATAATCTGCTGGGCCATTTTTCCTGAAACAAGCAGACACATTGTGATTGAAGCCTTGAATAAAGAGCACTCAATTTAAAGAGAATATTCTAGAAGAACCGGTGGCATTAATTAAATTTATGTTGACAATCTGCTGGCGATTTATGACAGCAATAAATTAATGTAGCACACTTGAAGATGGTAAACTGTAAACCATGGAAATGAAATAGTAAAGGCCTTATGAAGCATCTGATGAATGTTTGCACAAACATCAAACAGTGACTGAGCATGTACTGAACATCCTTGAACAAAGTGAAAGATCTGCAATAGTAATAGAACAAAATGTAAAAATGCAGGGGTGTCTGTATATCTGTCTGCCTGTCTGTCAATCTCATATCTAGCTATCATCTCATATCTATCTGTCCATTTTTCTGTTTGTATATAGGGTACAGTGAATAGATTAAACCCACCAACAGGTGAATGACATTGAGTTTCCATGATGAATCTGTCATTGGGTGGGATGTATTAGGCAGCAAGTTCTTGAAGTTGATATGGTGAAAGCAGGGAAATTGGGCAAGAGTAAAGATCTGAAAGATGTTGACAAGAAGTAAATAGCATGGTTGTCAACATTTTTCTATAGGGACATTTTGGGGCAATTTATTGAGGTGTGTCTTGTTATGTGGGATTTGCCTACATATACACTGCCTGTCCCCCCCAAAAAGTCGCCACCCAAAAAAAAAAAAAAAAAGATTATCAATGGAGTTAAGGTCTGGACTCTGTGGGGGCCAATCTATGTGCGAAAATGATGTCTCATGCTCCCTTAACCAGTCTTTCACAATTTGAGCCCGATGAATCCTGGCATTGTCATCTTTGAATATGCCTGTGCCATCAGGGAAGAACAAATCCATTTGTGCAATAATTTGGTCATTCAGTATGTTCAGGGAGTCAGCTGACCTCATTTCTGGAGCACATACTGTTGCTGAACTTAGACGTGACAAACTGCAGCACCCCCAGATCATAGCATTGCCCCCATAGGCTTGAACAGTAGGAACTAGGCATGAAGGATGCATCACTTCATCTGCCTCTCTTCTTACCCTGATGCACCCATCACTCTGGACTCATCAGACCACATGACCTTCTTCCATTGCTCCAAAGTCCAATCTTTATGCTCCCTAGCAAATTGAAGCCTTTTTTTCTGGTTTGCCTCACTGACTAGTGGTTTTCTTACGGCTACACAACTGTTCAGTCCCAATCCCTTGAGTTCCCTTCGCGTTGTACATGTGGAAATGCTCTTACTTTCACTATTAAACATAGCCCTGAATTCTACTGTTGTTTTTCTTCAATTTGATTTCACCAAACGTTTAAGTGATCGCCAATCACGATCATTCAGGAATGGATTTTCTTCTGGCCACATTTCTTCCTCGAATACGATGGGTCCCCACTATCCTTCAAGTTTTTAATAATGTGTTGGACAGTTCTTAACCCAATTTTTGTAGTTTCTACAATCTCCTTAGATTTTTTCTCTGCTTGATGCATGTCAATTATTTGATCCTTCTCTAACAAACTAACATCTTTTCCACGCCCACAAAATGTGTTTTTCGACATGGTTGTTTAAGAAATGAGAAGCAACTCATTGCACCAGTTGGGGTTAAATAACTTGTTGAAAGCTGAAAGATAATCACCCATGCAGTAATTATCCAATAGGAGGCTCATACCTATTTCCTTAGTTAAATCCAGGTGGCAACTTTTTTTTGTAGTGTATCTTTTTTGAATATGTAAAATACTATTGTCCTGGTTACACTAACAACATTATATAAAAGTTGAAATGGAGCTGTTATGATCTATTGTTTACGATGGTTTTTGCATTGTACTTGGAGGTGTAGGATTTAATAGAGGGATTTTGAATGATGTACCTTAATTCCCTCCCAATCACCAAACGGTTTGCAGACTTTCCTTCATTGTCAAATTAGGAAAAGTTTAAAAATAATCACTGA